>NC_071473.1:21403176-21706207 GCF_028500815.1 Rissa tridactyla
GAAGAAAATCATAAGAAAATGCAAGTGCAGATTACACGTGAAAATGAGATTCTTCCTCGGCTGCTTTATACGCCAGTGACATCGGCAGCCTGGCAGCACGGTCTCCTGCTCCTCACGGGGCTTGCTGGCTTTGGGATTTCTTGACGTTTATAACTTGCTTGCTCCTATTGCTCAAATCGAAGCTCAATAGACTGCTGAGGGCAGCCTTCTCCTGTAGCCTAAAATAAAATGGCTTAGTACCTGTCCTCTGACCAGATGGAGCTTTGGCAGGTCCGGTGCAAGTGTGGGAGCAGGGGAGTTCTCCCCTTGCACTCTCACTTGGGATAAAAAGCAGGCTAAGAAGCTTTCCTCATTTTTTCCCACTTAATTTGCATGTTACTCAGACTTCTGTTGGTTTCTTGCAAGTTTATGGGGCTTCAGTCTGTCTTAAACTGTATGTCAGGGTTTGGGACTTTCGCTGTATGCGCTTCCTACCTTCTGTGTCCCCCCGAGCGTTGCATGAAGGCCAAGTGTGACAGACACGTGACAGGTTTGCCATTCCCTGTTTTCTTTTTTTCCTCTGAGCTACCTTCCTTCCTTTCCCACCACCTCTCTTTAGCGTTTTTAGCCACTATAACGTATCTGCTATAATTAGCTCTGAGCATGACTGTTGTTATCTTTACGGCGTTTAATTTTTAAAAGACAGGCTGGAGGAAGTAGTGCTCATTTGGCTGAAATCCTTTTATTGTTCTAGCCCAGTGGCCAGTTTGGGGATCATAACACTCAACGGACTTTTTAAAAAGTATCTGCTTATCCTCTTCAGGTCCTCAGCCTAGGCAAAGGATCTGATGTACCTTGTGATGTATTAAAAGATATATTACACACACACAGACCCCAGTGCATACACTGGTTTATTTTGATTTAGTCTGGATTTGCATCAGTATAATGTGTCTATCATATCTAGGTCATCGGTGAAAATAAGCTGAGAGTATTATAGCTAACAACCATCAGATCTACGTAAAGAAAACGTGATTTTTGACTTAGAACGCTTCTTCAGTAGGGAACACACCAGTTGTAGTTTTTTTGCAAAGGTTGGGATTGAATGTGTAGAGGCAAGACTTTTTCCGTGCTTTGAAGCTTGTGCCAATTAAGGCTGAGATGCAGCAATGAGGCGGCATGGTGAAAGCTCTGCTGCGGTGTTTCCCTGGGCTGCTGTAGCCTGTGCCCTGTTAACTCGGAGAGTACGCGGATCCCAGGGGACTCTGCTCCAGCTCTTTCGCCTGCAGCTGCTCGTCGTTATTCATGAGCTCTGCCACACTCTTTTTCAGTGTTATTTTGGTTTTTAATCAGGGGCTAGTATAGCGTAACTTTTTACCCCTTTACCCTTTTCCTTTTAGCACAATGAGTATGAGTGAATTTTGTCTCCGTGTGTACTAGTGTGAAATAAATAATAAAAAAAATTAATAAATTAAGCAGGATATGGTTTCATTAACTTTGACTTCACCTTGCACCATCTTGCAAACAAATCAGCGGCTATCGTAGTGCCCTTCCCAGAACTGGGTGTGGTGGTTGAAATAAAACATGTCAGGAGTTACAAAGAGAACAGAGTCCTATTGTTTTGTGGCAGGCTGAAGGATGACTTCTGAAGGCTGAAGTGTGGTGTTTTGTGTTGTTTGGTTTTTGTTGTTTGTTTGTTTGTTTGTTTTTTGAAATAGGATATTTGTGCTGCTCTTGTCACTTTTTCCTCCAGTCTTACTCTTTTGCTGATTATCTAAATAAAGTAATTCTACAAGGAGCCTTGAGGGCCAATTTCTGTAATTTGAGGCTGGTTTCGAAGTATCTGCTCCAATTTAATTGAAGAATTTCAGTGAGTGGTAGCTTAGCTTTGAAGTGTTCCTCTGCACCGAGGAGGGATTTCACCGAAGCAGAAACTCCCTGGACAGTTGCCTCGATATTTAGCCTCAGAGAAATGTTCGTATCCCTTTCTCTTCCTCGTCCTCATTGTTTTACGCTCATGCTTACACCCATCTTGAATTTGATTTTTAGTTTTCAAGCCAGGATTTTCCTTACGTGCTTTATGAATGCAATGCGTGCAGGATTCAGTCTTGCACGTTAAACCCGGTCTAGGTTTAGTGCCTAAATACAAAACAAGACAAGAAAGCTTTCTGTATATCTGATTTAATTTTCCTTGCTGAATAAAGCTGTTCTTACTATCATTTTTTAAGTGGCAGTAGTCCTGAAAGGTTTGTAGACTAGATGCTCATGTGTGCCTATGTCCCACGTTGTGACTTTTACTCATGTACGGGGTATAAAGTGTATCTGGTGTTAAGTGTATTACGTTAAGCTCATCTTGGAGAGATGCTGTGTACTGGACAAAATAGCTGGACTTGGCATAAGGATGAAGCTGAAAGCTTGAGGATTTGTGTTATGCAGGAAAAATGCCTTATGGACTGAAAGACAGTCCCTTGGATCTCAGAGTATGTCTCCCAAAGAACCCTGGATGGTGGTGGTACAGTGTAACTAAAGGTAAAAGGAAAATCATGTATCATAAAAGCATAATTTATGATTGTGGCTTCCTTGTGCCAAATAGCTACACATGGAGATGGTCATCCTCAATAATGTAAGGAGTGGTCTTTGTGTTTATAACTTTATTTACCTAAAACCCTAGTTGAGAACGAGTGTGTTTGGAAGGAAGTGATTGTAGGGTGGTTCTTCCCCCTGAAAATACAGAGTGAGGCACTAGCTTTTTCCTTTGCAAGCACCTACTTCCATGGTGTGTTAGGGTATGTGAGCAGAGCCCCAGGTTTGGCTTTTCAGCATCTTTCTTACTGGTGTCAGTTTGCACAAAGTAACGCTTGACAGCGTATAGCAACACTTTTATTTTTTTAAACTTTCGGTTTTATTTACAATCATCATTGCTCAGTGTGAGAAATAAAAAGGCTTCCCTGTTGTTACTCCTTTCGTATCTGATCTTTTAAATATGTCTTTGTGTGGGATCTGTCTTCACTGTGTTTTCTTTTGGAGCAAATCTGATAAAAATGGTTGATTGAAAAAAAAAAAACCAAAAAAACCAAAAACCAAACCCAAACAATTTATAATTCCAGTATCCTGCTTCGTTATGAACCTAATTATAAAAATTTTAGAGAGTTAACATCTTGTCAAAGCAATCATTTCAGATTGTTTACCACAGTGGACTAATGTTTGATCTTTCAATCTCCTTTGGAAATATAAAAATATGAATTTTGAAAGCTTCCTCTGTATTTCAGACTGAAAGCTTAGATTGCATAAAATATAAGTGCGCTACAGCGACATGTGCTAGTCAAATGAGATAAATATTTGATGTCCTTCAGCTCTGGTAACAAAAGGACCATAGTCTGTGGAATTCCTAATGCCAGCTGTGTTGAAAGTTGCTGACTGTTGGCCTGTGGCTGTTTGCTGCTCATACAGTATCACACTTCCATAGACACAGTCCAAGCTGTGCGCAGCTTTTTTTTTTTTTAATAATGAAAAAACAAACATATGCACAAATATAAGCAGAGAGGTATGTGACATGCAAAATAAAAAGCAGGCAACAGCGCATGTTTATTTATGAGAGTTTCTTTGTGAGTAATCTTGTTTTTGACTGTAGTTTGCCACACCTTCATTTCTTTATCCTTTTTTCCTTTTGTTCATCTTCACAAGTGCTGCAGCTTTGCCAAATTCCTTGAAGAGAGGGGTAATAAAGTGATAGTATTTCAAAGGAATGCAGTGTCACATCTCTGACTGTATAGCCTTCCTCATGTTTGCTCTTTGACTTGTTGGTCTCTGCTACATGCAAATAATCCTTCTGCTTCGGAAGGGGCTTTTCCTGTGTGTTGTGTTGCATGTATTATAGATACAGCAGCCCCTGGTAGGTGCTTTTTTCCTTTCCCCCTGTTGTAATGGGGAGAGGTGAGTAACGGAGAAACGTTTCCTTTTTTTCTGACCGCTGATAGAAAAACAGAGCAATCCGTAACATGTCCAGGGTGCAAGTAGGACTGCTATTTGTGGAAGATCAGTATGATCAGAGTGGTTAAACAGGGCTGATAGCCATGCACGGATTTGATGATATCTACGTACTGGCTACTCGTAAAAAGAAGAAATTGTGATATTCTTTAGAAAAATTAAATATTTCCCCACATATTTTCTGTCTCCAGAATCATGATCTGTAAGCATAGGATCAATATAAAATTGAATTAATCTGAAGTTGTAGAAAACATGCAGATGTTTTATGTGACTAATTTCAGTAAGCTTGACCCGAGAAGGTAAATAACTGTTTTACAGTGTCATTTACACAAGAGAACAGTCAGGAACATGTGTTTCTTTGAAGGATGACTCTTTAGGCTACAACAGAATTTTATTGGGGGGCTCTTGGGATTAGTTTGCTCTACAAAATGCATTGTGCTCCAGTAGTAATTCTCCCCATGAGGAGGAGGATTGGCTGGTAGGGTTAACTGTCGAAGGTCTTGAGTAATTCACGGACACATCTTCCTCACCAGGGGAAAAGCTGCCTTCTGAAATCAGAATCATTTTCACAACAACAAAACTCTTAAGAAGTGCAGCGCTGTGATTTTTACTTTGTTAATGCAGTTAGGAAACCCTTCCGTTTAGATGCAAGCTGAGAATTTCTGTCGCTAATCTGCTGTTCAAAGGCAAATTAGAGTTAACTGATGTACTTCTGAACATGACCTGTGTGAAATGAAGTTCTTTGTAGTCTAAATTATTTTTTTTTAAATAGCATGATTTATTATTCCATAAGTAGGTAATTTCTCATTGCTGATAACCACATGGCTACTCTTCCCTTGCAATAGCAACGTTTCCTTTCCAAATACCATTGATTGAGTTGTAGCCCCTTGGGGGGCTGTATTTAGACTCACTGTTAATAGATCAGTTCGCTCATGTAATTACTGAGCTCTGACAGAGTAGCTTCTGTAGCTCAGTGCACATTATCACTTTACGTTTGCTCTCTGTGAATCGCAGGACAACCCTTCATGCTTGGCGAAGAGTTTACAGCTCTAGAAAAAGAAGAAACCATTTTGTAGCTCCGAACAGACCTCTTAATAAATTTTAGCAAGTTCCATTTATCCGTGAGATAGTAGGAAGATCTTTTCATGTCTGATTTTGTGTCATGACTTCCTGGGCTTGAAATTACATGTTTTGCTGTAAGCTGAAGTACCTCTTCTGCTGGGATGGCTGCCTTTGCTGTCTTTGGCACTTGGAGTAACAAGTTAACTCCCGCCTGCATCGGGACCGGGCTTCACTGAAAATCCTGGGTGAAGGATCATGTGTGAAGCTGTACCTGGCTTTGCAGCCGCTCCGTTCACTCAACTGCAGGGAATACTGAGGATGTTAGGGACAGGATTTTTTTCTGAGGCTTTTTCTATGATTTTAGTTCTGGTTCAGTATTACGGAGCAGTATGAATGAGGCGGTACAGAGCAGTATGAATGAGGAGGTGTGGAGACCAAGAGAAAGGCTTTGTGGTTTTTATTAGCAGCAACTGTGCAAGCAAACTTAATTTGGCATTCTTAAGTCTGTTGGTGTTTTTCCAACTTTACCCCTCAGCTGTTGCTAACTGCATTGCAGAGGACTCTCTAATCTAGCAATTTCTCATTGTCTCCAGTCCCTGCCATTTATAAGTGGGGATTCAGATTGCATAGCAGATTAAGTGAGCGTTCCCCTTTATTTTTAATTTCAATACAAGTTTTTCCTCAAGTCCTTGGAAAAATATACGTGGCATTTACTAGCCTGAGAATATGTGCTTATTAACTGACCTGAAAAATACCTGTATGATCTTGTCCCGTTATGGTTTTATAGGAAAGAAACTGTTATATATCTTCATTTATTCCACTCCCTGTATTTCATCTCTTCTCCCAACCCTCAAAACAACCAGTCTGGCTTTATTCTTTCTCCTCTCTCATTTCCTTCTTGTATAGTTCATGCTATATCTCATCCTGTCTTTTCTGTCTGAGTGCTTCCATTCCTTACCCCTGCCCCACGTGGAGCAGTGTGCCGTCTTGCTGATTTTTATATCAAAATTCAAATCCTTTTGATAGTGGTATTCTTTAGAATGTCTTTTACCTGTGCTCTTTTTCAGTCCATGGGAGAATTAGAAAGGTTTTCAGCAGCTGCCACTAAGAGGCCAAGCCTTCTCCTCTCTCTGTGCCAAGGGGACAATCTCTACAGTCCCCTCACTCAACTTCCAAGTTTGTACTTCATTTGGGAGAATAAATGCATAAGAATATTTGTGGGTTTTGCTCACCCTAGCCCTGCTCCCTTAAAACAATAATTTTACAGAAAACCATTTTGCACAAATTATTCTAGCTGGTTTTTGACATGTCAGTGGTGAATTAACATTTGAAGCAATGATTTGGTGGTCCAAAGTGCCTTTTGCCTTTCATGAAAATGGTATTCCAGAGCTGTTTTACACTTGTGGGGAAGGCTTCTCTCTCAGTAAGTAAATTTTTGGCTGCATATTGCTTCCACTGGTTGTGATCCAACAGCCTGTCAGATGTCTGACTTATTCCCTCTCAGAAAAACTTGGGCAACTTCAGCATAACACTCGGCTACACCCTGAAGTTTTTCAGCTGACTGACTCATTTACACTCAGAAGAAAGCAATGAGTGGTTGAGTCAGCTGTGCTTCGATAGAAAAGGTAACTGTTGCTCATAAAGATATTCCTAATTCCTTCAGTAAAATGAGCATCTTTTTCATAAATATTACCCCTGCTTCATGCTTTCATCCTCTCCAGACAAACTTTTGAAGAGGAGGAAAGAGGAAGTTTGGTGGGTTTTCTTCTTGCTAGATAGCCACCAATTGTAGTTCAAGCAAAGGCCCAGGACTACAAGCACATAGAAGGGGAAAACTCACTAATTTTCCTTTAGTAACACAGCTAGAATCTCGCGTGAAGATGTGATTTGCTTTTTTGGGCTACAGTATCTTGTAGCCTTTTTTTTCTCACCTAGTCTAAAATACAAGTGCCTGCCCTGTGGCAGACGTGTGCGTATGCTCATGTAAAGATCTCTTTGGGCAAGCCGATGAGGAAGAGTTGTGCAAAACAATTGAAAACAACTGCCTTTCCATTCCACTAATGGAAAAACAATTGCTTCATTAAACTACGCATTCGGACTTTCACACAGCCGATGTATAAATCCATGACTTTTCAAAAATGGCACTTTTGATTCCCATGATAACATGGGACTGAAATGCTTATTTGAGGTTTTGTGAGGGGAAAAATACATTCCTTTGCACGTGCCATGGGCTTTTAGTGTTATTTCGCAGAGCAAATTACAAGCTTCTCCTGTGGTTCTGAACTCTTCTGTTTTCCTTATAAATGTGCTCAAGTTTAGGGATTAAGAGCGGGTTTCTGGCAGCTGTCTGCCAACTGCAAAAGTATACGATCTCATATCTATTCGCAGCAATTTAAAAGTGTCTGGTCTGCGGTGGAGGAAGAGGGAGATCCCGGGAGGAGAAAGGCAGAGACCATCCAGTTTCTTCTGTTGTCCTGCAGCAGGACCCAAGTGACCCGGCCTCTCTTACGCTGAAAAATTCCTGATGGGAGGATCACTGCAGGTGGAGCATGGCTCCACACCGTCCTCTCCTGCAAGCCCAGAGTCCCTTTTGTGGACCACATCCTGAGCACAGTTCTGGTTATTGAGTGCTGGTGCAGTTTCATAATATGCTTAAACCACTATCACAGCTTGCTGCCACTGGAATATTTTTTTCCCCTCTTATACTGGTTCTGGAGCTCACTAGTCCCTTTTATTGAAGGTTTGGGGATGGAAGACAGAGGGATGTTCCAGTACCAAGGAGTAAGCATTGAGTCTGCATGGAGTGTAGGACTCTCCTTTTGGAGGAGGGAAGCTGTTCGGTGGCCACAAGCTGTCTCAAGGATGCAGTTGCCTGGAAAGGTGACAAGTGTGGGAGCTTGGGAGGCTTGTACCTCTTGCATTTTTAGAACTTAACCTTAAGACTTAAGGGAGTATTTTAATACTTTAAGAGCCATGAGAATTATTTTAAACAGGTGAGAGGGAGACAAATTGTCATGTGTTGAGAAAGGTCTTTTAAAAATGGTTGGTTTGGTTGGCTGATCTTCTTGGTAAAGAAAACCTTTATGTTAAAAATGGGTATCTGCATCCTCCTCTTAAGATATTGACACCTGCAGTAAGCCTATTCCAGACTTCAGGAGCTATCAAGAAAGCTGCAGATGACTAAGTTTGATGTCTGGGAGGTGACTTGAGAATGAGGGAGCTGGAGACCTTTGAGTCTCTTGTACCTTGCAGAGTAGACAAAGCTCCAATTACTGTCAGCTCCTTTCAAAACTGCATGTTTTGTTATTTATAAAGATAAGGTAGTTCACTAATACAGCAATAGCATTATTTTGTTATCTTAACTTGCTAATATCTACAATAAAATAGGTAATTTGTTAGCATACTAGTGAGTCTTATACTCTTTATGTGGAGCACCAATAAGTAATGTATGTAAGGAGGCACTTGTTCTTTTGTCTTTTTAGCATCCTTAGGCAGGAGATCCTCCTCTGAAACAAGGGGCGCAGGGTGAGGCGAGGTCTGACATGTGTTCCTTTGCACTGGTGCTGACAGCAAAATCGTTAATCTCACTTCCCAGCAGAGCCAGTGGCAAGAACTGGGAACACTCCTGTGGTAACAGCAATCAGAAGTGTGATGGATGTTCTGCAGGTGCAGACAGTATTTCCTCCTGGTTGTGAACATAAGGTTATAGAAATATACTTCTGTCTCCTATATGCACCCCAAAATTGTTTTTCTAGAGAGATGCCATGTCCATTTCTTTCAGGAAGAAATTTTTCAATCTGAGGGTGGTGAGACACTGACTCAGGTTGCCTAGAGAAGCTGTGGCTGCCCCATCCCTGGAGGTGTCCAAGGCCAGGCTGGATGGGGCTTGGAGCAGCCTGGTCTGGTGGGAGGTGTCCCTGCCCAGGGCAGGGGCTTGGAACTGGATGATCTTTAAGGTCCCTTCCAACCCAAACCATTCTGTGATTCTATGATTTCCAGCTTATGTACATCTGTTTTCACTGGGTTCAGAACTGTAAATACTGCATGAGGACGAGGAGAGTATGTAAAGACAATTATCAAAGTGCACGTTTATTCTGTTTTCCCCTTGTTTAATCTGTTGTAGATACCTGATATTTTTTTAGCTTCCCATACTCAGTCTCCCAGGTTTCCCCCTTCCCTACTTTCCTCCCTTGCTTCTTTTAAATAAGTGGTTTGATTAGGAAACTGCAATCTCTTCATTGTTCATTTCACTTAAAAGCACTTCAACCTGCAGAAAGAACCGCTGGCAGTTTCTCGTTGAGTTTCCAATAAATTTCCTGTTTGTCTGGATTCTGGGTTATTCACTCAACAGTTAACGGAGGCAATTATGCCGCTGAAAGCTCCTTGCCGCTGAGATCTGCCAGGCTGGCACACACGGCTGTGTGTCAGCCACAAAGCCTTTCCCCCTTTACTGGCAATGGCATAATTTGTGCAGTTCTTTTTCATCTTTCGTTTCAGATTTCCTGTCTTCTGAATTTAACTTCTTGTCTTTTTTTTCTTTTCTTTTTTTTTTTTTCTTTTTTGTCTGGCTCAAATTGCAGCTCAAAAGCAATCTTCAGCACGTCTTTCCTTGCACACTTATGCAGAAAATTATCTGTCTCTCTGGGGAGGGAGGGCAGTGGGAGAGTAGAGAACAATCTGCAGATTCTTCTTTATCAAAACCTTTTGTTGACAGAATTTAAAACCTCACTCTTCTTTATAGACTTTTCATTTAGTGCCCCTTAAAATACTGGATAAACTCCGGTAAAGCTGTTTTGTTCATCAAGGATGTTGTGCTAGAGGTGAGAAACGCTTATCACAGTGAAGCTCGTATTTTGGGTGGAATTTTTTGCCTTATCCTTGCAGGATTTGCGTGTAGCCAGAACAGGCAATTGCATGCAGCAGTAGACTGACTTGTTTTGCACCCACCTGTAGCTGCTGAGATTGCCCTGCAGATCCCAACAACTGCTTCTCTGAGGGCAGACGTGAGATTCCCCTCTTCAGACCCCCACAGCCGTGGGGAACTTAATTATTGAGGGGAGGATGGACCCCAGCCCCACACTGAGAACTTGCGGAGCTGGTGGTGGGATGTTTGAGTTTGCAGACAGCAAAATGTAGATAAAATAAAGGGCTCTATTTTAGAGAATTCATGCTGCATGCTGAAAAGGGTGACTCCATGTTTGCAACTTATTAACAGTGGGGTTTTTTTGTCCAAACGAGTTATTAGAGACATTTGTTTTTGACATCTTAGATTCAGGAAGACAAGATGTCATTTTATCAGCCTGTTTCTGGAAGTGTATATGGTTCTCCCCCCACCCTCTTGCTATGGATGTCTTGTAAAGCATTATTGTTGTCACTTAATAATGCCTGCAGTTACTGGTAATTTCCCATGTTTCAAATTTTGCTGAAGCAAACCAGAGAAACAGAGCCGCTATTGGCATTTAGATGTAGAAAATAAATATACTTCTGCTCCCAAATAAGGACCATCTCTGGAGACAAATTTATAGTGATCTCCCATGTAGTCTTAGTACTCTTTGGCTATCTTAATTCCTAGTTAATGTGCAGAGAGACACGGTACTGAAGAGGCTTAAAAAGTTGAATTTTTAGATTAGATTACTTTTTCCAGATTGGACACAATTTGCAGGGGTGATATTTTTTTTTAATAGTCCAGCAGGTTTATCATCTGTTTTTTCTTTTCTTTTGTTGTTTTTTTTGTTTTTGTTTTTTTAAGAAAGTCTGTGAGTGCAAGACTGTGTAAATACTTTGAGAATGATCAAAACTATTAATGCATCATTGATTTCCTCCATTGACTTGACTGTTAGGTATTTAATCTCTTCTTTTTAAAAAGCGTGTATTTTTCTGTTTCAAAAGCAGCCTCCCACTGTCCTTTGCATAGCGGGAAGCATCTCCCGCTGGCTTTCTGTCACTTTGCCAGCCTTGAGACTCTGCTTTCAAGGGCGGTTGAACGCTTTGGACTTTTCCTGTCCTTCTGCTGGAGTTCTCCTGGATACTCCCTGTCCTGCGTGCTTTTTTCTGTACCTCCTTTCTCTTTACTTATGCTAGTTGTAGTAGTGTTTTTTTAGCTGCTCACTGGTGATGAGGTTTTTTTCATAAAAACTGTTGTGAAGAATTGCCTTATCTGCATCTGTTTCACAGAGTTCTGTAATAATTCTGATTTTAAGAGTACATTTCACTTTTAGAAAACATGTGAAAATGAGAAATGATCAGCTGTTCTAGGGTCAGCACAGGGACTGTGTTTTTGAACTTCTGAAACCACTTGTGAAGTTGAACGCCTGAGAAACAAAGTGATTTGACTCATTGCTTATATATAGTATCATTACCTACTACATTAGGTTCCGTTTTCTTCTGAGCATTAATGTTTTTGGTCAGGAAGGTTAACAGGGAAAACGCCCAGCAGAAGGCATTTGTGTGCTTATTGCAGGGCAAATGCATGGAAAACATCAGGTCACTGTGCTGGATGTCAACTTTTTTTCTTTTTTTCTTTTTTTTTTTTTTTTTTTTTAAGAGTCTGTGGAAGGAGGGGTATTCAAGGGTGGGGAGAGGATGTCCTTCCTCTTTGTAAAGCTTGTAAAATTGGAGGTGCTAGTGGATGCTTAGTACAAATGTGACCTGAAATCACAACCCCTTTCTATGTCTTGATACAGAACTGTGTGTCATAAATGTATGAGATCCCAAATAGGATCTCAGCTACCCAAAGTTATAACTTTCCTGGTTTTGAGTATATTTGTAATTGAAGGGAAAAAAAATATCTGTGTGCTGGTTTTAGATGTAATATTAAAAATATGATTGATCGTATATTTTTGCTAGGAACAAGCTTTCCGTAATCCACATGCAAACAAAGGGGGGATGCCCAGTTTTAAGGTGCTGCTTTTGAAGCTTTAGACTAAAGCATTAAACCTTTGAAGATTCGAAAGTCGTAGCTGCCAAGAGAGCCATAAACCCGGGCAGGCTCAGCTCGGGAAACTGCATGACTCCTTGCGTTTCTGGAACCAGGTGAGGAGCTGTAATAGGCTTTTCACCACAGAAGTAAGAAACATACCATTAAGTTTAGTGCGTAACAGGTGAAAGCCCCTAATAACTGGAGAAGTGGGGCTGAAATGAAAGGGAGTAGAAGCGTTTGAGCACGGTTTTGCTGGTCTGAAACCTGCGTGCTGCTCTTTGTTCTCCTCGTTCCTGTCTCTGTATGTTACGGTGGTGTTTATCCCAGAAAACCTCTTCAGGGGGTGAACTGACCAGACCCCTCTTTTTTTATATGACCTTAAATAGATACGACATTCAAGACAATTTTTCTTCTCCTTACGGGATGTGAGAAGCAGGAGAGCTGTTATCGTGTTTGTGCCTTTCTGAAAACATGAAGGGCTGTGACTCCTCAGAGTGCAGTTGGTGGAAGCAGCAATGTTTTCTTTCCCTCTCTCCCGAGCAGTCTCATCCTGGGGCTTGTTATTTTTATTACGTGGAACCTCCTCCATAGCCAGGCTGAGGAGCCTCTGCTGCCTGAAGTAATCGCTCTTTAAACTAACACAAATTTGAGGCATCGTGCAGAATCTTGCCATGTCTCCTGAGATTCCCTGTGATAATCGCATCATCCTGCCGAGGAACCCCTGTTAATATTCATGCAGTAATTGTTTCAGTACTTGGCAGGGACGAGGGCGTTAATGTGAAGCCTTCTTCGGCTGAAGCGTATTAAAGAAATGATTTGTGTTTTGTACTGTAGCAGCGATTTCATTACACTTGAACAATGAAATTCTGGATGTCTTTTGGTAGATGTGCACATAAACACTTGTATTAAGGCAGTTAGCTGGCATATTGGACTATGTGAACCTCCCTTTATCTTGTGTAAAGATCAGTTTCCCAAAAGGGAATTGCATGGTTTTGATGCTGGTCACAAGGTGAGCTTCCTGACCTCACAAGGGTTACCCAAGAAATTGGGGACGGTCCTGCACTGTCCCTGGATGTGCTCATGTATGTGGGCATATGTATCCAGGCACAGCCCTGTGACGTGGTATATGTCTGTGTGGCTGGGCATGCCTAAGTCGAATTGATGTGGGCTCATGTGTTATAGAATCATAGAATGGTTTGGGTTAGAAGGGACCTTAAAGATCACCCACTTCCAACCCCCTGCCCTGGGCAGGGACACCTCCCACCAGACCAGGCTGCTCAAAGCCCTGTCCGGCCTGAGCTTGAACGTTTCTGTGGAAGGGGCATCCACAACTTCTCTGGGGAACCTGTGCCAGTGTCTCGTCTTCCTGATATCTAATCTAAATCTCCCCTCTTTCAGTTTAAAACCGTTACCCCTTGTCGTGTCGCTCCACTCCCTGATAAAGAGTCCCTCCCCATCTCTCCTGTAGGCCCCTTTCAGGTTTTTGGTTTTGGTTTTTTTTTTTTAATCATCATGTTAGAGGTTGATCACGGGGCCAACTCCACAGATTAGTGGGGAAGAGTTTGGTCGAATAACAACTTGCCTGAGCAATTCCCTGTCTGGTCTCTCAGGAGCTGTCAGGAGAGAAGACTAAGAGGTGAGCCAACATCTGGATGAAGCCTTCTGGCAGGGCATGGGCTGGCTGCGGCACACGGGACGGCTGCTGCTGGTCACGTGAAGGGGCACAAGCATGGAGAGTTGCTCTCTCAGTCAAACTCTTACGTGCTAGCATGTTGTTTCTGGTGAAACAGAAATGAAACCGTGTCCAGTTCTTCCATAATCAAGTGTCGCTTTTTAAGCTTGGACAGTGGAACAAGAAGCAGCTGTCCTTTGGCAGAAGACTGATGGTTTTGCACACTGCTTGCCCTGTGCTGCCCGGCTTCTCTGTAATTGGACTTCTCTCTCTTATGTGGAGGGTTGTTGTGAAACTTGTCCCATGTACCCTGGGAAGATTCATGTGAAGTCTCTGATTTTAAGAGCAGCTCTATCTCTTTTTTGACTCCAACCCCTTCATCTCACACGCCTTATGGAATAGCAGTGATTTTTTACTTTACTTTTATGAGAATTTGGTTTATCTTGAAAGACAGGGTGGAAAGAGGAGGGGAAGACCTGAACTGTGGAATCTGCTGTTGCCGTATTAAGAGAGTAAGAAAAAATGGGGTATCTTTTAGTAGCCAATGTTGCAACGTGGTAATAAAAAGGACCTTTGAGTAGTAGCAGATCTTTCACTGTTTCAGCTTCCATGTAATAAAGCTCTTTTATGAGATAAGTGGTCTTTGATAGAAAGATAAATAACGCATCTGTCTGAAAAGGCATAAGATGGCAGCTTTTTCAGACAGGCACTTCTTATCATCTTGGGGATAAGTATTGCCAAGCTTCCAGCTTCTCTTCACTCAGCCTTTTGTACTGGCTACTGTGCGACTTGGTTTGAGAAACCACACGGTGGTCAGGCACTATTTCATTAGCGGTATCAATAAAGATACTGGCTGCTGAAGATCCCAGACGAAGAACTACTATACCTTTGGTATACTTCCAGATACCAGGAAAAGTTTCTAGTCCTGGGAAGCCACATGTGTCTCAGTCTTTCCTGACATAGGCGGCTGGGGAGAAGTCCACCAGACTTGCAGTTTCCAGCAGCTGGGCTGCTGCCAGCAGAAGGGCTGCTATGGCTGTGTCCCGGACGAGGGTGAGGATGGTCATTATTTGGCTGATCCTTGGTAATGGACCGAAGCTGCCCTGTTCATCCTCCCTTTTCTCTTCTTCCAAGGATGCTTGGGTGCAGCAGGCCTCCCTGATGGGAGCAGGCTTGCAGCTTTGAAGGGCTGCTGCTGCAGCCTGTTGTAACAGGAGAGGATGGGCAGTGGTCTCTGTCTGGCTCGCTCCCTCCAGACCAGGTAGGATGCTCTCCAGAGCCACCCATCTTGTCGCAGTCTGCAGCAGGTGATCTGTGAGGGCAGCAGTAGGCAGAAGCGGCTGCTGACGTCTCTCTCGTGGGCTTTGCTTGCCCTTGCTCATCCTGCCTGCCAAGCGCATGGGCCTGCTGGAGATCCAGTGGAATGGTCAAAGCCATCATCGTCCTCCTCTGGAGCATTTTGGGTCAGGAGAGCTTGACCTGCCTGCTCTCTTATCCATCAAGAGAGTGTTTGTTGCCAGCAGTGGGGCAAATGTTAGAGCCCTCTGGGTCTGTGCAAAAGGGTTTGGCGGCGTGTCTGATGCACGCTGGTGGTGTGTTACCCAGTTTCCTCAGAGGTGGAGCTGCTGTGAGTTAAATGCCTCAAGATGGTAGAGAAAACCCGTTGAAAGACTAAAGGAGCCTGAAGCTGTGTGGGGTGAGGCAGAGATCTCTCAAAACACAAGCAGGCTGTTTATGAAACACTGTCAGAGAGGATGCAGTTGACTCCTGCCTCATCCCTGCACACACATGTGCTGCTGCCAAGCTGACCTTGTTCCTGAGAGCTGGTGGCTGGCTTGTGGGGCAGGGCTGGTAGCCCCAGCCACGTGGTCTGACCCAGACACAGCTAAGCATCCCCCTGCTTGTTCATGGCACCTACACTGCAAGGTGCAGCAGTTGCATCTCATGGTGCCTCTTCTGGGGCTTGTTTCTGCGTCTGCCTCCCCCTTCTTTGCCTTCTGTCCCTGGAGCGACGTGAACACTTCTCGTCCAGGCACTTGGAAAGCTTGCAGGACGCTTCGTACTGGAAATCCAGGAGACCTCTCCAGAGGAGGAAGCAGTGTCTCCTGTTTGTCTTGAGTTATTCTGTCACAACAATGGCTTCAGAATTTGCCTAATTTAAAAGCTAGTTTTAATCTGATGGGAAGATGTTTGTGTATTTAAAATAGTTATTCCTTGCTGGAGCCACTCCCTTCTTTTGTCCTTCTCTGCTGGATTTTTCGGCTTCGCTTAGCTAATATGCAGCGCTTGTTTACAGCAGAGATACTGGAGCATGAAGAAGGAAGTCGGTACGTTTAATACTGATTTGGTTCCAAGCTTCCTGTGCGTGTGCGTGCACACATGTGTGTGTGTGTGTTTTCAGCCTTCTTCATCCAGACGCTGTGCAGCCTCAGTAGAAAAAGCCAAGGGGTCGGCAGAGACTCAGGGACTAGATGCAGGCGGTTTTTTTTTTTTTTTTTTAACTCTTCCACCTGGTTTGGTCCTGAGCAGGTTTAGACAACACGGGTAAAAATTCCGGTATGGCAAGCCTGATGAGGAAGGTGCTAGTGCAGACAAAGACATTCAGCGGTGAGTATAAGAAACATCTTGCCTGATGGGAAAGATAAGTGATCAGAAAGTGTTGGTTTAGGTGCCTTGGAGGAGAAACACAGTAGCGGGCAGAGAGCTGTTGGGTATTGCTGTTATTTTCATCTTCCATTTCCAGGCTATGTGGAAATCCCGAAAACCTTTGTCCATGGAAAAGATGGTTATCTGGAGAAATGCGCTAGTTTTGAGGGCATAGTCACTTTCAAAGTCTGTTCCTTAGCCTGCCCCCGGAATTTCTGCCTTAGCTTGGCTAAATAACAGCAGCAATCCGTAGAAGTAAGATGGCTTTTAATTTGGGAGGTTTTGGGGGGGGAGCGGGGAGCTTGCAGGAGGCACGCATTTCAGGAGCATAAACTGTTGCGTCAGTTGTAACTACCAAAAGATGAATTGAGAAGAAAACAATGCTAATAAGCTGTAGGAGAAACAATTTTATTGCTTTACTCTTATTCTTTTGATTTGGTGGCGAGTACCTAACTGGATTTCAGTAAGGTGCGCTTGTGTCGCAGTGGTTACGGGAATCGTCATCAGCAGTGTTGTGGCGTATTTTGCATTCTAAAATACTCCAGTAGCAACACCAGCCTGTGCCTGGGGTTTTTCATTTAAATTTATGGTGCTTATTCGGCTCTTAATTGTGCAAATTAGAATAATTATGGAGTGTGATTATATGCGCAACCAGTGAGTGTTTTTAAGAGGCAGGCTCAAATTTCAGGAATTTATTTTATTAGTCTTGTGTCTTTCTGGTTGCAAGCGTCCTTTCTTCGTGCTGCTGTTCTGCAAAGCAAACATCGTAAACTGCCACAGCAGGAAACAATCTTTGCAGCGGCGTATCTGAGCGAATCAATCTTTAATAGGGCAGAAGGCTCCTCAAGTAACGTGGGCTAATTAGGACTGATTTGTTGAGGTATTGGAGACTGACACAACCCTCTCCAAGCAGAGCGGCTTCTCCCTGCTCCAGGGCTTGATAAGGACAGGAGGGCACAATTTGAGCTGGGTGTGGGAAGATTTGTGCAAGTGCCAATTTTGTCAATATATAAACTTTAATGAAAGATTGTTCTTGGAAAATATGACTTTTGTGTGAGTTACTGGCTGCTGCTAATCTGTCCCAAGGCTGCAACTGAGCCTGTATTTGTGGAGGGGACAGTTCAGCCACAGATTAAGCAGCGTCTGTTGCGTAGAAGTTATGGTTTGGATGCACAAAGTATTGCTTTGGCCTTTGGTTGGAAAGAGATCTTGTTGGCAAATGCTGTTCCCTTTAAGCCCAAACTTACTAGTCTCTCTTGGCTCACTCAGGACTTCTCAGAAACCATGAATTTCTGCCTCGAGGAAAAGCAGAGATACCACTTGAAACTGAGTAATCTCCTTGATTATGTTGTGACAGACCGGGCGTGACCAATACAGGAAACTGAGGAGGAGATCTCCCTGATCTCTCTGTAAATAATTTGGGACTTTAGGTAAATTAACTTTAAAAAAAAGTCCTTACAAAAAGAAAGTGAGTGAAAATAAACAAGTAAATAGCTTTCCTTGCTTCAGAGATAAGGAGATTGGAATCATTCTAGTTGAAACTTTGCTCGAACAAAAGACAGTCTGAGAATTAACGTAGGGAGTTTCTTTTGTAGAGAAGTCTAGGAGATATTAAATGACTACAGCAGAGATTTGCCTTGCATAGATTTCTTCAGAGTTGTTTTGGCCCATCAATATTTGAAAGCACAATTCTTTGATGAAGGAAACATAGAAAATATGGAAACATGGAATAAGCACTGGCTTGACAACATTCAGCATGATTTCAAAAATCTCTGAACAGGCTTTTTATAGACTTAAATCTCATTTACACTGTGGGGATGGGTGTTAAATGCACTTTTTTTTTTCTTTAAATATCTGCAGGATGTTAGGAAGTTAAGGATGCTAGAAGAATGGTATGAAATGCAGCTGGTAGGAGGGTGACCCCAGAGGAGGCATACCCATAGAAAAAGTATTTGGTCAGAGGGGACAGGCACTCATTCTGCCTCACCAAAAGTGTGTGCTTGAAACCAGTTTGGCTTCTTCGTTTGGGGAGATTGGGTGCTGAGACCTCAGTTCTGTAATCCCAGCCTACTGCCCAAATCTTCATACTAGTGCATGGATAAAAGGAACACTGCAATGAGTGGTTAGATGGTAAAAGAAATGGCACAGGAAGCAAACATTATAAGGAAGCATAAAGAACACTTACGGTACTTATTTTCCTGTGTTTAAAGTATGGGGAGCAGCAAGAATATAGATCTACACCTTATTCTGCGCTATCACATGTAATTTTGGCAGAAGAAAAGTCTGTAGCAAAATAGGCTGATGAGTGTTTTGGCTTTATTATGAGGGTCTGTGTCCGATTACCACTCTTCTTTATTTAACTCTTCTCATGCCATTCAAAAAAAATCTTTTCTTTCATTTTTAGCTCCTAGTGAGAGATTTACTTATAGGATATCTGAAAGTGATCTTGGGTTGGCATGTTCGAAATTTATGTATTCGCTTAGCTACCAACAACTGGAAGCAGCTTTTGGATATTTCAGGATTAATGAACTAAATGAAAAAACATCAGTCTTTCTAAGGGACTTCTCAGTGGTGACTTTTGTATAAAAATAGACGTGGGCAGAGGCTATTTCAGCAGCAGTTAGATTCCACTTACTTTGAAACAGTTGGGGTTTTTAATGACCCCTCTGTATAAATATGTTTAAGGTTGATTATGGTAGAGAACTTGCAAACACTTCATGAGGTGGTGGTGAAACTGAACATCCTATGATTTCGATCTTTATTTAAAACAAAAAGGTTATAAAAAGTCAAGGTCGAAGTAGGCAAATGGCATTTTGCCAGCTTAACAAAGGCTATTGTATTTATCTCTCCTCTCCTGAGATCCCTGTTACTTTTAAAATGCTGTTTAATTTGCCTGTCTGGTGGTCCACAGCTGCAGGAGAAAATTCAAACCGCTTTTTGGATTTGAGATAAGCTGAAATTAGCTTAAGCCATGACCTAGCTGAAGAAGCACTTAAGGCGACTGAAATTGGCAGTTCTGTAACATTGTGTTGTAAAAATATAAAAAGACAAACTATGGAAAACTTAAAGAACAGCAAAGTAGCAAAAACTTGTAAGGAAGGACTTAGCTAAGTAATACCCTTTATTTTATAACAATATGTTGCCTTATCTTTTAGTTAGTGTTTGAAATTACACCCGTTATTTCAGCTGCATCACCACAAGCGATGCTGCCGTGTCATCTGGAGCTTGTGCAGGGTGATGTTGGATGCAAGAAGCTGTTAAATGAAAGTTAAAGGTGTCACATCAAAGTTCTAGAATAGCAGAAAAGTAAGAGCCTTGAAGGTTGCATCATCTTAACGTTACTTTCTTTTGGCAGGTAAATAATGGTAGTCTAACAGGAATCTCCGGTACCTCAGAGGATGTGGTTTTTTTTTTTTTTTTAGCATGAGGAATCTCTTATATCAGATCGATGAGGATGATACGCTGGGGACCTTTACAGTAAATGGCCACACATGAAACAGTGCAGATTTTAAAGGTAGTAGCCACTAGGCTGTCATATCAGAACACCGTGGCTAAGGGATCTTCACTATTAATTTAATCACCTGAGTGCAGTGACATTTATGCTGCCAGTTCAAGTGAGCGTGCTATAGAACATATTTACTAAGAAAGGCATCTCGCTTAATGAAAATCTTGCAGTACGGGTGTTGCAAATATTTTAAGTCTGGTTTGGATTTAGTAGTGCTGTATTCTTCTGTCATGGAACCATCGGAATCCTGTCTTCAGAAAGTCTTTTAATGTTCTTAAAGGAAAAAAAAAAAGAAAGAAAGAAAAAGAAATCTGTTTAAAAATAATGTGGCATTACCTTGTATATTCATTGTTCTTCTAAACCTTCTTGCTAAGCAGAGAATGTTGTGTGTTATTTCCTCTGCAGACAGATAATTGTAGTAGGGATTGGAAACTGAGCAGCATAAAGTACGAAATCTTAAATAGTGCGTATAAGTTCCCGTTTCTGTTTACTGGGAACCTAATATATCTTGTTTTAATGTTTTGAAATAATGAAAACATTTTAACCTCTAAAAAGCAAAGTTCTCATTAGTAATAAATCACTTAATATTGCCTCTGAAGATATCTTATACTAAAAGTAAACTTTTCCCTGTTCTTTATGTATCCGTATCTCCTCTTCACTACAAATAACCAAGGGACTGCAACAAGGCTACTTGTGTTGTTCCACGTCACTTTTCTTTGTGAAAGTAAATTTGCAGTCCCTCTCTGACATGATAAAAGGTTTTCTAAATGTTTCGTTATCCGTGGTAACTTGTCTTAATGGCTGAACATAATCAGTTTTTTAAATATCCCTGTACTTATGCACCTAAATTTGCAGAGGGTAGTTGTAGCATCAGCTGTGACACGGAGCTATTTTGCCTTCCACTAACCAGCTCTCCACTACTACCACTATGTAAATAAACACCAATTATTGCTGATGGTGTAAACACTTAAAGCAGTCCTGTTCACCTGTCAGTATTTTCTGCTATTATCATGATTAAATTTGCAGTCCTGAGGGTTGTTAACAGATAACAGTAAGGGAGAGGATTAGTTTTGAAAATGAGATTTCCAGTCTTAGTAGGGCCTGAGAGGAGATAACAAATTAGATGATAGTTTAGGTAGAAGAACGAGTGAACTTAAACCTTGAGTTCAGTTAATACTGAAAGTTGCTTTGGGGCTGAAAGTTATAATTAGGCTAGTCAGAAAAAGTCCAAACATTAATTTCCTGCTTGTGTCTGGATTTTAAAGCTTTAAAAGTCCCTGTATGAATCTTTTGACATCACCAGTTACTTTCTGGGACAATCGCAGGCAGCAGCTAGTCCTCCTCTGAGCTAAATTCAGCTTTTTCCTGAGTAAGTGCTCAAAAATAACTACCCTTGCTAAATTACAGCTTTCTAGCTGTCAGATTTCAAGAGCTCTGCATCAATTTTCAAATTTGTATGGCCAGGTAATGGCAGCATTAGACCTATCTGTGTCAGCAGAAGCTGCAGTGGAATTTCTTTGCTGCTTCTTTACTCCTTCTGGAATAGCTGAAGTTAAGATCTTGAGATGATAAATACATGTTTCTTCCTTCTCTTCCCTTCTTCTTCCTCCTATGTCATGTTTTCCCCTCCTACTCCTGGCTCTGAATTTCTGAGCTTTAAATATACATCTATTCCTCCTTTTTCTTTAGTGAGAAATTGTGTTGTGTGTCACTAATCTTTTTTGTATTGCTGCATTGTTTTTTTTCATTCTACTTAACTTTCCCAGTAGTGTAGTTTGTGGCAATTGGCTTCAGTTATTTTTCTAGGAATCCTTGCATTTAATTATATTGCATTTGCTAGTAGAAAAAGAATGTGAGAGCAGTGATTTCTTCCCCCCGCCTCTGGCTTTAGTGGGATTACCCAGAAATTGCCACATTCTGGTTCATTCAGAAATTCCCTTAACTGTGTAGTACAACATTCAGAGATCTTAATGGTAACGAAGCTGAAGCTCTCATTTTAATATTCCTTTCATTGCCAACTTTAAAAAGTGTTTAAAAGAGATTTAAATTAGTGTTGGAATAGATATTTTGTGCATTGTTAAATTTATTGAACTGTAATTCATTTGATAGCCTGGAGTTACGATTATAAGAAGGACTTTCAAAAATGGACTGAAAGCAGAGGTGCAGGTGGGGTGCAAGTTACATCCTGTTAACTTCAGCGATATGCAATCTCTTAAAATCCCTATAGACTGGAATGGAATGGATACGGACCATTCAGCTGTGAAAAATACAGTGAATACAATAGGAAAGCTTGTGTGATTTAATCCATCTATTGGTTGTGCTTGATAGTTGTTGCATGGGAAAAGCAGTGGAAAAAGTAACTGAAAAAAGCCGGTAGGGTAGAAGAATGAAGGACAGGAATAAACCCAACTTTTTTTTCCAGTGAATGTGACAAAAAGATTCTGAATAAGGAATTGATGTGCAATTTTGTCTGTATGAATCTTGTGCTATTTCTGCAAAACTTCTTGTAGACTTGAAATTCCACTGTAGACTGATTTCAGTAACAAAGTCAGTTTAAGAGTTATTTGTCTGTGTCCTCCCATCTTTGCTACAGGTTTCCTCGGATGTGCCGCCTCAAAACTATAAACCCACAATCACCAAAGTGAAAAGTTTTAAGCAGCTCAGAACAACAAAATGCTACCACGAGGTCACCTCATAAGCAAAGCCTCTGCAGGGTACAACAGCAGTCTAGTGTGAGCAATGTGTTTTGGATTTGTTGGGATTTGCTTGTACTTCTGTGCTTCAGGATACACAAGTAAATATCAAGTTGATTCTCTCTGGACTTGACAGTCTTAATCGTCCTCCTTCTGTCAAGCTGACCGTTACAGCTTTGCAAACTCGGTCTCTGCATACCTGAGTTTTCACTAAGTCATGCTGAATTGGGTGTACATTCTAGGATTTGAACGTGGCTTAGTGGTTTGGCAGGAAATGTGAATTTTTGTTTACTTGACAAAAAAACCCACTTAATTTAGGCACACTGAAAGTTTGCAAAATGGTTGGTATTTGGGGGGGAAGGACGGGAGATCTTATACCCTGTCTTGTGAGTAGACAGTGAATCATCTCTGCTCTGGGAACAGAGCATTCCACTTCTCAGCTGGCTGGGGAACATCTTTCTGTGTATGGAACAAAGCAAGTAAGAAAATACAGAAAAAAGAGCTCATGCCGTCTGTGCACAGGAAATAGAGCCTGTATCTAAACTTTGGTGACCCAGAAAGGAAAGACAAGGAAACTCAAAATAGAGCTTGGTAAAATAACCTTTTATATCTAAGGAGTGTATAAGGGTTATTTTAAATATCAACAATTAAACCTGTCTCCAGGATAAAAGCGATGGTGTATTTACTGTAGGACTGTAAATATCTTAGCATTATCAGCTCTTTTCAAGCACTTTGGTATCAAGAATTTCTTGTTGATCTGGGAGAACCAGAGTCAAAAAGTTGGATGGCAGGATACTCAGCTTCCTATGGTGGTGTCGCTGCGTCTGATAGATGAATATATCACGCTCTGGAATGATACAAGCTCAGACCTGAGATTTCTTGCTAGTTTAAGAATTAACTATTTCGACAAAGAGGTTTTGAATATTTATCTCGGCGGCCCTAGAAAGTAACCTGTCTTGCAGACTTTCTATTCTGGCTCCCATGTTCATCATTGTGAGAAGTTCAGAAGTAGCTTTGACAGGTCAGTTTAAAACACAGGTCAGTTTAAACATGCATAAAAAAAAAATAAAATCCCCAAAACCAAACCACAACTTATTAAACTCTTAAGGTGATTTGTTAAGGATTATCTTGAGGATTGTCTTTTTATATTTAATTGCAGCAAATTATATTCCTTGAGGGGTTTATATTTTAAGAAGATAAGCTCTTATTTATCCCTGGGTTTTTTTTCCTCTGTTCCAGTTTATTCCTGAGTAATACTCAGTTTTCTTCTGTCAGTTTTTAGACAGTCAACAGGATAAAAGGACTTGATAGCTTGACAGCATTTCAGAGAGGAGAAATGTGGTTCTGTTTTGGTTTCAGTTGTCCTCATGTCCCTACATGTATATTTATACAGGGAGGTGATTTTTGGTCTCTGTTGCTGGAACTCATGCCAACTGTATGATGGCAAAACCACGCAACGTCTCCCCGAGTCTCAAAATTGCATGTTAGTCCTGTGCCACCAGCACCTTTTAGTGTGAAGCTATTTGTGCCTCGCTCTGCCATTGGGATACAGGAGGGCAGGAGCTTTGCACAGCTGCTCCAAGGCAGGAGCCCAAGGTATGGCTTGGAAATTAGACTTTTTAGTGTGTTCTGTCACCTTTCCTACTTTTCCATGTCTGGTGTGAGCAGCAGCAGAGGTAGATGGGTCCTTGTCCCCCTGGACCCCCAGAAAAGGGGGTTGCAGGTGGGGAGAAAGTTGAGCTTTGGGTGGTTTGTTGTGGTTTTTTTTTCCTTTCTTCCCTTTTAACCATCTCTACCCCCAAATTCTGCCAGCTGGTGATGGTAAGAGGAGAGCCTTGTTGGCTTTTCATAGAATCGCAGGATGGTTCAGGTTAGAAGGGACCTTAAAGATCATCCAGTTCCAACCCCCTGCCCTGGGCAGGGACACCTCCCACCAGACCAGGCTGCTCAAAGCCCCATCCAGCCTGGCCTTGAACACCTCCAGGGATGGGGCAGCCACAGCTTCTCTAGGCAACCTGTTCCAGTGCCTCACCACCCTCACAGGAAAGAATTTCTTCCTGATATCCAATCTAAGTCTCCCCTCTCTCAGTTTGAAACCATTGCCCCTTGTCCTGTTGCTCCGGTCCCTGATAAAGAGTCCCTCCCCATCTCTCCTGTAGGCTCCCTTTAGGTACTGGAAGGGGCTGAGGACGCCTTTTGCAGGAGGCCTGGCTGGTTAGTCTTTGGTTTAGAGATGAGACATGGAGGAAAAGCTTTACTGACTCTAAGACCTGGTCTGGGTTTTCATAGTTAAAAAAATGGATGCGTTAGTACGGGATAAGAAGTTGTGTGTTACCCAAACAAACAGTATGACCCCAAGCTTGTGCAGAGTTGACCCACGGGGCTTTTTCTCTGTTTGTAGCGTCCCCGTGAGATCTGACATCGGCTTTGTCCTGCTCTGTCCTCGCTTGCTGTGAAGTGAGGAGGGAACAGGAAGCGAAGACCTTGTATTCGCCTAATGTGGTGGTGTTGGGAATGCCGAATTGGGAGGATTTCCTGGCCTTTCTTGTTTTTTTGGAAAGAAGAAAACAAAACTTGAAGACAAAGAAAAATAATAAAAAAGTCCTTGTACTGTCTGTCTCTTCCCTTGCCACTCCCCACCACTTCTGCCTCGTGCATCGCCGGCCTGGCGTGGAATGTTTCCAGGCTCCTTTTTGAAGATATTTATAAATAAGTTGAGCTCCATATGTTTGGGGTTTTTTTTCCAAATGATTTCTTGACTGCAAGCCATTGTATTTCTGTGAAATTGATCTGTGCGTGGCAACTTGCATCTAGAGAGGGAAGTCACAAATGGGTTTGGCCTTGCTGTGTAAGCATGGAGAAAGGAAATAAAAAATAGTTTGACAATAACCCTAGCAATGACAGCTGGGGAGAGAAACTTGTTAAAAAAATTCAAGTTAGTTTTAACTTGTTTTGAAACAATAAGAATAAATGCGCTACGTAACTGGTACGAACTAAAATAGAGTGGGGGATAGCAGGCATGGATTTCTCTCCTCTAGCCTCAGCCTGCCCAGCAAAATCGAGCTTTACTTTTATAAGTATCAACAGATCAAGAAGGGCAAAGGCGCTTTAAGTCGTATTTTTAGCAAGAAGGAAAAGCATTTCAGCGGTGTTCCTTCGCATATGTTATGGTTATAAATTCCATTACCTTAGTATGCTTCAAGACAAATCATGATTTCAGGTTCAGTGTCTGCAGGATGTAGATTTTGCTTCCCAACACAAAAGGGATGAATTCTACTTGTGCCTCCATGGTTTGGCGAAGGAGGGAATGTATAGTTGGATGTACGGCGTAGTCAGGAATATCTGTGGTGGAAAAACATCAGCCACAGCAGGGCCGGGGGGGGAGGGGGGCAAATGCCCTGCCATGTCCCATGTAAGAAGATTAGGTTAATACTGCAGCATGGACTTAGCAAAAAGTAGAAAGGATAATGCTGCATTAATTCACACAGGTCTAGTTTCCGTAGCACGATGACAAAACAAAACTAGTAATAGTCTAAAAATATAACCCTGAATAAAAGAACTTTCTCCTCCTCCTTTTTAATCTGTTCCCCCTCCTCCCCTTATTTCCTTCTTCGGCACCCGAAGTTGGAAACCTAGAGTGGGTTTTGAATGGGATTTTTAATTCCTCCCCTGCATGCCTTCGTTTAAAAAATAAAAATAAAAATCCCTATTTCTGTGGCTGTGACTCAGTCCTGCGGTGCCTATCTGCCTTGTGTCAGGCCTGGGGCTGTCTGGGGGAAGCACAGTACGCACATACCCAAACTGTGAGGCAAGCTTTGAAATTGCACCAAGTGCTCTCGTAGCATCAAATGTGCCGGATCACGCTGCGTTTCCAGTAACAGCCAGAGCTCTCTTGGCTCCGAGTGGGAAAGTGGTCATGCAGCCTGACAAGGGGAGAGAGGCCAAATTGCACATTCATTTGGATAATGAGGTAAACAGTAAATATGAAAAGTCTGTCTCCTACTCAAACTCCATTGTTTTTTCCTAAAAGTCTATATTTAGATTTGGCAGCCAGATTTGTCACAATAATTGGTGCATTGTTTAAACAAGGTCACTGATGTGTGTGCATGTTTATCTCCGCTTAACTGGATTGCTTATTTGAAGTAGAAATACCTCCAAAAATATTATGCAGACCTCTTAAAAACTTGTGTACTCGACTCCTGAGGCACATGGTCTTTATTAGAAAATAGATGCAATTGTTCACATTCAGTTTTGCAGCTTGAAGTCCTGAGAGATTTCCACATAAAACCGTGGAGATTTGATTACACCCTGATTTTACGTCTTGCTGGTATATGAGTGTTTCATACGTGTAAAAAACCCTTTTATAAGGCAGAGATTATAATAAGTTACTAAGTGAAGCCATACAAGTGCCATCCCATCTATTTGAATTGGAATACACATGTTCATTAATTTAGTCTAGGTTGTTTATGTATTTATAAAACCCAAGGTGGCTTTGTGTTTTATATTTAAAGCAAATACTTTGGGCTTGTTGGCAGGTTAGTTTGAAACTTCAAGATATAATTTCAAAGTCAGACTTCATTGTTCAGAGCGGTTCTGCACCGCTCGGTGAGGATGGAGCTAGGGTGGTCAAGGTAAAAATAGCAAATAACAGCTCATTTTCCCTTTTACAGCTGAATTGAGTAAACACGAATGCCTTGAGGAGGAATGTTTTAATCAAGTAACTTTTCCGACAATAGTTGCACATCGCGAGAGGGTGGGACAAAAGTATCTTTACTGAAACTGCTGCCTCCCGGTGACCTTGGTCGTAGCTGGATATTGGCATGTCATTTCACAGGGCTGGCAATAATTTGTGGACTATTCATGGCTTCTTTCTGAAAGCTAGTTTCTTTGTAGGTGTGAGGGCTGTGATAGTAGCACGCTAAAGAGGCTTGTACAAAGCTGTCTGAAGGTTTAAATAAAAAGCACTTAAGAAATGTCAACTGGAGAGGATTTTGCTCTAAGCAAGAGCGTGCGGTTTGGAGGTTTTTATTTTGGATTTTTTTTCCTGGTCCTGTTAAGTCTTTTGGTTAAAATTTCCATTTTTGCAATGGAAGTGCCGCTTGTGCAGATCTACAAATGGCACTTTGCATGCTCAACTTGGAAAAGACTGACCTCAGAAATAGGCAGTTCTGTCATCTGGTAAGTCAGTGTTCACACCTAATGAAACAAAAACAAAGTTATTTTGGAACTTGAAAGAGAAGTAGTCTCTGGTACAGGAATAACAAATAAAAAGACGCAAAAGAAATGAAGCGCTTGTGTTGTGGGCACGGCTCACTGTGTGTTCAAGGCCTGGGCATCAGCCTCCCTGTCCAGCTGACACAGACAGCAGTGCTCAGAAGGACAGCTTTAGTGGCTGGGGACTCTGCCTGGGATACAATGACTCAGGCTTTGTGCAAATCCTTTTTCACAATGTCTAGGTTTGTGTTTTTTTTTTTTATCCTGTAGTGAGAAGGTGTGTGCACGTCACAGGTTTGTTCCCTAAATAGTCTCTGAAAGAGCCATTATCTTCCTTCCCTCTCTTCCTCCCTCCATCCTCTCTCTTCAAAGGTTGAAATTATTCTATATCTTTCTCTTCTTGGGAGAGCCTCTTTTGTACATGTTACCATCAGACACGTTTTAATATTACTTTTTAAGGGGTTTCATTTAAATTCTCAGTTCAGGCTTGGTGTTAGGACATACAGGTTCATCTCTCAGAGATCACATGGCATTATCGCAAGCAGTGTCCTACACTGGACATCTTTAATCATTCTTTAAATTGCAAATCCAGAGATAGTCTCAGTCAAAGAAGGTGTGCTCCTTTCTTTCCCCCAATCTTGTGCTGTTTTAGTGCCTGCAGGTCACCTTGCTTCATCTGTTGGCTCTACTCACTGTTGCCAGTTGTGAAATCTCCTCCAGCCCTGCCGCCGGGCTCGCAGCTCTCTCAGGCTGGCAGACAATACGTTTTCATTTCAGCGCTTCATCACTGTCCCCCTCTTCTGGCTTTTGTACTGATTCAAGACTGTTCCCGACAGGCAACCTGTGGAGAAAGAACTCTTCTGGTTAGAAGGTCATTTAAATTTCATAACTTCTCTTTTTTTCTCCCTCTCATCCCTTTTTCCTTCTCTTTTGGTTGTTTCTTTTATTACTTTCTCCATGTGGTTACAGTTACATAAAAATAAAGGCTGGAAAATTTGCATATAGGCACCTGGTACTTGGGTATAATTACCAAGACCATTTTTGAGACATTTATCTATTAACATGCCTACATACTATGGCTATTTTTCCTCTCTTGGTGATGTTTAAGCTGATGTTGGTTTGATGCATGCAAGGATCACATCTAGCAATAAAACTGTGTTCTGCTGGTAAACCTTTAAGGTTGCAGGAATAATGCTTCCCCCCTCACGAACAAATAAAAAATTCAAAACACTTCAATTGGAAAACGAGTGGGGTGAGGGAAAGGTAATCTTGCCTGGTGAAAAACATCATTATTGAAAACCTAAATCAGTAGCTTGCGTATGGTATTTCAGATGGTACCAAGCCCAACCTGTAATCAGGAAGAAATGGATGTCAGAGTGCTGATGAGCACTTCTTTATTACTACAGTTGAAGGATGGTCCTGCAGAAGTTGCCAGTGAGGTACGTCAGTGCACTTGTCTTTCTGCAGGGGCTAAAGTTGGTGGTCTGCGGCTCCTCAGGGTTTCCTCTGAGCGTGAGCCCCCTGCGTGTGTCAGTGGCTTCACATCTTGGTGCGGTGGTGAGCCCACAGAGGAGCCAGACCTGCAGGAGCCGCAGTGTCTCAGGTCGGGGCTGAGGGCTTGCCTGCCTTACAGAAACCTGTAAATCTCTACAAGTTTCCGAGGGAAGTGCTGCCACTCACCACAAATGGGTCTTTTTACTATTATGACTTTCCATGCTACCAAGTGTTTACCTTCAGGTTATACATTTGTTTATTTGCACCAGTGCATATTGCTAGAATACTTGGCTAGCTTGGGCTGGTGTTGCTCGCAGCTGCGTGTGTGGGCTCACTAAGCCGCTGCGCGCGCTTGGCTAGCTTCTAATGTACGTTTTTAAGGCCCTTGAAACTTGGCATGAGCTGTGTTTTGTTGACAGCAACAACAACAAAAGATTGCTAGTGAAATTAAAATCTGGCATTGCTGTTCTACAGGTTTATTTGCGATGTATTGAAATGGGATTTTCTTGCTAACTTTTCCTGGCATCCATCCAAAACCCAGCATCTCATAAATTTCTATTATCTCTCTCTGCTCTGCTCAGTTGACAGCGCTGTAGCAGCTTCTCATGCAGATCACGGGAACAGCACGGAGAAATGTAGCCAGGAGACTTTCAGGTGAGGAGTTTGTATCAGCAGAGAAAGTGTAGAAGAATTCAAGGACAGAAGACTTAAACAGTTGTTTGGTACCTGCCTTCAGGTATTAGGCCACTGCAAATGCAGACCTGAGTCAGTCTGCCTCACAGAATCACAGAATGGGTAGGGGTTGGAAGGGACCTCTGGAGCTCATCTCATCCAACCCCCTGCCAGAGCAGGGTCACAGGTGGCACAGGAACGCGTCCAGGTGGGTTTGGAATGTCTCCAGAGACGGAGACTCCACCACCTCTCTGAGCAGCCTGTGCCAGGGCTCTGCCACCCTCAGAAGAAAGGACTGCCTATGTTCAAGTTTGTGCCTGTTACCTCTTGTCCTGTCACTGGGCATAACTGCAGCTTTGGCTATAGTGAAAGGTAAAGGGCTTGGAAATGCAGGGCAATGACTGTACAACGCAGCATGACTTGGCACAAAAACCTCAGAAAATGAGGTGCGCTCAGGTATTTAAATGTGTTGGTATGGCCATTTAGCTTGTTCATAGAGACTTTTCATTCTCAGCATAGTGATAGTGAAAGCGGCACGCTTTGTTGATTTATCTGGGGCAGGTGAGCCTTCTGTGTGGTCAGTGATATGCGTTGCTAGCCCAAAACTTGTCAGATAAACAGGCGGCAGCTTTGCTCTCAGCACCTCTGTTCTGGGCTCGGTAAGTTATCTGTGTTCCAACCATGCCGATTCCAAACTCCAGCAAGCCTTGCTGTTCCAGTCACTCTAATCCCAAACACAACAATTTGTAAGGTGCTATTTCGTTTGTCCTCTGCATGCACTAAATATTAAGCGGTCAAGTAAGTCAGGTGCATTGGTCTGTGCTGAGTTGAGGAGAAGTGATACCCACCTGCAGGAAATGTTGCAGGGGGAAACAGATGCATCTTGGTGATAGGAGATGGGAAGGGGATGTTAGGTCATTAATTACTTAGCCTTGCATAAACAAAACTTAATATTTTGAAAAGTCTCTAATATAAAGGGAAGGAAAAATCTTTTCATCTTCTATGCTATTTAGCTACATGTCATGTTGGGTCAATTGGAAGATGTTTGTGATGGTTTCTGCTTTATATATTGGTTACTGCTCAATGAACTGTTCCACCGCAGTGGGCGTTGGACTGGTTTTAAAGGGTGAAGGAGCAAAGGGGAGATAGCCTGCAAAATCGAGGATCCCTGCCTGACTGCATCCCTTCTGGTTTCTTTGGGGAGGATGCAGGGTGCAATTTGCTTTACTTTTCTATGTGTTAAAGAACTCATTTGATGTCTGGTAGCTGGGGACTTAGTCTGGGATCTTCTCAGAAGCAGTGTTTTCTTAACCTTCTCTATGATTTAGAAGAGAGGACTTGCTTGAAAACTCAAAGTGTGGTGAATAAACGTTCAGGGTTTGTCATGGGTTTTGATAGTTGTGTGGGTTTTCAGTTTTGGGCTTTTTTAACTCTCTTCTCTTTCCTCCCTCCTCCTCCCATGTCTTGCCAAATGTTTTAAAAAATGAGAAGCTGGTAAGTTTGTGCTTGGTCCAAAATGAATTTAAAATGGAGTAGTTCAGTCATGGGAGGCTTCAATTCATCTTTTTCTCAATATAAGCTACGCTGAAGATGAACTAAAATTTTACACATTGTGCCTTTACTCAAGCACTAGACAGCTTTCAGGGACCGAGTGAGCATTAAACATTAATTTTTATCATCAGATCATCAGAGACAGGTTCTCCCTCCAGCTGCTTGGCAATGATGCATTTGTTTTTTTGTGGCGTTGCCTTTTTTTTTTTTAAATTTTAATTGGCCGGTAGTATTTATTAAATGACAGATACTCTGGGGAATTTCTGTAGCTTTGTGCATCAGAACTGGGTAGGTTTTTTTGGGAAGCCAAATGGTGGAGATTGGGCTGCCCACGCAGGAGTCCGTTGCCAAAGAATTATCTTCGTATGCTTGGTGAAAATGTAATGCTGCTTGTGTACGTTTTCTGTGAAATGTTGTTATAAAGTTAAGAAAGATTGTTTTCCTAATATAATTCTAAAGCTGAAATGCAGTTATATTCCAACATAGCAAATCTGCATTTTGTGCATAAATTACTTAAATATCTAGAGTGGTGAAATATATGCTGTTAAACATGTCAAATCAGATGATTAAATGACTGGATTGTTGGGAAGAAAATAGTAATTTTCTGAAAAAGCCAAATGAATGATTTGGCACAATGAACTGCAAACATTACTAAAAAAACCTACTTCTGAGGAAAATTTGCTAGCTGAGGATCACTTTTTTTTATGCAGTAGATATTAAAAACAGGAGGTATAAATGAAAACATTCCAGATTTTCTCAAGTTAATTGACAAGCTCTTTTCTTCCACTGAAATTATTTTACCTGCTGACAGCTGAGTGGGTGGCTCTGTATGGTTAGGGATCTCGCATAACCAGTACATTAGCAGTCACTGCTGTTGAGTTGATTTCTCTACAATAACGTAAACACTTCCCAAGATGAACGGGCATTGAACTGCTCGTTCAGAACGAGCTCTGAAAGGACATGGGTTTTCACATGAGTAACTGGACTGCGGATCAAGGAGAAAGTTCTTCTACGTGAATTACTTTCTTGCATGTTATATATACACGAGAAATGCTGGAGCCGAGGGAGACTGATTTTAACTCAATGGCATTGGATTAGTATAGATGAAGGCTTTCTTTGGGCATCATCCTTGCTGTTGATGATGTGTATAAGGAAGAGAGAGTCCAGTTTGACTCAAAGCCCAGGCTAAAATTTTTGAGCTAGCAATTTAAAAGAATCATCTTATTTGTAGACTAAGCAAACTTGTGTATCAGTGATTTTTATGTCAATAAACATGCATGCTTTGTATACCATTTTTAGAAGCGCTTTGAGAAAGATCTCTTTAGCCTCTGTAGGCCTCCTCTGTAGCCACTGAAATCTCAACTAAGTGAAGGCAGCTGGACAACTGTTTTCTTTGATCACCAAGTGCATTCGTCTGAGCAGTGGTAACGTGAAATCAAAAGTCAAAAGTAAAGACCCTTCTGAACAGTATTCAAACTTAAACTACGCTGTGACTTTGATGTTCCTGGGCTTCATGTTGAGCGCTTATTGAAGCCTGACTTTTTCTGGGTTGTTAATTCTGTACAGAACTGTGGTCCAACCCCTGGCCACACCAATAAAAATATTTTTAAGTAGAAGTTAACCCATAACTGGTTTTGCATGGTGCTTCATGCTGTAACTTGATACGAGGTTAATCTTTCTCTGCGTTCCGGTGCTGAAATGGGTGGTCTGTGGAAGTTAGTGATTGATGTAACACAAGCTGTACTGGGAAGGAGATGAAATGATCTTTCCATACAGTCAGGTGTATACAGGATAGTGGTGAAAAACAGAACTAGCATGAGAAGCAGTACTGATGATCATATCTGTCCTCATGCAAAGACCAGTGTCTTGCCTAAAGATTCATTCTGTCCGAAGTGCTGCTGTGCTAAATCCCTGCTTCAGAGCAACGTTGATGCAGCTGGTGTCATATTATCTGAGTTGAGTCATTGCTGTTGGTCATACAGAGTCCTCTGATACAGCAGATAAGTACTTTCAAAATGCTGTTTCAAAACATGGTTTGTACGAGTGCTCAGCTTGGCTGTTATGTTTCAACAGAAGTTAGAAAGCGTGCTAGAAATCTACAGCAAGGGAATCCCAGGAGGATGTCAACTACTGCACTAGCTGTCTCCAGCTTCTGTCCTCTCCTGCCCTTCTATGCTCCCAAACCAAAAGGAGATGTAGATGTGTGAGCGGAAACTTGTACAAGCAAGGCTTGCAGAGCTGACCAGAAACCTACCTCACCTTCTCAGTTTTCTCTGCTGATTATGGCTTGTGCCATTAGAGTGAACCACATCGTCGTCTGTCGTATTTATTTATACTTATTTCTGAAGTTCCATAAAACCTACTTTACCAGACTGACTAATTGAAAGCATTTGCTCAAAGCACTACTGCCACATTAGTAGTAAAAGGCTCAAGAGGGAAAACAGTGGCCTGTTGCTGGAAGGGGTGGATGATCTAGTAACAGCAGATCCAGTTAAAGCTGAGGTCCTCAATGCTGCGTTTGCCTCAGCCTTCAGAAACAAGGACTCTCAGGCCTCTGTGTTTGGTGCAAGGGATCAAGAAGGAAAAAAACTACCAACAGTGGATAAAGGTCAAGTCAGGAATTACTCGAGAATTGCTTGAGAAGAATTCAACCCATGCAAGTCCATGGGACCAGATAGGCTGCTCCAAAGGATGATCAGCAACCCATGCAGTCAAGAAACAGAAGACAAGAGCCAGCAAACTTCTTCCTGGTGAATTCTGTAATTTGCACACTAGGAGTACTTGCATCTCTACCAGCATTCACTGCTCCTCATGTCTCTTCTTGAGGAGATCATTGCTCTGCATGGAAGTTGTAGCAGAGTTCTTGTTTAGATGCATTTTGTCATTTTAGACTCGTGCTCTGAGCAGCATGACTTCCTACAAAGCACAAGAGTCAGCATCATTATTTTTGATGCAGAATTTGCATTGCAGTGTCTGAGCTGTTCTTGCGTCTGAGGTTATTTGTTGTAACTTCTTGAACGTGGCAACTTTGGATAGTCACTTCTGTTGCTTCTAATTGAAGAATGTACCTTGCTGTTGAATAAGGGAATTATTTCTCTGCATGATGGGGACCTTTGGGGAACTCCAGCCCTGTTCTAGGGAGCAGTGATACCCGTTTCCATATATATACATAAGTAAGGAAGTTTTTGCATCTGCAACTGCCAGGAATGTACTTTGGCTGACGAATACAGCCTAGCTTAAAGGCGAGATCCCATAGTGGGTCAGTGAAGCTTTATTGGTCTGCCAGACCAGATTATCATTTTATTTAACCAGAGAAGTAGTTTTCATTGTCACTTGATTGCCAAGGGTCTGTCAGCATTTCCATTATAAACCCCCTATTTTCAGGGATTTGTGTAGACTTGAGATTTAAGTGTTCTCGTCTAAAACTTGGCAAGCATGATCTGAGTTCACCAGTGGATATTTTCTTTATGAGATTTTTAAAATAGTCAGCTGTTTCTTAAATTGTAGAGAAGGCAAGGGTTTTTTTTTCCTCTTGGTTAAACAGATAGTCCTATTTTTTCCATCTCGCTTATTCCAACTAGATTTATAAAAATAAAAGCCTATTCTGTTGGGTTTTGGGGTTTTTTTGTTTTGTTTTGTTTTTTTTAAAAAAAAGGGGGGTGGGAGAGAAAAAGGAAAATCTGCGTGCTGTCCTGTTCTGTTTGCCAGAGGATCATGCCTCAAAACCTCTCCTTTGCTTTGGTCTGTGTTTGGTGAAGTCCCACCCACCCTCTGTCCCTTTTCTCCTCCCCTTTACTTATTTCCCTTTGGTGTATTTACACTCTCACTTCATTATGTTGCGGTGTTTCTTCTCCTGACTCCATTCCTCCCCTTTGCCTTCCTCTCTGGGGTATCCAGCGCTCGATTCTGATGAATCTGCCTATTTTACCTCTCTCTAAAAGGCAACTCTGAGTTATTCCTAAGTGATACGACGTACCTCTGGTAAATATAAACTCTAGGAATCATCTTTGTTTTGTATATAACTTTATGCTTAACTTTATATATATATATAGTTATATACTTTACTACTTAACTGAAGAGCATAATGTGCATGACTCTAAGTTAAATATTGCAACCTTTTAGCACTTTTCTGAGACTTTGCTGTGACTCTAGAGTGAAGTACTTTCGCATTCTATTTTTTTTTTAACCAAATCTTTAACGTAGACTGAAAAAAGTGAAGCGTGATTGGTGCAGAACACCACTGTGGGTTTTCATGGCTGGGCTCTTTTAGTCATTTCCTGAAAGCTTGGTGCAGAAATATGACAGTGCAGGAAGCGGCCGCAAGCATAGCAAGGCTTCATGTGCCATGAGAAGTCATCTTGCTATAGGTGAGGGCACGTCCTTCTTGCTGAGATGTAGAAATACCTGGTTCTGGGATTGATGCTCAAGATCTTCATAAAGACCCTCTGCTGTCTTGCAGTTCACAGCAGTGAACAAAGTGACTGTGCCTTTAAAATGGTGAGTGAGGATCTACAGTTATATGACTGTTAGGCAACAAGAAGTGTAAGTTAAGAGCTGAAGTTCAAGGGGTGGAAAATGAGTGCTTTCAAAAAGCACTACAGTCTCGCTCCCAGGACCTTCAGAAGATCGCTGTCGGAACAAGATGCTGGCAGTGCTGCCTTGAAGGACTATCATTGGTACGACCAAATGAAGAGCAAGAAGATGAATAAACAAATGAGTTCTGACCCAGAGAAACCTGTCGGAGCGTACAGGTGGCAGACACATCCTCGCCTTCCCTGGAGGATAGGCAAAAGAGAGGGCTCGTGCAGCCTGAAAGGGGAATGCAGTGATCCAAGTCTTGCCAAAAGTTCTGCAAGCATGGCTGCTACCAGTGCTGACGATCTCCACGAAGACCCAATGGAGACACTTTTCCAGGCAAGGACTAGACCGTTTCGGGTTCCTTTCAACCGATCTCTGTCTGAACCTGTGCCACACATTGGAAACAGGAATGCAAAGCCTTTTCTGCAAGCCGTGCATTCAGTGGACTCTGAACAGCAAGGCTATTTCATCCGTGGCATTTTCTCCTCTCTCTCAAGTGGTTTTTCAAAGATAATGAATCGGAAAGGAGAGCCTGGCAGCGAGTCAGTAAATGACGGGAAGACAGATGATAATCAAATTGATTCGAGTACAGGTAAAGAACTCACTTTTGTTTTGTTCTACTTCTGTTTGTGTAGCAGGTGAGTATAGTGAGACACTCTTTGCGACATAAAGTAGTTGTTTAAATTCTGTTTTACCTTAGTTTTATTAACCTGACGTTGGTGACTCTCTGATATTCTATCTTAATTTTAAAAAAGCAACTGAAAAAGGGCCTTTCCTGATAAGGAAGTGGCGTGAGATGTTTTGGTGTGTGCTTAATAACTTGGAGGTCCCTTTAAAAAAAGCATCATCTGGTGGAAGCAGTAGCACGCGTGTGGTGTGTGCCGTCCTGCAAGCACCGTAGCCTCTGCAGCATTTTAGTGCCCTGATTGAGATATCAAGCCTGCTACTGTAAATGAAGTACTAGGGAGAGAGAGAAATAAAGCTGTCTTTTAAACAGTGTTCAAGACAGTGGAACGGATCTAGTTCCTCATACCAGATTCACCGTTTTGTAATCAACGAGCTAAATGGATGTCTGCTCGCTTCTAGATGCCCAGGACAGCAGTGTTGCAAAGGTTTAGGCAGCCGGGATTGAGGTCAGCAAGATGACAGTCCAAGATGTTATTTAAATCTGCCCTGCTCATAACACTGCTCATAAAGCAGGGGAAAAAAAAAAAAAAAAAAAGGCAATGGAAAGGGGAGAAATTTGCCTTCTGTTCTCACAGTCTGTCCTGTAACTTTCTAGTGGGCTACGCAGCCTCAACCAAGTAATTTACGAGGCTTTGAAAAAACCCCAAAGTTTAAATTTGTAATAAAAGCAAAAATAAACCTTCCTTCTCCATAAAACCTCGGCACCTTCCAGAGTCCTCCAGATTATCGTATTAAAAGCCTGATACCATCTGGATCCAGGTGAGACTGCTGGACAAGTCATCAGTATTCAAAAAAACTAAATTTAATAGTAGCAGTGAAAGAAGAATATCTACAGGAGTATTCCATCTTTCAAGTCTCAGTGCAATGTCCCTTATAGGCTTATGTTTGCTACAGGAAGCAGTCATATTGCTTTAAAAGAAAAACAAGTGGCCAAAATGAAGAAATAACTAAGAATGACTATATCTGTTCAAACCTAGAAACAGACATCACTGGTTTGTGTTTCTCCAAGACTTTTCTCGACTGGAATTTGGGTTGATGATGCTTGTTAAATTGCATGGAATACATGAAGAAAACCCAAGAATTAATAGAACTACTTTTTTTTCCCCTTTTTTTTTTTTTTCTTTTCCCCCACCGAAGGCTTCTCGTTAAGGGGTTGGTTGGTTGATTTGCTTGTTTCTCTCCTCTCTAGTCATTCATGTTAGAAAACAAAGATTTCTACTGCAGGTTCCCACTGTTGTTGAGACCTCCTCTCCTGGGAGACTGAAATACTATTGCAGCTGCCTGGGACAGTTTTTTCTGTTTGGTCTCTTCTGCCCACCAATACGTGTCAGCAAGCTATATTGGGAGGCTATTCTATGTGATTAAGCATTTTGGATTGAAATCTTGCAGTATGTGAAGGGCACAGCGTTCTGTAGTTCCACTTTTTCTTCTGTTTGGGTTTACTTTGATACCAAATGGTTCTCTCACAATGCGTAAGGCAACTAGGTTATTGGGATGCTTTGCTTTTAGCAGCCTGAAAAGTAAACAGAGGAAAAGGATTATTTGTGACAAGACACCACTTGGTAAATACTTCATGTCAGTTATGGGAGAATGACAGAGCCTTTTGGCTCTTTGGCATCGGACAAACCTCTGTCTGAGCCTGCCAAAACTGGTTTTGTAAAGAGAGTCACAGTTCAGGAACTGAGAGAAAAACAATGGGACTCGAAATTAAAAATCAAACTCTCTCGAGGGAGGAAGTCGTAGCTGGGAAGGTGTTTGAGGAAACAAGGTTGATGCAGTCACCCACAAAATTGCCTGAAACAGCCAGGTCCTGCTCCTGCCTGGGCTGCTGTCACAGGACCACAGAGCTTGTGGTGGGGGGGTCACCTCTGTGGCGTTTCTTTTCAGCCTTCTCAAAGGTTCAGCCTGTGATCTTCAGGTAGACAACAACTTAGGTTAAAGAGAACTAGTTCACCCTGTAAGACATGCTGCTATGTGGGATATACACCCATAGGACAACTCATTGCTTACTGCTGGTTTTATTTTACCTTAGAGAAGAGCTGCTTTTGCCAAAGTTAGCTGGAGCTGCTGGGTAGAGTCTCCTGCCCCACGCAGTACTGTGGGCTAAGACCTGATAAAACAGTGTCAAAACTTGTGAGCTCCTCGGGTTTAGGTCTCAGGTCTGAGGGAGGTAACTTGGAGACAAAAGGGGCGAGAGAAATAGATCTAGCCTGTCACGTTCAACTGCATCTAAATCTTGTTTTCTTTCCAAACATCACATGAGTTTATTTCATTGGCGGGGGGGAGGGTGGGGAGTGGGTGTGTGTCGCTGAATTGTCCACTGACAGTTTTGGTGCTTGGGCAGGCAGAAGGCATCTTCCTATGCCTACAGTCCAGTCCTGTCTAGTGTTCAAGGAAAAATCCAAGAGAATTAATTCTGTTTTCCTCTCCAAGCAAGGCAGAATTTCGGAATCCTCAGGCAACTGAAGTCTGTGGTAAAAGTGCTCAGGCACTTTACTAGCCAAGAAATGGTGTGAGACATAGGATTTCTCCAAAGTATGCAAACAGTTTGACTTGGAAAAGCTTGATTAAAACTCTCCCAGGATACATCTGTTTGGACAGAAATTCTTGTCACTATGACAAGAAGGACCCAAGAGGACCTTTTCTGTGTCATTAAATACACAGTGGGAGAGGTGTGCTTAGGAGTTCCACCAAGAGAACCTGGAGGCACGCTTTCTGTCTCCCTTCTGTCCAAGGAGCCAAGCCCTTCCACGAGCTCATTTCATTAAAAGTATTTCCACTTTCCCGTGAAATACTTGCAGATTATCAACTTTTTAAAAGATGATCTTCCTTCTGACGCTTGCCTGGCCTCTTGTGTTTTCCTTCATCTCTGCACCAGAACCAGAGAGGCTAGTTTGTCTGCATGGGTTTGTGTAGCCATTGGTGGAGTTTGCTACTGGTCTTTGTAAGCCTAGGGAAGAGCAGTTCCCTTCTTCAAGAAATGGTTACCTCCCAAAAGAGGATCAGTTGGTTTTTTGGCAGCTGGAAGAGGGAAGTGAGATTTAAAAAGAAAAGGGAAAAAAAAATAAATCTGCATGAATATTTTCCAGTTGGTCTCACAGCCTAGGGAAGCATGTTCAGACACTGCTTCATCGGTTCTTGGCTGTCAAAATCCTGAACTGGATGGACTCACTCATCCTCTGCGGTGATAAAAGGATGCTGAACCTCGGGAGAGCTGCCTGCCTTGGCTCTGCCCAGTGCTTCGGGGAGACGCAGAGGCTCGCCGATGCGTGTGGCATGCCTTCAGCAACATTATAGCCCGGGTTTTAGGAGGAAGAGGACGGACAGAGTGGACGGTCAGTGGGAAGAGCAGAGCTCTTTCCCAGTGTGCTGCATGGGGCTTCACAGGAGAAGCCTGGGCTGAGTTTGGGTGTCAATGAAGTGCTTTTGGTGCAAATGTGTTGACTTCTAACCACTTCTAAAGCCAGGCGTTTTGAACCAGTGTTTACATTAGCCCACGCAAAGCCTGAAGGTAAAAGGATTTATACTTGCTCTTAAGTTATTATTTATAGCTTAAGAAATCTAAGAACATTTTAATTTCTAGTAAATATATCAGCTTGAGGAAGGAGAAATGTCATTCTGATAAACTTGGTGATTGCGAGCATACCATGATTTCAGTAGAAACAAGGAAGGAGCTGTGCAGATAAAGCCCTGGATTCAAGGGTTGTAGGTGAGCTGCTGCACCTCTCTTCTTATTTCTGAGTGTTACCAGTGACCCTTTAACACTGTTGAGAATGGGTTTGTGAGAGAGTTCTCAGATAACACTTACTTCGCCCTTCCTTCTTATCTGGATCCCAGGGCAGTGCAAGTTACATTGTAGATTGATGACAAAATAATTCTTCAGTTGAATCAATTACCTATATCTTCCCTGGGTATCTCTGTTTTGGTTTGGGGGAGGGAGAGGGTAAACGCTGATTTCTTTTATTCGGCGTGCATTTAACTTTCACAGTCGCTCTCTTGTTACAATTTTTATAAAGACGCTTCTTCAGAATTATTTTCTTCTCTTTCTGCACTGGGATAAAGATATGTTTCTTCAGCCTTTTAATTTTGATTTCATGCTTTAATTCATTTCATAGTTTTTTATGCCTAGAGTGAGGGAATATTTTAAATCCTTGCTTTTCTGGAATTGATTTTGGTTTTTATAATTCACTGAAGTTATTCAAACTCTGTGCGCTTTTAAATATCTTTACAGTCTAGATTCATTAAATTCTAATTCTTATAGAAATCTTTTCATATAAACTTACTTAGAGATTTGTATTTTCACATTTAAAACTCAAAAGCTGAGGCAGTTGCACATTCAGTTTCTTTCAGCGATTCCCAAAATGCAAAACTGTTTCTTCCTGTCGGAGAAGGGATTTAGTATTTATTACTCATTGGAGCAGCTTTTTTATTTTCATGTTTTCAAAACCAATTTCTCATTTTAGAAGTCCTTCTACTGACTCATGTTCCTCCACCCGCAAACCTCTTTTGCTCTTAAGTAGTTTATTTTTGGTGGGGTTTTTATTGGGGAACTTTAGCACAATTGAGCTTATTCTGTAATTCGTGTGTTCATTTAAGTGCTGTGCACATATCAGTTTATATGCCTTCTACTGTTATCTCCTATGTTTCATTGGAAACAGTAGTCTTGATGTTAAAACTCGTCCACCTTTAATTGTCACATTCAAGGTAGCTGCAAGGTAGCTGCTTATACCTAATTCCTGCTTTGCATTAAAATGGCTGTAGTTTTTTGTAGAGTCATAACTATGAAAATAACAGGTTGCAGTCCTGTATCAGTCTCTCTTTAAACTGTAGTGTGACTTTGTGGTCATAAGTATTGTGTTACGTGGTATATTAAAAATTACAGGGGGATGGGGTTGCCCAGGGGAGTGTTTCTGGTATTTGGCAGCTTTGAGTATCGCTTGAACACCCTGCCACCACCGCCACCGCGCGTCCCAGAGTATTTCTGTTTGCTGGTGAGCCGTGCCTGGTTTGTGCCAAGCATTGTAACGTTTAGTGTGAGGAATAGGCTAACGCTATTCAGCTGAATATTTATGAACACAACACAAAATAATTAGCCATAATATCTGAAGCTAATAAAATTAACGCTTATCTGGTTTTAATTACACTTAACAAAGGGTGTCTCTAAGCAGGTAGTTGTTCTCATTTCAGCGCTGACTGTTTTTAATTTCTTTAATCCCCAGACCATTTTGTCTGAATCCAAAAATTATCATTCAGTGGGATGAATGAGGACATTTATATTTGTAAGAGCTGTTTTATGACTCATGAAATCACAGCAAGTCAATGGCAGAGTCTTGCATTCCAGGTTGCTTTTTCTTGTTTTTGTGGTCCATATCCGTGGGACTGTTCGGATGTTGTGCTTTATGCTGCCTGTGCAGAGGAGGCTGACAGCTGGTGCATTCAAGAATGTTATCTGTGATTACCTTGATCATGAGAAATTATTGTGTGGGAATTAGCTGAGGAGAGGGTAATTATGTCCTAGAGATGTCTTGTCTCTGGTATTTTCTTTGCAGGGAGAGAGGGGCTTGAAGAGATGCAGCTCTTTTAGAGGCAGCCAAGAGTGAAAGTGTGGAGACTAGGAGAAAGGGCTCCCAGTGAAGTAAAGATTTGGGGGTTTGATGGGAGAAGCTTTTCCTTTGATAACAGGCCAGAGCAGGTTGAAAGGAAGTGGCTGAGAGAGGAAAAACAGTCTGTGCTTTCCAGAGGAGGAGCTATGTCTGGAGCAGCTGGATTTGGAGTCTTTGGCAGAGCTTCGTGTTTCAGCTTTTGAATCTCCGGAAAGAGAAAGTTCAGCTGTGAGACCCAACGGGGCAGGATCCTTGGGAGGGCAGCGGGAGATGTTCATGGTCTTGGTGTCTGCGGCACGTCGGCACCTACCCCGCAGCCCAGGAGGGCCACTGGTCCTTGTCCCTTCCCTTGAGGGGCAAGCGAGCCCAGGCTTAGGAAATATGAAAGAAACTGCGTTAGGCTTTTCTCGAAATTCTGTATTCTTCTTAAAGATAGGCTTTAAATGCAGCAGTCGCAGCGTGCAGAAAGGGGAACTGTACCCAGTGGTTCAGCTGTCCTGGAAGGCTCAGTCCCTGCTAAGCTTGTTCGACACTGGACGTGGGAATCTTAACTCTTGTAGATGTGTACATTTAGAGCCTGTAGCAAGAGGGTAAGTTCTGCCGTGGTAAAGTTTTCTTCAGGCAAAGCTCCCTGGTTTGCATTTCCACAAATGCTGCCTGTAATGGGACTTGGCGCGAGATGAAAATTGCCTGCATGCTTACACAACGAGTGCTTCCTGGGCACATTGACCGTTTTTTCCTTAAAATAACAAACCCAAAGGAAAGTATTTGGGTTTTAGGTCTTTGGTTTGTTTTTGTTTTTTTTTTTTCCCCCAAATAATGAATGGCATAGATTTGTAATGCTAACAGTATGTGATTTAGGACTCAAAGCAATGACATTTTAGAAGTAAACAAACATGTACAAGATTATCCCAGTGTCCTTATTTATACTGTTGCTCTACTGTAGAGTTACTCGATCGCTTCCCTTAACTAATTAATCGTATTATCGTTTAGCCTTATGCTTTCTGTGGTGATACTTTCTCTGTGGTAGTTACTCAAGAGACTCTTTAGACTCTTCTGAAATAAATACTTCATAATCCTGTAAAACATCACTTGTTTAAAGGAAGCTGTTTATGTAAACAACAGACTAATGCATGAACCTCTTGACATGTTAGCATTGAAACCAACTGTCCCCTGCGTGGTTTTGTTCTTACTGTGAGGAAGCTGAAGCTAGACATCTGGTCTTCTGTGGGCGGGAGAGCTTTTTACAAGTTACGGGACCACTTGTTCAAGTCAAGTTAAAAAAGATTTTGTACAGAGAAGGTGGAAAAAAAATTACTGAAATAGCTAGTTTCTCAAAGAAGCCTGTATTTTAGAGAGCGGGCAGTCTCTGTCTTTTTTCCTCATGGGGAATATGCTGGTCATTTTAATGTGCGCATTTGGTATAGGAGCATCCTTCTCAAAACCCACTTGTCTGAAAACCGATGCAGAGAGGAGCCAGATTATTGGGTGGCACGTGAAAACAGGTAGTGAACAACTACGCTTTTCCAGCTCAGGTGCGTGTATCTCTGTCAGCTATCACCATACGTCGCTATTGATGCTGTCTCTAGGTTTGACACCTAGGGGGTCAGAGTTATGCGTTGGTTTAATAGTTTCTTGTCTTTGTATGAGGTTTGAATTCTAGTTCTGGAGATTTGTTTATTTTGCAAAGCTCTGATTCTCCTTGTCCTCTGTCTCCCCTTGTCACAGACGAATTTGGCAAGCGGTTTTGATAAATTACTAGAGTAAAGTCTGCCAAACTTTAAATTCCTGTGATGCGTCTCCATCTACCTTATAATTCTTATTAGCTCTGTCTGCACTTCTTCGTGAGAAGAGGCTTTGTCAGTGACACGTCTCCAGGTAGTGCCACTGAATGCACTGCATGTGAGGGGGGAAAAAGGTAAATACACAGATCTGAATGGCTCCGAGTTGCCTACAGTCATCTCCTCTTGAAGCAATGCTTTTTTACATTACTGATCAAGTATATTGGCTGTGACCTGTATAAATAGCCTGTCTTAGTAACCGGTTCCTCTGCGCGCTTTATTAAGCAATGAAGACTTGCGTGCTTACTATACTAAGGTGCTACTGTTTTCCGGCTGGGGTTGCTGAGTGCGTGGTGCTTAGCAAGGACAGGCTTCTGGCTGCAGTGTCATTGGCGGTAGGTTTCCTGTCAGCCCTCCTGAAGCTTGGTAAAATGAGGAGGGTTCAGGCCACTGATGTCTTGAAATAACAGTCTTTTCTTTTATTGAGGTAGTACTAAATGATACTGAGATTTATTCTTAAGGGAAAATGGGATGAAGTTTTGAAAAGGAATGAGAGAGGAAGGGATAATATTCAGAGTCTGCTGTGACAGAGCCAAGTCATGTGTCTTAAGGTTGGTTTTCACGATTTATGACCGTGACCGTGACTTCCACCCCGACTTGCGTGTGTCACTGTCACATGAAGATTTGACTCTTATTTACCGTATCTCAATGTTACAGAAGAACTGTGTCGGTAAAAGCCTTTTAATCCAGAAGACTTCCAGAAAGCATGGGGTACCTAGGAAAGTGTTGAATACTCTAGCGGGGTGGGAGGTGAGGAGGCCCTTGTGACTTTGTGGGGTTGGGCTTTAGGAGGTTTATATACGTTTTACTGTTAAAACATAATCTAATGGAAATTGCTGAGCTAGTTGCGGTGGTATTTCAGAAAAGTCAGTGGGAAAGCAGTGTACATAATTAATAATACGGAAAGAGCAAAGCAATGTATGTCAGTAAAAGATGGTGCAAGATTGTCTTTATCTTGGTACTGCAGAGGCAAATTCTGTGCGTATCCAAAATCAGGCTGATGCCCTCCTACATGCTTGTGGGATACCGGTGAGCACAAGTCGGGGTTGGGGAGCTGCGGGGGGAGCTGAGATGGGCAGCCGTGCACTGCCGACAAACAGGCATCTCCGCTCGGGCACTGCCCTGTGCTGCTTCCAGGCTGGGCTAGCTCCTGGGTCTACACGTATGCGATACAGCACCGCTTATGACTTTGTTGTTTCCCTCCCAGTACAGACACCTGATGGCTGCAGCCGCTATTTCAGCTGCGCTAACAAGGTAGTTTTTAGCTGGCTTATCCGCAGCAGCAGGCAGCTCAAGGCAGGTTGCCACAAAACCTGCCTGAGGAGCTCGTTATACTGACAGCTCGTTAGCTCCTGCTTAGATATACTCTAATAGGTGCAGAAGGGGAAAACTTCTTTACAGAAAATACATTTTTCCTTCGTTGTGCAGTTTTTTTCTGAGCTTTCTGTGAATGGCCACATTTCTATGAGGAGAAGTGAAGGCCCTTGAATAGAATTGTAAGTTGCCATTGGGTTTGTCTGGGGGGAGTTATATGTGTAGAGCAGGAGTTTTGAGTTACTTTAACAACAGACACGAATGGCTAAAATGTACTAATTGAGAAATTTGTGTTTGCGCAGCAACCAAACCAATTTATTGCGTGCATATGTAACATCTTGAATTTGGTGGATGCTAGCTCTACAGCAGCCTAGCTGCGCTGTGTGGCATATGTGCCCAGACATCTGACATCTTCCTACTGTTACTGTGGGAACTATAATTTCTAACTCCAGACTTGTAAGTCCCTGAAACGGGTCGTGGTTTTGTTTTTTGTTTTGTTTTTTTTTTTTTTTTTTTTTTTTTTTTTATTAATGCTGAGGCAAAAGAGGACAAAGTCTGCAGATGAGAAAGAAATACTCCTGTGCAGTAGAAACCCAGCTGGTGCACTGACTGTATTTGATTTACATGATTGTGCTTGATGGGGAATCACATGCTCAAATGGATGTAGATGCATTTATTTTAATGGTGAAACTCAAGGTAGGCATGCTAGATATAAACTTAGACATATGAACCTAATGGAGACCTATCCTGAGAAACTGAAGCTATAGAATACAAGGGAAAGAAAAACATCCTTACTGAGTCATATGTTTCTGAATCGTCAAGTATGTGGAGGGGAAGAAAGCCTCATCAGACTCCCTCCCTGCCCCCAAAAGGCCCAGGCTGAATTGAAAACACATATAGCAATCTCCACTCTGAATAACTTCTGCATGGCTATATAATTTCAAAGAGAAATGCTTTCAGGGTGATGATAGGTTTTGTCTACATCTGTAATGTCTCATTTGTCTGTGGATACCCAACAGCCTTTGCTTTGTTTGTTCAGAGATGAGCAAACATGAAACTGAATGTATTTTTCAATGATCAATGTAAATCAGTGCGAAAAATGGAGATCATTATAAAATGTATACACACATATATATTTAGCAAGGTTTACTAGATTGATTGCTCCTAAACCTAGAGCTTGACTCTTCTTATGTGCAGGGAATTCACAAAAAGACAGTCATAGCCCAGGGCCAGTGAAGTGTGGTCACTGATGGATAAAATAAAATTCAAGCCTGTTTGCATTTTAATGGATTTTAGTCGCAGGAGAGTTTGGGAGAAAAAAAAAAACAGATTTTTTTTTTTCTTTTTTTTTTTTTTTTCTTTTCATCATCATGTCTGATTGCTTCAGGGCTAGCAAAACTCGTCCCAGGTACCAAGATATCATTGTCAGTTCTCATCCTGTTGTTAAGAGTCTTGTACAAAGACAAGGGATGTGCAGGATCATCATTAGTCACTGAGAGCAAAAGAAATAGTACTGGTCTGTAGATATGGCGAGGAAAGCGGAGCCTAAAGTTTTTGGCAAACTAAGCAGTAAGGAGGAAATGAACAAGATGCCATGCATGGTTTTTATCGCCAGAGATTTACTAAAATAAGTTTGACATCCATCAGGGATTGGGGGGTAGGGTACCATCCTGCTCTAATGATGTGGAAGCGGCACCGTCTGTCTTTAAGAAACTAAAACTCTTGCAGAAAGGGAGTGGTCCCTTAATCTTTCACTTTTTGGTGCTGCCTCTCATCTGTTTGTCATTTCTGCTGCCTGTGACAAGATCTTCATATGTATTTTAAATGTTCTTGCTTTGTACTGCTGGCGTGGACTAGCTCTGCCTGATGCACCACTCCCTCCTGCTGTCTGTGCTGCTGCAGCCTCATTCATGCTATGTTGGCTGCTGCTTGTTTCATCTGAAACTCCATTCCCTCTGCGATAATATTGGGTGGAATTTATCCCTCAACCCCCAGAAATAATTTTTGTTCAAGAACTCCATTGCAGAAAGCTAAGCAGGATATTTTGTGATGATACTGTCACTTAGAAAAAAGAAATGGGGGAGTGTGTGTGTGAAGCAGAGGATGCTTAAAATGCCAAGATATTTTATAATGGGCAGAAAATAGAGAACCTCAAGTTTTTTCTCCTGTATTTTCTTTTGTTATATCACTAAGTGGATGTTTGTGTCTGTTTATACTCTGGTTTCGTGTGTGTTTTGAAATCTCATTGTACTCAGTGGTGGAAAATTGGCTGCTTAAGTAAAGGCATGTTAAGGACAGCTATCTACAGTAGCTGGAAGGAAATGCTTCTCAAATGTATTGTCCAAGTTGGTTCTAGTTAATAGTCTCTTGGGTACGTGAACTTTCCTTGCCTTCTCCACCCATCTTCTGGCAGCAAACAGAATTCTTAACATTTCAATTTAAAAATAAATAAATAATTAAAAATCTGCCACCCCTGTGAATTGTTTCACAATAGGAGTGAAATGAATTTAAGTAATAACTCATAAAATCACTTGTGTGGGTTTATTCCTACTGGGGGAGACCCCCACAAAACAGTAACGCAAATCTCTTCAAACTGGATGAAAATTATTACATTTATGTAAAGATTCCCCACTCCCTTTCCTCCTGGTCTGGTTGGATTTACTGTTACAAAATGCAGTTGCCCAGCAGGACTGCTAATTAGATGTTATCGGGCCTGTTTCTGCAAGGTTGTGACCTATAAATTTCTGTTTAGCATTGCTGTAGGAAAGACATTTTCTCTCCACTGGTTATTTATCCATATTAGGTTCGTTTGTTCTCCTTCTAGGATTTTGGAGATGAGCACCTGTGGCTCTATCCTTCTGATAGACGGGGATTTGGAGGCTGCGGGGGCTTCATGATGTCAGTTTGCAAAACATACAGCAGGCAAAACATTTGGGAACAAGTGCATGTTTGCGTGTAGGGGATTTGCAGCGTTACCACTAAGCATCAAAGAAATCACATTAAAAAAAAACAGCGTAGTGAATAGCGATAGGTTTTGACCTCACAAACTTCATATTTCGCAGGTTTGGGGAAATGTAGCAGGAGTAAGGAGGAAGAATTAAGCAGGTGCGGGCTCTTGGGTGGAGGGTGTTTGGGGTGAGGATGCGGGCTTGCCTTTATTCTTCATGGCCTCGCTTACTGGAGAGAGAAGGAAATGTATTAAGTAGATGGAAAACCCAGTTGAAGAATACCTGAAATACTGCACCCTAGCTACAGATCCTTTTAATTAGCTAGCCCATCATCAAAGGATACGCTAATCATGCTTGTTTAGGTTTGCCAAAAGCATATTAAACCTGCTCCACCTGTTTTGGCCGTATCTCGGGAGCCTTGATGTCAGCGTGGCTAAGGTGTCCACGCCAAGCTGGCCTACAAGAATGAATTTCCCCTGGCACAGTGTTAGCTCAGCACTTGCAGATTCTCTGCCCTGGCACTGTTATTTCTTCCCATGCTGCCGCTTTGTTTCACAGTTATTTTCCTTCAACATCATGTAGAGTAGGCAAGAAGAAAGAAATCACCTGCTTATATTCTGAAATTTCAGAACAAAATTGAGCATTGATTTGCAAATATTTAGATCGTGTGGCAATAAGGAGAGCAAAGCGCTCTGAGCCAGAAGGTTCCGGAGCCTTGATCTGAGCCAACAACTCAGTGTCCTGCCTTGATCAAATTGGTGACAACCTCCTTACGCTTAACCAAAGTGGATTCTTCTCCCCAAGCCAGCTTTCCCTCCCTAAAAACAAATGCACTATCTAGGTTAAATTACAAAGGGAAGCTAACCTCATATAACCTTTAACTAAAGGTTAAAGAGTAGAGCTGTTAAAAGAGGTATTACAGGTCGTTACCTTGTTGTACTGGATTAAATGTGGGATTCAGATTATTTGCAATAAAACATCTCTTTGCATAAATCTAAATATGGCTCAGAATCCCCATTGCATTTATGTAAGATCCAGTCTCCTTCCTCTAAAGTTTTGTGTCTGGACCATCTCTAAAGGATGGAAAAAAGTCCAGTCCTTTGTATATTAGCATTGCATTACTGCAATGCATGAAGACTTTTCAGACGTTAGGGAGAAAAATGGAATGAGGAGAGCATTCTGGTGCTTTTGTATGGGGCTTTGTTTTTAAGTAGGTCAAATCAACGAATCGGTGTGTAATAGCTGGTTCCAGGTTCTTCGGAAAACATTTTGAAGATGCCAGAAGGCAGAGAGTGGGTCTTTTTAAATAGCATGGGGAGTACTGGAGGGCTTCTTTTACATTATATTTGAATCCCTTGAGGTGGTCCCTTACTAAGTCATTTGTTTTAAGTGGTTAAAATAAGAAAGCTAAGTTTAGCCTGTATGCCTGAATGGCCTGGTTAATATGGAAAAAAAATTCATGTCGTTGTAGTAGATTTTAGTGTCCTGTGAACTCTTCCTTCGACAAGGGAAACAGGCTCATCTGTTTTGAGACATCGGCAGTGGTCCCAACTCCTATATTCTCTTTTCCCAAAAGTCTGTTGAGGCAAAAAAAAAAACCAAACTCCAAAAAAGCACCTAATTGCTTGGGTGTATACTTGGGCTTCAAGAAACGTTCAGGTTGAAAATAGCTAACAGAGTACAGCAGCAACAGGCTGTGCAGTGACGACAGGGTGACCAAGCATTTAAAACTCCTAGGTGTGGGAGAGCATCGCATGAGAGCTTTGTGATTTATTTATCTATTTATTCATTTATTTTTCCTTTATTCTTCTCTCTCATCATGAACACCACCACACACAGGGAGGGTTGTTTCTGGAGAGCACGGAGGCTGTGTAGAAGTAGGGTTAAGGGAAGGGGAATTCAGCAATCCTGCCGTTGCTCTGAGACATGGAGTTTATGGGCTGAGGTTGTTCAGATCAGTGACAATGAATCTATCGGTTTTCTTGAAGGAAAGGCAAAGATGGAAAGCATCTAAAAGAAACAGCCTGCATGGTGTAATTCAAACTGCATGCGAAAGCCTGAAAGATGGTGTGTTTGCTTTTCAGTTGTTCATCTTGAGCTTGTTGTGGTCACTATCTCATCACCAGGTCTGTTCCTGTGGCTTGTTCTTGTCTCCACAGAAATGCTTCTCTACCTTTGCTCTTCCCATACCTCCCTCCTTGGCAGGAGGCGGCAAAAGGGCCTTTCTCTCTTGAAACCAGTCTGTGGTGGATTAATATCATCTGGTTGATGCTTCGTTGGCAAGGGTAGGGGATAAAGCTGTCTGTAGGGGCAGAACCTTTGGTAGTGGTTCTTTTGCCAAGATCTGTGCACTGCTTGTGGTACACGTATGTTTAGCTTTGACCACAAGTACACCAGTACGTTTTTGTGCACCCAAAACATGTGCAGGAACTGAGCAGAGTTTGCTTTTAAACTGTTGGTTGTTTTGGTTGGTTTATTTACAGCTGCCTGGGCCAAGGTCCTCGTTAAGTTCAGGATGCTTTTCCTCTTGTCTTCTTCCTGCAGTGCTGCAAAGAATAAAGAATTAAGAGGGAAGAGCCCGGTCTGGATGCTCGGTGCTGAAGAGGCTGTAAGATGGAGAGTAGGGGTTGGTAAGAGTAAGCATTACAGAGAAAAGAAGAGGGCGTAGGGTATAGAGCTGGGTAAGAAAAGGTCTGTGCATGAATTAAGGGGAGAAACTGCAGATTTTTTTTTTTCTCCCACAAATAATTAAGTTCTCTGCTGTTCTTCATTTTCCTTTTCCTAAACCTCTCACGAAAGCCTCTCCTTGCTTTGGGGAGAAGTGTCACTTGAGAATCTTCTCCAAACTTGGCAGCTATGTAATAGGGGCGTGTAATCTCTTATAATCCTCTCTCCAGGTTTGTAATAACCATTTCTGTTTTGAGATTCCAAAGCGTTTTGTAGGCCAAGTGGGAATTTAACTGTGAGAGAAAAATGTACTTAATGTTCAGGAGCAAAGATGAGTGGTCCTGGGCAGGGGACGAGACTTGAATAAGAAGGAAGGAAAACCTGCTGAGTATTGTAGGAAGGGTCACAGTTGATGGCTTTGAGCAACTGTGGGTTATTTGAAATCCCTAGGTATCCTGGGAACCAAATTGGTTTTTACACAGATAGCAGCTTCTGTTGCGGTGATGTCATGAGATTTACAAGGCTGCACAATGAGCTGCTTGTTTGCAGGCGCGCGCGGGAAGCGGGGCTGAGTGTGAAGCACACCTGCGTGTTTTGTAAGGTTCCCCACCTTGACTGGGTTGTGTTTTCTGGTTCCACTTGTCGAGCTACGAAGCGCGCGGATGATTGCGTGATTTGAGGTTGCTGGCACCGATCCATTCAAGGAGGTGCTGATGTCTCCCTGTAGACACATATTTCACGCTGTCTCCCGTGAACCTGGCTGGGTACAGACCATGAGAACAGGGATGGAGAGGGAGGCACAGCCGAGGGAAGCGAGGATCAATTACCCTTTGTAAGTTTAGCAATCGACTATGCAGCACGTAAGAAGCTTAGAGGAGCTCAGCAGTGTTCAAGCTAATTGGCAGCTTTAAACTGCTATTAAGAGCTCCCACACCTTTTGCTCAAAGAAGCTGCGGAGTGACAGCGAGCTGGTGCAACTTTCTGCTTTCTAATCAGAATTACCGTGCCAGGCCAATTTTAGCTTTATGCCTAATTTTTGCTTCTGCTGCTAGCTCCTTAGCTCTTGTTTTTTAGGACTTTGCAAGAAAGCGCGAGATTGTTGGCACACTCAGCATCTGCTCACTGAGCTACTTGTAAGATTATAAGACTCGCGGTTTCTTTTTTGGAACAACTCCATGATTTTCCCTTTTGAAAAGAAAATCTCAGTGAAACTGCTCGGATGGTTGTGGCCTAACTGAATTGGTGCTCTCGAGCTTCCACAGAGCGCTTGGGTACTGGGAAACACTGAGCCCTTTTAGCAAATATTGGGGGCTGAGGGTGGTAAATGTGTTAGCACAGGTCTTGCAGAGGGTTTGGGTTTTGAATTGCGTGTGTTATGGGGAAATGAGAGGGGAGATCTTGGCTGATCTCTACCCAAGTCTCAGCCTTGGTGTGAAAGCTTTTCATAGGCAAAGTGGCGACGTTGCAAGTACAGGGCAGATGTACTGACTCGGGACCGAGTTAAATTGGCAGAGCTGGCTGGGAGCTCAGCTGGGGGAGTGAGCCTGCTGTGCCTTGCTCGCTGCCCGCCGTCTCCTGTACAAACAAGTCAGATCTCTCCTAGGGAAGGAATCTGGGAATGGGGAGGGGTGGGAATGATGTCAGCAACAGAGAGGAGAGGCAGCAAGAGCTCATCCTTCTGGGAGATGCCAGGTTTGTGGAACAGTAGCGTTCTGTATTTTGTCTCCAGCTGGTTGCAAAGGAGACAGCGCTTGGCTGGCTATTAGGTGTTCACCCACCTGAAGGCTTAGCCCTTTCCACATAAAAATTGCTCCTTACATTTTATTTTTTTTTAATGCAGAAAATCTGTAGGAAATTTAAGAATCTGTCCGGTAGCTCTTGTAGTGGACAAAACGTTGATGCAACTTTAAAGGTTAGTCTTGTTTTCTCTGTGTTGAGGTGCGACTACTGCACGTGAGAAATTCACAGCAGAAAGGCAAGCCTTCTCCCACCCCACCACAGATCTCATCAAAGCTTTCTAGCAGCTGATGGGAAAAAAAAGCTGCGCCCTTATCTCTTTGAAGAGATGCACAGCCCTCATTCAGAGAGGGGGGGAAAAACCCTCAAAGCACTGAGCGGCCACAATACCTTCAGACTTCTCTAAATTTTAAGAGATTCCTTCACCCATAGCTGGCATACTGATGGTAGGGAAATGGAAGCACACCCAGTAAGTGTAAAAATTGCCACGATCGTATTTCTGTGAAGGGTACAGGGCATGAAAACTGCACCTGACTGAACGGTTTCTATGTGAATATGTCTGTGGTTGATGAGGTTCTCCACTGGGATAGTGGAAAACCAGTTTTCAGACTGCCTGATCACTGCCACTCAATAAAAGAGTAGTGGAAAATTAATAGGTTAAATTGGCAAGATTGGCCTATGCTAGAGAAATTAAAGATCTTGTGAAGAATTCATGTTACAGTGCCAAATGCATTGGAATCTGCGAAAGTTATGGCACTGGTCATGGCTTCTGCCAGCATCTAAAATACCATTTTCACCTACTTAAACCTTTTATGGCTTTATTCTATGTAGAATGGATTTTCCAGGTAGCATTTTGGCTATAACCAGTCGGGGTGAGAGCTTTTGAGATCACTGAAATCTGATGGTTTGCCTAAGCTTTCTTTACCTCCTACCCGTGGTATTAGGTTTCCATACAAGAACTGGGTTATCATTGCACGCAGCTGCTGGTGGACAGCAACTGGATTCAGCTAAATTGAGGGCTAGTCGTTGCACGTGTGATGAAGTTTGTAGAGTGTGGCTATTAAATATAACAGAAATAATTCACACTAGATACCTCTGTAATAACATCCTACATAAATAGCGTGCCTCTCATCCCAAAGGATCTGCTCGTGCTTTCTACACTTAAAATAACACCTGCTTCACCAGAGAGATCTGCTGCTGACCAAGAAAATGTAGGTAGCTCTTAACTGAAATGGAGCCATGCCACACAGTGATATAGAGAGGCAGGCGAGCAATGCCACATCTCGCAGTAGCTACAAGAAGCTTCCTAGAAAACCTACGGTCATTGCCCATGTCGTGATCTGAAGTAAAATAGCAGGATTAATGGTTTTATTTCTATAACGTGTACTGGTCATATCCCTAAGTGTGGTGTGATTCAGGGAAGAATTAATCAACCCTAAAAGTGTCATGTTTTCTCCGTAGCATGTGAGTCTCTGCGTTACTACACGCAGGATGTGCTGAATTTTCCTGATCGTATTACACAATTAGTCATGCGCACTGTATGTTCTGTGTTGGGACATTGTGGTGATTGTGCCCACAAACTTGGAGGGTGAGTGTCCCCTCATTCTCCCAAGTGAATTTGTGCATCATGATAGGTTTTTCTTTGAACAGTTGTTTCTGATAGTGCCTGTCTGCAGTCCTGCCTGGAGCAGAACCTGTTGCGTGTGGCTGGGAGTTGGTTTGAGAAATAAGAAATGTAAACAAAAGCTATATATATCAGCATGAGAGAAAGTGGAAGTTGTCTTGATTGTGCTTTTCCTAGCAGACCCTCAGTAACTGACCTCTGCCGGCATCTGCTGTGTGTAAACGTTGAGAGATTGTCCCTCTCTTAGCTGAGCCAGGGTTGCTCCGACGCCTGTACCAGCTCTCAGGGCAGCGGTGCTTGAATTCTCTGTTTTAAATGCAGACCCTGCAGATCTTCATCTGAATGTCACACAGCTCTCTGAAATAGTTGAAAGTATACACAGCTGTATGTCACGTAACAGTGCTGTTGCTGTTTATTTTCACTCGCATTAGTGACTACTTTTGCAGAAATCCTGCCTTATTACGAGATGCAGGTTTAAGGGAACGAAACGTGTTGAGACGTGGTGTGTTTCCCTCTCTGCCATATCTTTCCCTTGAATCATGATCTTCATCGCCTTTCAGAGACAGTTTAAGTTTAGTGAAGGACTTTTAATTGCCATTTGTCTTTGAAGCTTCGTGTCGATAGTAAGGTTTGAAGTTTCAGCTTCTGTTCAATGGCTTGATAAAGATTCAAACCGATGGTTAATGTAACTGGGCTGCCTACTCACGCACAGCTGGGTAGCTTGGGGTAGTGACAAGCTCTCAGACAACCGCGCTTACCTCTGAGTCCCGTTTCTATGGTAAGTACATAAAACACCATGGAAACATTGGGCAAGTAGACCTGTTGTCAAAAGGTGTTAGGGCTCCTACTAATCTCTCTTCGGGAGGGGGGAAAAAAAATCCTCCCTGCGTACGAACTTGGCCACTACATTAGTTACTCAGCTGCTTGGCAGCTCCTTGTTGGAAATACTAGGAACAGAATACGACCCTAATAAAGTTGATGAAAATTTGGCAAGTACTTCAGTAAGCCCTTGATTTCACCATAGGAAGAGTGTGGTTCAGAAAGGGAGCTTTGACACATGCCAGGAGTGCTCTTGTCATCACTGGGATGGAGGTTTATTTTTGTGTTTTTATTGATGGTAGGTAGAGAATGCTTTTTGGCGGAGACTGAAGACATGAATTTACCTTTAATGTAGTTTTGTTGGCATCATTTCTGCTATTGCTTTCCTTTTCACTAGCTCTGAAGAGGAGAAAAGATGCCGCTCTTCTGGTTGTAGAAAAGTTGTTGTGGGACTAAATGACACTGTAACGCCAGTCGTCTCTTGGAAATAATTTTCTGATTCTGCCCATTGCTTGATTTTTGGAAAGTACTCTCCACTTGCAAATGCATTTGGAATTTAAAAAAAAAAAAAAAAAGAATTGTGGCATACTTGCAATGGAAGATTCAGAAACGTTCCCATCTGATAGCACTAGCGCTACTCCCTAAATACTCCTAAACTGCCGTCAGTTTTCATAAAATGTCTTGCCCTTTCTGTGGGGATCGACTTGGCACTGGCTGCTTCTTTCCTTGTTCCCTCACCCTCCACCAGTCAACACTTGTTGTTATGTGGTTATGGCATAACTGTTCCTTCCCCTCCCCCCCCCCCCTTTTTTTTTTTAAATAAGCGCTGTAGTTAAAGAATAATAAGGTACAAGTTGTCATTTGGCTGAGAGAAAGGGAGCTTTGTGGATATTTATAACATGCCTAATGGCATTTCAGAGCCCCGAGGAAAAACAAGGCAGCTTCAAATCTTCAGCTATGTCGAATGTGGCAGGCGGGCAGCGATGCTCTTCTCAGTTCAGCAGGGGAGGATGTACCGAGAAGGGGATTTCTTCCAAGCTGTTACTTAACTGATATTAGCATTTGAAGGCACATAAGGCATGACCTTTAATCCTGTGTGTAGACTAACTGATCTCCTTGCTTGAATGCTTCATTGTAACGATGCAGAATGGAAAGGATTGCATCAGAGCAGAGAAAGAAATCCTCTGCCACCAGAACTCACATATTTAGGTGTGTGGCTGCACGAGCCCGTCCCATACGTAACATCTGCAAACTCAGAGGGTTCAGGTGCACCTCCCTGATCCTCTCCTCCAACTCCTGTCCAAAATGACATGCATTGATGAGTTACCCTCCAAAGCACAAGCCTTCCTTGTATGAGCTGATAGATAGTAGCCCCAAAGCAAGAAAGGGTAGCCCTGATTTTCAGTCCTTCCCAAAAGTGTAAATGGTCCTGGTTACCCTTGGACTTTCTGCCATTCACTTCCATAGCAATTCAAACAGTGGTGGTAAATTAGTTTTATAGGGCATTAGTGGAAGAGGTTGGTGGGTTTTATTACATTCACGTGAAAAGTTGGAACCAAGAATGTAAAATGAAAACTGAAGATGAAGAGTACCGGAAAGCCGAACAGGGTTTGTGAAGCGACCGTGTGTATATGTGATACTGTGTAAAGTCCCAAAGAGTCTTTAGTCTAAACTGGTAACATACTTCAGAATAAATTTTGAAGTTACAGCTGTCGCAAGAGGCTCCGGAGAGGTCAACCACGCAGGAAGGCTAGCTGAGAAATAATTAAATAAGTGGTACAAATTCACCAAAGCTACACTGTGTTTTTTGTTGCAGCGAGTTTTCTTGCACCGTGTATTCAGCTTCCATCTGCTTCATGAGATGGGCTTGCAGCATCAGCCTCGGGGAGAGGACTGAAGTTATGGGATCTGATACATTGGAAAACCAGCTTGCAACTGCTCCTCTTTGTTGAAGAGAGCGCTTGGTCAGCCTGCCTGGGTGGTGGGGCTGTGTCCCGACGTGTTCAAAAGGATACCAACGCAAACACGACATATTAATGCCGTGATGTTCTCTAGTGGTGATTGACAGCTCCAGACAACGAGATGGCATGTTACTCTGCCAGCAGCCTGTGGAAAGCTGTTCTGACGTAGCCAACCCACTTGGCAGCAGAGTCGTGGCTGGCCCGCAGAGCCTGATGACTTAGTTAAATCCTGGAGTTGTTATTGCAGTGGAAGAAGTCATTCTGTTCTTTAATTCCTTTGTGCAGCCCATAGATCAGTTGGATGGTATCCTGCCGAGGCCTGTAGTTAGTAGAAATTATAATGCGAAAGTCTTTTGGGGCTGGGTGAGTCGTGACTATAGATTCTGCATTGGAGCTAATAGTCCAGAACAGTTTTCTTTTGCCATGAGAAAGTCTACTGGCACTTCAAAACAGAGTTTACCTGGTTATCACTCAGCGTAGCAGCTGGAGGCACTCTATTGCTGCTAGCCCACCCATGTGAGCAGGACAGGGCGCGTCTTCATCCTTTTTTCCCCTGAGTGATGTATCATGTGCTTTCATCACCCAAGAGAGGAGATTCCCAGAGCTCTGGTCTTCTTGTTTGTGTTGCATACACGTGCAAGGGGCCCGTGGCTTCATCTTCCTCGCCCGTCTTCCCACTGTCAGCCCGTTGCTCCTGCCTTTGTCTTGCCTAGGTGCGGGTAGGGTTCATGTGCTGTCGTTTGGGAAACCAAGGTCTAAGCAGGAGCAACGGTGGTTTAATTTGCATCTGGTTAGCATTTTGGTGGTACACCATGATAAATGTGAGTTGATGTTGTGCCAAAAATCTACGTGGAGGGTTAATGTCTACAAGATGGACAAATACATAACTTGTTAGAGTCTGTTTTGCTCCAGGAATTTGCACAAATGCACTTTTACTTCACAGAGATTGTGGGGGTTTCCCTTAATTACGCGTATGCCTAAGTGGAGTTTTGGGCAATTTCGAGGTACACAGTTGCTTGTCACTGTTGGAAACCAGGCTTTGTTAGGAGAGGTAAGAGTGTGGAGCCTGATTCTGATTCTTAGCTTCTTTCCTGAATTATCTCATCTGAAATTAAGAGAGCAAAGGTGCATTTCATTATTATTCAGAGCAGTAGGAGCCATGCAGTCCTCTTCTTTTTCAGTTTTTGTGTTTCAAGCGTTCTTCTAAATGATCACAAAAATCCTACTGCAATACGAGGTCGAACTAGGTACTGAAAGCTGGTTTCCCAGTTAATTCTCTGTCTTTAGAAGGTGACATGTTCCTTTCAATGCAGAGACAAAGTTGTTATGTGCAGGAAAAGAGCGTGAAGGTGTTGCAGCTCTTTTAATAATTACGTGGGATTTGGCATACGCAGGGTCTGCCAGGAGGGAAGTCAGTTGGAAGGGTTCATTACTCCACTTCTAATGCTCGCGTTTGGACTCGCACTCTCCCTTGCAGCTCGGGAGGTGCTGGGTGCTTGAGGAGTCACTGGCCTCTAGTGGTGAAGCTGGGCAGTAGCTACAAGAAGCATCTGTATTTAGCTCTGTGCAGGCGCTGGGTGGGGGTATATGTACTAAAAGGAAGGTAACTTTACAAAACACTTTGGATTTGAACACTCGTTTTGCCTAATGGGCTCCTAAAATAGTTGAAGGAGATCCTGGACCGCTATGCAGGAAGCCCTTGCCAATGTGGTGATTTTTGCAGTCTGTTTTAAACCACTTAGAGGTAGTTCAGGGGTTTCAGGAATCTAGAGGGTACACTTTGACTGATTTTTAGATCAGTGCAAGTAAAGTTGTACAAAATTAGAGCGCAAGATAAACCCAAAACTTAATGTTACAAAGCAACCAGAACTTAATCTCAAAACTTTAGAAAGAGACGACTTGAAACTGTTTTCTGTGTTTGTGTAAATAGTGCTACCTGTGGCTCTGTTGCGTACATCCCTTCTGGGGATGCATATAGCATTTCTGTCTCCTGTAAAGATATTTTTTTAAGTTGGCTGCACAGTTGAATTCCTAGGGAGCCAAACAACGTAGATGTTGTTTTGTTTTGGGATTTTTTGTTGGGTTTTTTTTGCCTTTTTGTTTGAGTTTTTGTCGCTACAGTGGCTGTGGCTCAATGGAGATGCTCGGAGACTCCTATTTGTCACAATTTAATCAAATAGCTTCCCTACCAAAAGATGCTTAAAGTCCTTCTCAATTAAATGCCCATTCCTTTGAATTTTTCCCTCCCTTTTTGAAGCCTCCCTTTCTTGATCCCCCTTTTCATTCCTATGTCTCTCTATCCTTAGTCTCAAATAGTCCAGTTTATTAAGATTTAGGGTACATTCGGGGCCCTACCACTTTATTTAATCACATTATTGAGAAAGGAGTGGAGGGTAGATGAAGTTTGCGTGAGAGCTCTTGGTCTTTTCTTTTGATTATATTTTGGTCTTTGACAAAGAGATTTATATTCGTCTCAGTATTGTCATTTTTGTAAATCATGCTATAGATAAATAAGTATTCATGGTGTACCTTATGTAGCGTTCCACATGGGTGCTGCCCAGGATTAGCATTTTGTCTTTTAATATGCTGAAACAGGCACTGCTAAGTACAGATTGCAGTTTTGGTTTGCATCGAGCTGCAGAACTGCAAAAGCAAAGAAGGTGGTTAATGACACATGCTAACGATTCTGGCGTCGCTGTTTTCTGTTCGCAGATGTGAAAGGACCACCTACACACAGACTGTCCTGTGGCCAGTCCCCCTACACTGAAACGACAACATGGGAGAGGAAGTACTGCATCCTGACGGACAGTCAGCTGGTGCTGCTCAACAGGGAGAAAGAGGTGAGAGAAACTCACGTTGGCCACTCGGGATTTACCTTTTGGCCTTTAGTGCTAAAACGAGAAGGCGGCTTTTTTCATCTCCCCTTTATTTTGTCTACATGCTTAGTGAAAGGGGGGAAAAGAGGAGCTAACCTATGCTGCGTATGGATGGTGTGGCACGCACAGTTATAATCCAGCTGGCCCAGATGCCGGTTGCATGGAAGAAGTGACAGCAAACTGTGCGCATCCAAAACTCCCTCCTGGAGTTTTACAGCCTGCATTTAAGTCTGCCACTACATCTTCCTATGTTGTTGCTGCTTTTAATGTCAGTTAAAGCAACCACAGCTACGTAAACCTACCTCCTTGTGTCAGGGCAGACATAAAGGTAGGGAAAAAGGGGGTTGTTTGTGCTTGCATTGGAGTGCTGGGCAGAGAAGGTGTGTGCAACCTTCGCACTATACGGTCATCCTTGCTGTAGTCACCAGGTAAATTGATTGAGGCAAAGGCTTGCCCTCCCTTTTGCTAAATGCAGCAAGGAAGACTGGGCGCCCCATGGCATGGATACTCTAAACTATGGTAACCATCTTGGCTTTAATCATAAAAATTACTGTGTTTGCAGGGGCTGTGTGTGTATATAGCATGTAGTACTTGGCATTGTGCCTTGCCGTGAAGGTAGTGTCAATATGGCTAAAGAATAGGCGTGTTCTAGTATTAGTGGTATTTAGTATTTAGTGGTAATCGTGCACTTATGGGTTCTTAATTTCTCCTACCACATACAGTTAAAAGCATTTTGCTGGGAGTAAGATGAGTCTTTTGCTTAGATCCTGAGAAGTAAATATGAGAAGTCTTATGTATCACTGGTGTATTAAGTCATTATATGCTATGTTTAAATACATACTGAACAAACAAATGCTGATAAGTCCCTTCTCCTAGACTACGCCATATGTTTTTTCATGTGATATTCGATGTCTAGAGACTGCCATGAAGGCATGAGCTTTAGAAGCATTTGATAACGCTCCTGGGTTTGTTTGTTTAATTATTCTGCTGTAGATTTACCCTGTTTAAAAATAAATATTTCAGGAGGAGCTATAAAATAGGAATGTTTTCAGATTGCTGAAATAGATTTGATTACATATAAATGCCCATGAGTCTAATACCATAGTTTACTACATTTAGAGATGACCTGAATTTTTGTTTCTTCTTTTGAAGATTCTGTGTGGCTGTGTGCAGGCTGAGTATAAGACCTGTTTCTGATGTAGCGCTAAATATTATTCATCTTCAGCTATGATCAAGTTTATTTACAAGGGCTGAAATATTTCCTTGCATAGGGAGAGTAGGAGGAAATGGTCTAAAGAAGGACTTGAGTTATTAGAAGGGAACAAACATCAATGCTAATGCGTAGGAGAGGTGATCAAACGCAGGGAAAATGGAAGGCCCGTATCATGATGTTTGTTTACTATGTAATTCTTTTTCTAGTCTGACAGGACTGTCGCCTAAGGAATTAAAGTATACACTGAAGAAACTTAAAGACGTGTGAGAATTATTCCTAAAACTGTACTGTACCAGCACAGTTGGGCTAAAAGGATGCATCTCATTAAAGAAATGTAATTGAAAACAACACCGCCTCATATCACAAATAATTATCTGAAGGTGGTAATCACGCACTTATGGGTTCTTAATTTCTCCTACCACATACAGTTAAAAACATTTTGCTGGGAGTAAGATGAGTCTTTTGCTTAGATCCTGAGAAGTAAATACGAGCAGTCTTATGTATCACTGGTGTATTAAGTCATTATATGCTCTGTTTAAATACACTCTGGTTTTTGTCAGAAGCTGGAGAAAATTCAGTATCAGGCTATACAGAGCCTGGGTTTTAAGTATAGCAGTTACCCCAGAATATCGAGCAGTAGAGTTAATCTTTGCAGCCTGTTCTCAAAGGAGCCTGCCTGCACGATCACAATGAGAACTAGCTTGTTTGGGGAAATGCTGCATGCAGATGGTGCAGACATGCCTTTGGTGCAGGTGTGACTCCACATGCTGATAACGCGATTTGTTCCAGAAGCTAGTAGCTCGAGTCAGATTTGCCATTCTGATTTTAAAGTAATTTGGGGCTACTTTAAGTGAAAGGAAAAAGGGAACTCCTTGCAGAGTCATGAGCACGCTGTAGGAAAATAAAAGGTTGTTTTAATCTAGCTTCTGAGTCATGTACACATGGCAGCGTACATACGAGCCCTTAGAGAAAGGCAAAACTGTAGTTAAGAGAGATCTGCTAGTTGAGAGAGAGACACAGAGCTGATACTCTGGATTTGCACCTTCTTCTAATTTTTCTGAAATAGAAGTATCCCTCGTAGCCTTCATGAGAAAGGGAAGGGGAGGCGACTCGGTTCTATTTTACTTGGCAAGTCATTCAGAGTTAAAAGAGGCTCTATGAAATGTGATCTGGAAGGAAAAGTGAACAAAGGCCTTAGGCAGCAGTGGGGAGAGATGCTTCGGAAGAGCTTAATGATTGAAAAGTATGTAGGAGGGGAATTGAAAAAAGCCCCTGGGTGGGATCACAGGTACCGGGGAGCATAAGCAAAAGACCAGGTGAACGAGGAAGAGGGAAGTTACTTAAAGAAGAAAATTGAATATTACGTTTAGAGTAAAAATATTGGAAAGGTGATGCTGGAGGGAGGTTTTTTAATAACCTGAAATGAGGTGAGATAGGCAACAGGAAACTGAAGATGGAGACGTTCCTGCTCTGAACATGGAAATCGCTGATAGAGCGGGTAGGTCAGAATTTCTTTGGACTGCTGCAGAGGATCTTAGAAACAATGTGAGGGACAGAGTGATACCCATCAGTAAGGGGGTGGGTGTGAGGGAAGAAGGAAGAGATGTTAACAGCAGAATGCCCTTGCAGCCGAAAGGGAGCACTTGCATCATCGCGAGGCTGGTGTAATTTGAAAACTGTAAGTCTGAAGCATCTCATTTTATTCTCTGTGCGTCTGCTTTGTTACTTCATGGAATGAAAATCCAAGAAGCTTATCCTGTGTGAAATTGCAAGGGAATGGAAATTTTTGACGTTTACAATACTTTGCAAAATGATTATGCATGTATGTCGAAGCCAAAAAGTAGGAAAACATACGAAATGCAAACAGGTAAATGAAAGATGTCTTAATTGTTTCAGGTATAATGCTAAGTTTGGTTTCTTTCAGTTAACGCTGTTAAAATACAGCATTATGAACTGCACGGATTTTTAGGACTGAGGGAACAGTACAGAAATAAACAGAACAGTAAGAAGACTCTTTTCTTATAACATCCCACCACGATGGATTTGTTGTCAACACAGTTTGGATAGAGTATGTGCAAGGGAGATTTTGCGCTGTGCAAGCACAAGAGTAGGTTGGGAATCAGAAATTTCGAGGTACAACTTGATCCAAAAATATCTGTAATTACTTAGACAAAAATAGTCTGACGGTATCACCTTGTACAGTGTAGAAAAATATTAATTACTTAACACCTTGTCAACTTTATAAAATGAAAATAGGTGAGACTGAAGAATGAAGATTATTAATGAAGGGAAGAGATTGATGGCCAAAAAGTAAGTAGAAAGAAAATGAATCCCTGTAGGGACGCGAGAGACAACTTAGCAAATAAGCAGTCATGAGCGACAGGAGATACACAATTACTGCCACATATCATGGTGTGGTAATATCTAGCAGCATCTTTCAAGACTAGGGGAACAGGTCTAGATTGATTCACTTACAAATCAGGTAGGTTTTTTTACAAGGAAGACAGTTTCCCACTGTCAGGAAGGTGGAGATATTTTCATCGTTTGTGAAACCTGTTCCATAGGGTAAGAGCTGTGAGGGCACAGTAAAAACGTGTGCGAAATCAGTGCCATTTAAACAGGGAAAGGGAATGAGTTAGTGTTTATGAAGAGCGGTTTCAGATAGATAATCCATTGCACAGCACTTTAATGAGGGAAGTGACAAATGGCTGCATCTGGTTTTGGACTGCTTTTTAGTTGGGCTTTGTCTGTAATTTGGCTGCTGTCCTGCAGAATCTTGTCATTTTGTGTTCAGTTGGAAATGAAGTTGAACAGTTTTCACTGCGTTAGACTCTTCCTTTTTCCTCCCTGCGCTCAAAACCTCGTCTTTCTTCTTGGATTTAGAGGTGTTTTTAATCAAGGGCAAAGGATAGTGAAGACCTACTACTTATTGGTGGCGGTGACAGAGGCCAGCAGCAGAACATCTCTGATGTACTTTCCTACTCTTGCATCTCCTGTGACTGACACCGGTAGTGGAGTGACAGCAGTGATCCCAAGAGAAAACAGCAGGAGCAGACTCCGATGCACGGGGCCCCGGGGGAGGTTCTTCAGAAATGCTTTCTGCTGTTCTCAAAAGACTCATGATGTTGGCATCTTTACAGCAAACGCGTTTTACCTGTAAATAGGAGTTTCTCAAAGCTGAACCCAGTCGTAAGAAAAGATTTGCTTCAATTCCCAAATGAATGTAATTATTTATTTTCCAAAAGCCCAAAGAAATGTTTGTTGTCGACGTTTTTAAAGTGGATTTTTATGTCAAAATTTTAGACAGCTTCTAACTTTCTCAAGAAAGGTAAAAATTAAATTAATTATTTAACTGTTTCGTTGACATGATTCCAAACTTTCTGACACTAAGTTCAGAAGAGGCTGCAAGTTTTCAAGTTTTTATCATGAATCAGCCTTTCTAGTCTCCAAAAATCTTTTCCGCAACGAAGAAACATTTTTTTCTTACTTCTTTTTTTTTTTTTTAGAGCCTAGCTTTATTTTGCCTTTGAGAGACATTAAATGTGTGTAATGCTCTTACTCCTACTTCTTGAATCTTTCCATCATCAAACTACTAGAAATCCCAAATATAGGGTATATACATAATATAGGGTTAAGTGGCAGGTGATGCTGTTAAAGAGTTTAGAGTCCGAGCTCTGAACCTGGCCTTGTGACATTTTGAAATGTGACAGTGAAATGTGGCCTGGCATCAAGCTTGTCAAGACTGCCAAAACAGTCAGCATCTGGGGTGTCCCTGCCTACCTTCTCGTCCCAGAGTTACGCGGCTCAGAGTCCAGCCCTGAACCAGCAGCTGCAGCACGTCGGCTCAGGCTCAGACGACTCCCAGTTTGGTGAAGTCTCAGCAGGGCGAAGAGCAGAATAACAAAGCTGGATGGGGAAAAAAAAAACAGAGCTGAAAGCCTAAATTGCCACTTAGAGTCCTGACTCTGCAAGACTGTGTCATTCTCTTCGATCCTCTGCTGAACCGCTTGCTGGAATGGCAGGGGCCGGAGGAGCGTCAGGAAGATTGCAGATGCCTGACTTGGTGTTTACGTGATATTTAGTTGTGCACTCGCTTGGGTTTCAGTGCCACTCGATCCGTGAATGCATTTGACCTACCACAGAGCGGTTCATATAGCCGTTTAAAAACAGGTAGCCCAGCCCAGAGAAACGCAGAGCTGCTGACCGAGATCTTGTCGCATGTTCATGAAACTGTATTTTTAAGAGCAGGCTGATCTTATAAGCAATAAATACTGGTTCTGCAGTCTTAGAGTTAGTTCGTTTTTTGTCAATACAGACTGAGACTACAGTTTTGGAGGGGTGTTACTGAAAATAATACAGTACTTCTAAGACAGACTAAAGGGGGGATCTTTTCTAGCTACTTTGCTACTTAAGTCTTGTCCATGAAATTGCAGGATGTTTGTATGTTCTCTGGTGTAGATCAGGCTATGCAGCATTAAATGTTGTTCCTTTTGTGGTTTATAGAATTATTGAGTGAAATAAGCAGCACCAGTTTTTTCTCAAGCCGCGATAAATATGCTACCGCACCAGTCTCCAACAGTCTCTTGCTGGTGTGGAGTTGTACTGCAGTGGATGAACGTAGCTACACGGATGAACTTTTTTTTAGCGTGCAGCATAACCATGTTTCCCTAGTCTGGGCAAACGTGAAGTACAAAAGGCTAAGTGACCCAGAATTAGGACCTGAGCTCTCAGACAGTCTTCCTGTTAATGGCTCAGTTCCTCTTTAAAGATAAATCCTATCTCTGGTATGCAGCAGTAGATTTGTTTTTGACACCAACTCCGGTGTGCTGCAGCCTGTTTGCTTTTCCCAAGGACAAAAAGGACAGTGTGGCCTCAGTTGCTGTTCTCCTCCTTACCCTCGGCAGCAAGTCAGTGCGTCTGTAGCGTCCTCTTGGCTATCATCGCTGGGGTTTTTTTGTGTCAGTGGATTAAAAGAACGTTTCTGTCATCCCATGTCCACAAGCACACGCAGATATAGAAGAGGTCTACTTAAAAGAAAAGGCGATACTCATTTCACAGTTTAAAAAAAAAAAAAAGGCGGAGAAATCTATCCCCCGGGAGTTGTATTGGTATAGAGCTAGCAGTTAGGTGTAGGTGCAACAGGTTCCCTCAGAAAGGAGGGTCACAGGATGGTAGCCTGATGCTTTTAAGGTGTGCAGAAGCAGGAGGATGGTGTGACTAGTAGTAGCTATTCTGGAGATGCGGCTTGCAGCATCCCACCAAAAATGCTCTGAAGGAAATCAGGAGAGGCAGAAGAGGTGGTGGAGCGGAAGAGCGTTTAGAAAGGAATAAGACTACATGGAGCCTCCAGATAAAAACTGAAATTCTAATGTGGGATCTTGACTGAATGAACGTGGCATAAGCTTACAAAATTAGTCTCTGCTTACCTTCCTAATGTGCTCTCGGACGGAGATTGTTCGTCAAAGGAGCTGCTGTAAAAACCTACCAGCAAAGAAAGTAGCCTTAACAGAATAACCGCTAGGGATTTGGGAAACTTGTTTTGAAAAACAAGCCCTCTTTGAAGGAGACAAATAGACTAGCGTAGTAATAAATAGCATTAAAAAAAATGACCTTAAGAGAATGCTAAGTGCTTAAAAGTCAGGAAATGCCAGAACTATTTTGTGAGAGCCATTGTAGTGCAGCTTGTTTCTAAAATAGTACAGTATCTTGTACATATTTTACAACCTTCAGTAGAAATGAATAATATCTTTTTGTTTGCTATTAATACTTGGTTTTCAGAGATGACTGAAGATATGAAAGGATAAGCAGTACAGGAAATATGACAGGGGCTTCTGTTCCTTTAGCTTCAAGCTGTCTTTTACACAGCTGTATGAAAGTAAATTGCCGTGTCGCATGTATTGCAGTTGTACTGTTGAAGCCAAAGTGCGCTGAGATGTTTTGGGCACTGAGGGGTTGTACCTGCCTCCAGCCCCTGGATGCTGCATCTCCCTCCTCCCTGGGATTTCTTCCCGCTGCGGAATAAAAGGGCTTAAGGTGGTCCCACCAAGTTCCAGATATAGTAACAGACTCTAGACCAACAGCTTTAGCAATAAACAATTTATCTTTAAATAAAGTTGCGGTAACAAATACAGATCAGGAGTAGGATTATCCAGGTTGTTACAAGAAGAAATGTAGTAACTCAGTAGCACAGTTATCCAGGTTGAAGCGACAGCAAATCCAGTAACTCACCGATACTGGGCATGCGTTAATATCTGAGCATGCAAAGACCTACAAAACTGCGGTCATAACCAGGACTATCAGGCAGGCCAGCAGGAGGCAGGGCACGGCTTCCTCGGGTGAGCAACTCAGACCAGTCAGTGGGCTCTGCGAATTCCTAATTCCCCGACTGGCGTGTCCTGTTGTTGAGGCAAGGAAGCAGTATCTGGACTTGTTAATCAACCATTACATCCCACCTCTGTCCCCTCTCTGTGCCAGCTCTTTGGGACGCATGGGGCCCAGAAATACTGTATAAGGCAGTACTGGCCCCGGGTGCCCACCCCTTGGTAGTGACTCAATCGAGGAAACAATAATTATTATGGGACAACAACCTGTTTAGCTCAGTACTGGAGATACGTGTTTCTCGTGCAGTCTTCATCTTTGGTGACCAGCCTTTCACCAGCTTGAAGGATCTTTTTTGTCTTTTGAACCTCTTCAGAACAATGTTTATGTTCTTCTGAAGGGCAGAGTGAGGCATGTCTTTCTGCTGATGGAAGCAATGTCTTCCTGTCCGAATTGCACCTGTGGCAAGCAGGTAGCTGTCTGAATTTTTCATCTGTCTGATTTTCTGTATGCAAAGTAACTGGTGCTTGAATTAACCTGTGCTGACCATGTAAACAAAATCAGAAAGCACACGGTTACGTGTATAAATTCATAAAGTAGTTGGGTGCTCTTCCTTATCCTCCAATCCTTATCCCTTTGTACGTGTTTTTCGGATTGGGAGTACTTCAGCCTTGTTTCCTTTTCCCAGACATAGGGACTGTTGGCTTTTTTAGAGCTCTTGGCTGTTGTCAAGATGCCCCACAACTGTAGTGGTAGGTAGCACAATTTATCACTTTTCCTCCAGCATAAGCACCTCTCTAGCAAAATGCAGTCGTCCAGGCAGGTGTTTAAAGGCAAGATTAGCAGAGGAGCAAACCCTGACGGGTCAAGTTCTGCCAAAATTTCAGAAGAGAAACAAGATCTTTATACATTCGGTACTTTTAAAGAGAATTAGCATGCAGAATTTTATTACTATGAAATAGTGAGGACCCTAAGCCTTTCTCAGAGCCTTCTGAGGTCCCACCTCTAGGATGAGTTTGACTTAATACTCCCTTTCTCCATATGCCCGATACAATCAGCAGAATGTCCATTTTTCTCTGATATGCTGTCACTGATCACTGAACATGTGCTGAGACTGCAAAAATGCTTTTGTGATCTTGAAGTTTCGCATGTAGCCTTCTAACCAGCAGCCTCTGCCCGACTTTCCCAGCGAGGAAGCAGGCAAGGCTAGGTAGCAATGAGTCCGGCATTGGAGAACCAGTTTCGAAGGGCAGGACTGCCTTGTTAGGTGGGTCATCTGTGTTGTGACTTGATAGCTCTGGAGTACAGGTTCCTGCACACCTGCATGCAGCCCTCTCCAGGCTGCGCTCCCATCTGCGCGCGCCAACTCTCCTTACCACTGCAGCGCTTTCCCAGTGAGCCTCGGGAATTCCGTGTTAAGGCTGGGCATGCCTAACTGCATCTGAAAGTTACTACCGGAGAAGCAGAAAATTAAGTTCTTATTAAGATGGCATATTAACAGCACGGTCCAGTGGCAAATTAACAGCTGTTGGCATCCGTTTTATGCAGGTGCCCATCGATGGGGTCCAAGAGCCGCAGGCGGATGCTACCAAAGGGCGCTGCCTGCGCCGGACAGTGAGCGTCCCCTCCGAGGGCCAATTCCCCGAGTACCCGCCAGAGGGGGCCGCCAAACTAGGTAAGTGGAAACCTTTGGCTGCAACAAATTGATTTTAATTTATAGCTGCAAGCTGTATCAGAGGGCACTGCTTCCCAGGCAGCATCCTTGCAAAGGAGCCCGCGGAGGTGGGTAGTGCTGCAGCTAGGTGGTGTTGGAGTTCTTGCGACCGGGACGTTGTTTGTATATACCTCCAGCAAAATGACTTCCAAACACGAGGATTTATCCAAACATCGGTGAGGTTATTACAGGGTACCGGAGAAGCTGGGCTGTTGCTGCACACGGGAAGGTTTGTAGCTGTGTTTGTAAGATTGCTGGGCAGCCCTGGGATTTACAACCGAGACCTGCTGAACACAGGTCAATAGGAATTGAGTCAATAGGTCGCTGCGCACTGAGCCAATGTCACTCCAGTCTTCAAGAAAGGCAAAAAGGAAGAGCCGGGGAACTACAGGCCGGTCAGCCTCACCTCCATCCCTGGAAAGATGATGGAACAGCTCGTTCTGGACGTCATCTCAAGGCATGTGGAGGAAAGGAAAGCTATCAGAAGTACTCAGCATGGATTCACCAAGGGGAAATCATGTCTGACTAATCTGATAGCCTTCTACGGTGGCATGACTAGATGGATAGATGAGGGGAGGGCGGTAGATGTGGTCTACCTTGACTTAAGCAAGGCGTTTGACACGGTCTCCCACAGCATCCTCATAGGGAAGCTTAGGAAGTGTGGGTTAGATGAATGGACAGTGGGGTGGATAGATAACTGGTTGAAAGATAGAGCTCAGAGGGTTGTGATTAGGGGCACAGAGTCTAGTTGGAGACCAGTGACGAGTGGTGTTCCCCAGGGGTCAGTACTGGGTCCAGTCCTGTTCAATATATTCATCAATGACCTGGATGAGGGGATAGAGTGCACCCTCAGCAAGTTTGCTGATGACACCAAGCTGGGTGGGGTGGCTGACACACCGGAAGGCTGTGCCACCATACAGAGAGACCTGGACAGGTTGGAGATCTGGGCAGAGAGAAACCTTATGAAATTCAACAAGGGCAAGTGTAGGGTGCTGCACCTGGGGAGGAACAACCCCATGCACCAGTACAGGTTGGGTGCTGACCTGCTGGAGAGCAGCTCTGTGGAAAGAGACCTGGGAGTCCTGGGGGACAACGGGATGACCATGAGTCAGCAATGTGCCCTTGTGGCCAAGAAGGCCAATGGCATCCTGGGGTGCATCAAGAAGAGTGTGGCCAGCAGGTCAAGGGAGGTCATCCTCCCCCTCTGCTCTGCCCTGGTGAGGCCGCACCTGGAGTACTGTGTCCAGTTCTGGGCTCCCCGGTTCAAGAGGGACAGGGAACTGCTGGAAAGGGTGCAGCAGAGAGCTACCAAGATGCTGAGGGGACTGGAACACCTCTCTTATGAAGAAAGGCTGAGGGATTTGGGTCTCTTCAGTCTGGAAAAAAGACGTCTGAGGGGGGACCTTATCAACACTTATAAATACTTAAAGGGTGGGTGTCAGGAGGATGGGGCCAGGCTCTTTTCAGTGGTGCCCAGTGACAGGACAAGAGGCAATGGGCACAAACTTGAACATAGGAAGTTCCACCTAAACATGAGGAGGAACTTCTTTACCCTGAGGGTGGCAGAGCACTGGCACAGGCTGCCCAGGGAGGTGGTGGAGTCTCCAACTCTGGAGACATTCAAAACCCACCTGGACGTGTTCCTGTGTAACCTGCTCTAGGTGACCCTGCTCTGGCAGGGGGGTTGGACTAGATGATCTCTGGAGGTCCCTTCCAACCCTATGATTCTATGAATGCAGCTTTTGCAGATATCTGTAAGTGGTTCACACTGGTTTTTAGAACTGTTAGGTGGTTACGTTTTACCTCACTTTGAGTCTTTCTGGAATTTCCTTTGCTTCATATTTTCCTAACAAGTACTGGATAACAGGTTTTTCTATAACTTACCTCATGCCTGTTCAGGGTGCAGTTCCTAAAAGAACCAACCAACTGCCTGCTGCTGTTGGCTATAATTACGCATGTTGCAATCTAGGGAGAGCAAAAGAAAGGGTAGGTATTAAAAATGACAGACAAAAGCTCTGTTGCGGTAGTTTCCCAAGTCCGAATTTGGCCCAGTTCCCCCTGTGGTTCCACCCCACCTGTGGTTGCATCATAAAGAGCATCATTCCAAGTCTTTCCAGAAGAAAGGAAGAGTGAAGAGAGGAGGCAACCGCACACAAGTGAACTCTTCTTTCTGTTCCCAACCTATGCAAGAATATTTCCTTGGCATAGGCTGATAGGATCTAAGAGCAATTCTTCCTTAGTTCAGCTGTAAAAAATATCAGTCCTGGGAGAGAGTGAACTACAAGGAAAAAAGTAACATGCATCTCTAAGCAGTAAAGCAGCCTTGATAACATTGTTATCAAAAGTGAAAAGCAGGTGAGGTATTTTTCATTTCACAGGCTCAGCTGTTTTCTATGCCAAGGCATTTTATTCTCTGAGTGTATCGCACACAAGTCATTAATATCACTCTTCTAGGTAGTTAATTAACACATTGGAACTGTAGTACTAATTTATTTGTATTTGCCAATACCACTTCTTTACTCTTCTGTGTTTGAGGAAGGCAAATAGGGTTCTTTTTTTGATTTTGTTTGACTCCTGGGTTACAAACCTGAAAAGAAACAGGGCAGGTCAGGGGTTTAGGAGGGAAAACCGCAAAATACATGAGGCTGAGTGGCATAAACAGAACTCCTACCGGATTCATTTGTGGCATTTCAAACGCAGCTCTAAATGATCATCTTGTTTTGCCATATGAACAAATACTCGTTCTTGTTCGGGATTAAAACCAGTATTAAATACATTTACACAGTGTTATAGGCAAATTACTTACTCCAGGTGTGTGGCTAGTGAGATGAATGAAGAATCCTTTTGCAGCCAGTCTGCACTAGGCAATTAATATTCTTTGCAGCTTTGCAAGCTAGAAAGACCTTTAAAATCTAGGATTTAAATGCCTTCTCTTTCTATACCGTGTGCAAAAAGTGTGTAGAAGAATTTCTAGACTTCACTGAGCATCTGAATAGCTGGAAATCACAGTGTTATGTTTTTGAATGTAACACTATAACCTTCTTCATTTGTCTTGAACTGCCATACAGAATGGATGACTGTGCTATTGGGGTGTATGTCTAACTATGTATTTTGCTACAATTTTAGATGCATGTGGTATCTTGTAGTGTGCTGCTCGATGCATGCTTGTCAAGAATATATTAAAATTACAAGAGAAAGTCATATCCACATGGTCTTCTCCATACGAGAGCTGCAACTGTAGTGAATATGAATGTCACACTGTGTGTAGCTAAAGGAAGTGGGCATGCAGCGGCTGGGGAAGAAGAAAGGCATGAGCTGGTGAAAAATTAAGCAATGCCCATACTGTGAGGAAGGATGAGGGTAAGTGGGAGGGAAGGGTTATATATAATCTCTAATTGCAGCACCCTAGGTAGTTCCCTTGTTTTCACATCCTGGTTAGAAATATCTCTTATCACGATTACAGAAAAAAGTGGGTTGTTGGAAAGCAGTGGGAATAGCTTTGCGTCAAGATGTTGTGCCAGAGGACAAACCAGTGAAGGAGCCTATTGAACATCTTTATAAAGAGAAAGAAACGGATGGTGGCAGCCAGAATGGATCACCAGCAGTACAGATAACAACTGGACTAAAATAGCTTTGGAATGGACACCAAAAGCTGAAAGGCGCAGCAGAGGCAGCTAAAATATCTAGTAGAGAAATTGCTATGCAGAGATGATAAGAATATCTAGCTTCTCCTAGGCAATCATGTGCATAACATGGCAACAGCAGGCGCTGCATCTTATGATTATATCTGAAATTCTTGCAGATGAGCTTCTTAGGGCTGGCTCTAGCGCAGAAGTTAAGGCATAGCAATGGCATTTGCTTTTTTTCCCCTAAGTAAGGTTGCCATACCTCTCTTGTGATTGATTGATTGATTTTTTTAAAAAGGCCGGGGGGGATCAAGTGATGGAACTCTTTTTTTTCCATCTGTAGCATTACAGTTACACCTTGTGTGAAACGTAAGGAGTATCATATGAGGTCAATCTTCTTGTTAATGGAGCAACTGGAACGGTGCGTGTTCTTCAGGGACTCTGCATAATCAGCAATAATACCCATTCTGCAAATTTCTGTGGCATCCTTTATAGCATTGTGCGCATATCCTTGTAGCACCATTCCTAGGAAGCACGTGGGAGAGAAACTACCCATGTTACAGCTGAGAAGTTGAAGCAAGAGATGTGTAACTCATCAAAGGTCAACACTGAGTCAAGCGTGCTTTACCCAAGGGCTGTTGTAGTCATTCTTGCTGTCTCTCTCATTTTTACCCTTGCTGCAGGGTTGGCTCAGCTGTTCGCGAGGCAGCTGCTGAACCACCATGGTTTACAGTCCCGTGTACTAAGATAGACACCAATTTCCACATACTTCAGTACAGTAAGCTGTAATTTGTGATGGTTCAGCAGCTGCTAGAAGAGCAGCTGAGCCATCCCTTCTGTACAGCCAGAAACCACTGTGGTCACCCTCGAATGAGAGCCGGAGGGGCGGACACAGAGATGAAACACAAGATACAAAGTGACTTGTTTAAACACTGAAAACTAATAAGATCATTTAAAAACTGTAGCTCCAGAGGACACTCACCATCTACTGCTAGCTCAGGAGCTTGCCCTCTGCTTCCAGAGAGTGGAGAGGATGTTCCTAATGTTGATGTTCTTAATTCCTATCTGGAAGGTACGCTGTACACAGAGTTGTGTCAGCAAGCCACCTGTTAAATATATGCCATGAAATTTCCTTGCTACATAGTCTGTATCATTGTAGTAATACCTCTCTGTGACTGAGTAGACACACTCTAAATATGCCATTTACTTGCTAGGATTTCATCTTGGCAGCACTTACTCAGAGGTGCTTCCATTCAGGGAAGCTAAAAATGTAGCTGTAATTTCTGCCTAACTCCAGCTTGACAGCCTCTTTCCTCCTTGTTTCAAGCGTTACTTTCAATGGGCTAATTCTGTTATGAAGCGTGATATAGGCCCTGGAGACTGGCACCTAAATGTTATAGGAAGAGGTAAGATGAAAAGTCAAGCTGGTCCATCTCTTGTACTTGCCTCCGTTTCTGCTTCAGATCCTGCTCTTTATCTAACAGGTGTATTTTTTCCTGCTAGGGAGATTACATCCCTTGTAATGGATCATTGTTTATAATAGCATATTGGAATTAACCATTCATACAGTAAAAGCATGATTCACATTTCCACCATTCATACTGTTTGACAGACTAGTAACAGTTATTGCTTCCTTTCCCAAAATAATCCTCTTCTCTCTTACTCTGCTTCCTTCTCACCACCTGCTCATACTAAATGAGAGTTGTAAGGGAGCATACGTAGCGAAAGTTTTGATTGTGGCATCTGGGTGCGTCTTTGTGGCATTAATAAGAGATTTTTTGCCTGCATATATGAAAATTTCAGGAGGGATTGAAAGTGGGGAAATTATTTGGGTTTGGGGTTTTGTGTTGTTGGTTGGGGTTTTTTTCTAATTTATTTTTAAATTATTAGGAAAGGGCATCATCAGGGAAAGAGTTTTTTGAGATCCTCTGATACTTAGAAAGGCTTGTGTCGATGCAAATGGATTTTTGTGTTATATTGGGAGATTAAGTCATCTGAGAAGAAAATGAAGACTCTTTCACTTGTTGAAACAAGTTAACCCTGTTTTTCCTCAGTCACATCTATGACTGCTGAGTACGAAGGCTCTTATGAAAAGATTGGTGAAAGCAGGTCAGAGGTGAAGATGCTCTTTGCAAAGCTTTGTTTTGTCCTCACCTTGAGTCACTAGCATTGAGTCATTAGCGTTTTCCTTCCCCCCCCTTTCTTTTCCCTTTCCCCCCCCTTCTTTTTCCCTTCCCCCCCCTTCTTTTTCCCTTCCCCCCCCTTCTTTTTCCCTTCCCCCCCCTTCTTTTTCCCTTTCCCCCTTTCTTTTTCCTTTCCCCCCCTTTTTTTTTCCTTTCCCCCCCTTTTTTTTTCCTTTCCCCCCCTTTTTTTTTCCTTTCCCGCCCTTTCTTTTTCCTTTCCCCCCCTTTCTTTTTCCTTTCCCCCCCTTTCTTTTTCCTTTCCCTCCCCTTTCTTTTTCCTTCCCTCCCCTTTCTTTTTCCTTCCCTCCCCTTTCTTTTTCCTTCCCCCCCTTTCTTTTTCCTTTCCCCCCCTTTCTTTTTCCTTTCCCCCCCTTTCTTTTTGCTTTCCCCCCCTTTCTTTTTGCTTTCCCCCCCCTTTCTTTTTGCTTTCCCCCCCTTTCTTTTTGCTTTCCCCCCCCTTTCTTTTTGCTTTCCCCCCCTTTCTTTTTGCTTTCCCCCCCCTTTCTTTTTGCTTTCCCCCCCCTTTCTTTTTGCTTTCCCCCCCCTTTCTTTTTGCTTTCCCCCCCTTTCTTTTTGCTTTCCCCCCCCTTTCTTTTTGCTTTCCCCCCCCTTTCTTTTTGCTTTCCCCCCCCTTTCTTTTTGCTTTCCCCCCCCTTTCTTTTTGCTTTCCCCCCCCTTTCTTTTTGCTTTCCCCCCCCTTTCTTTTTGCTTTCCCCCCCTTCCTTTTTCCTTTCCCTCCCCTTCCTTTTTCCTTTCCCTCCCCTTCCTTTTTCCTTTCCCTCCCCTTCCTTTTTCCTTTCCCTCCCCTTCCTTTTTCCTTTCCCTCCCCTTCCTTTTTCCTTTCCCTCCCCTTCCTTTTTCCTTTCCCCCCCTTTCTTTTTCCTTTCCCCCCCTTTCTTTTTCCTTTCCCCCTTTCTTTTTCCTTTCCCCCCTTTCTTTTTCCTTTCCCCCCTTTCTTTTTCCTTCCCCCCCCTTCCTTTTTCCTTCCCCCCCCCTTCCTTTTTCCTTTCCCCCCCTTTCTTTTTCCTTTCCCCCCCTTTCTTTTTCCTTTCCCCCCCTTTCTTTTTCCTTTCCCCCCCTTTCTTTTTCCTTTTTCTCCCCCCCCTTTCTTTTTCCTTTTTCGCCCCCCCCCTTTCTTTTTCCTTTTTCGCCCCCCCCCTTTCTTTTTCCTTTTTCGCCCCCCCCCTTTCTTTTTCCTTTTTCGCCCCCCCCCTTTCTTTTTCCTTTTTCGCCCCCCCCCTTTCTTTTTCCTTTTTCGCCCCCCCCCTTTCTTTTTCCTTTTTCGCCCCCCCCCTTTCTTTTTCCTTTTTCGCCCCCCCCCCTTTCTTTTTCCTTTTTCGCCCCCCCCCCTTTCTTTTTCCTTTTTCGCCCCCCCCCCTTTCTTTTTCCTTTTTCGCCCCCCCCCCTTTCTTTTTCCTTTTTCGCCCCCCCCCCCTTTCTTTTTCCTTTTTCCTCCCTTTCTAAACATATACTGCAGTTTTGTGGCTGGAGAGGGAATAGCCACCAAGACTGAGGACAATGTGGGTAAGCAAGCCTTACACCTTTTAGGAGCTTCTACATAGCAAGCTCTGTACATACAGTGTCTACTGCATGTCACTGTCTATTCATCCTTGCATAGCTCTAGCTCATCTTCCAAACTTTTATGCTGGGGACATCTTCACTTCATCAGAGAACCAACTGGCCTTTAGTGCCTTAGCCCTCTCTGTAGAACATTGATAGCTGTTACTCAGCTGTTGACTCCCATCTCGGTTCTGCAGGTCTTCTCCCCGTCCTTTGGTACAGTTGCATCCACGCAACCTACTGTTACCATTTATTTTTCCTCTGTGGGAGGAATCTCCTGTGCTCTGATGAGTTGCAATTCTCTGAGTGTCTCTAAAGATTGCCTTTGCAACCACTGGCATGGCAATGCAAGAGCAGTCATGCTGATGCCCTGTACTCGGCGCTGCTGACATACTGGGAATGCTGGGTCCAGTGTTGGGCCCACTACTTGGAGAAGGATGTTAAGAATCTGGAGACAGTCCAGCACAGATCTGCCAAGGGCATTTTGTTCAGGAGTATGCGACCCATGAAAAGAGGCTGAGAGAGCTGGGCTTGTTTAGCCTAGCAAAAGAAGAGGCTAAGGGGTTGATCAAGTAGCCCATGGCTACTTGAAAGAGTTAGCGGTAATGGAGCCAAGCCCTTCTCAATAGTGGTAGATGATAAAATACGGGGGAATGGCCATAAGTTGCACTTCAGGAGATTCAGATTGAGAGATTAAGATAAAATTTGGCACCAGGAGGGTAGTGCAGCACTAAAACAGGTTGCCAAGCAAGGCTGTAGAAACTTCATCCTTCAAGGCTTTGTGTCTCAGCTGGGCAAAGCCGCAGCTGGCCTTATCGGGTGTTGGCAAGGCCCTGCTCTTGGTGAAAAATGGGACTAGGTAACCTCCAGGGGTTCCTTACAACCTGCGTTTCACTGTTCCTCTGTTTTACTTTCTATCTCTTTTTGACTTTTTCTTCCTAGCATGTATCTGCCTGTTGTCATAAAGCGACTGTAACTTGTCTCCTGCAGAGGCTTCTCTGATTGTTTTCAGCCTGTTTTTTGAATGAAGTAAAACTGATGCTGTATCTGTGTGTCCCCCTTTCTCCAATAATTTGTGCTTCCCGGCCAACAAACACTGAATTTGAGAGAGGGATAATGGTGGCAGAGGTACTAAGTTCCTACAACTTCCATAAAAACATGTGGCCTGGTGATCACATGGGAAGGAGACTGGACAACTTCTGATGAAAACGGTATGGCAGTGTGTGCTCCGGTTGGGAGTTAGGCACTAAAAGGCAAATAGACAGGAAACTAGGCGCCCTTACTTTCCTGATGACACAACTGTTATATAGTGGGCACCTAAACTGGCATTCTAGCTCAGCGGTAGATCACCCAAGTTGCGTTTTTTCAAGCCTGAGTCTCCTCGAGTTAAGTGAGAGGGCCGAGTTTCAAAGCAACTGCAGCTATTGTGACTTTTTACAGAAAGCCAGAGGCTGCTGAAATTGATTTTAGATCTCTAAACAACTTCAAGAGTCTACTTTAGAGCTAATAAATAAAATCTACCTTCTGTACTGTGGTGAGCTACATGTATAGGTTTGAAATGTGGCGAAGATGGAATTTTGAGTTTCAAACATTGCTTTTAACTTCCTGATCCTCTGGCTTAGTTGCGCAGTTGATAGATTTTTCATCTTCGTGATCAGCCCCTTTGTATTCCCTCGAGCTAATTTTTTCAGGAAAAATTCCACTGAATTCAGAAGATTCTCTGATCACGCAAACAAGGGAAGAAGTGATAAAAAAGAAGCACCCATCTGTTTTGGAGTACTGCAATGCTGTCAGATGACCAGTTAGCTGTGCAGAAATCCTGCCTCCGTACTGTATTAAGAGGTTATGTCCAGAGGCTTAGAAATGGACTGAGCAACAGAAGATTAGTTAAGTGACGTCTGGTTTCGTTGCTGCCTGGTATGTACCTCTGCCTTCCTGCAAGCGTCTGCTAAACCCTCCTACGTGGGGAAGATTGCTCCAAGAAAACACACAGCCCGTGCTCTTCCTTCAGGTAAAAGCTTGGCAGGAGAAAACAGGCATTAGCTGAAAGGATTTCTAGGGTTTTTTCAATAACTGCTGTTTCTAAGACAAGGTTGTTTGCAACTAAAACTGTCAAAGCTGAGCCTTGCTTTCTATATATTCCAGTTGGAATTAGTACTTTTTGATGAAAGAATTAATAGATTGACTCTGCGCTCACCACATAATTACGATCGTTGTGCAGTAAGGTTTAAGATGAATACCTGAACGGGGTTATTGCTCGGGCGACAGGCAGGGGGGAGACAGTCTGTTTTGGAAGAAGAGAGATTGATTGTGACCCGGTCAATGAAAGAATCTGCAATGCACCAATCTTTACGTACTCAGTAAAGACTTACTTAGGAAAGGTGCCGGAATTTGAAATAGTGGACTTCCTATAACTTCTAACAACGCTCTGTGCTGAAAAGAGGGCTGTCCTTTCGCCTTCCACACTCAACTTTGCCTACGAAGAATATCTGTTGGAAAGTGAGGATGAAAAAAATGCAGTTGACAGCTCCCTGTGTCTCAGCTGTAGGGATTTGCGATGGGTCTTGAGGAAAGAATTTTCCCAATAGGACTGTCTGCCTTTTCACCGTGTTGCCATCTGCAAAATAGCCATCTCCTGTCAACTACTATGCATGGCAGGGATGCAAAACAGGGCTTTGGGTTTAGCCCTCAAATTGAGGGGTGTGTTGTACAGCAGTATCTCTGGCAGGAAGATGGATTCAGATGTGCTGACTTGGCGTGTTTGCAGCTCTTTGGGTTTGCCCGATTTGGGCTTGCACGAAGTGTGTTTGTATATACATGCACAAATATACGTGTGAGAAATTCACATCCTCCTTTATGCAGACCTGGGGGTCTAAAGGATCAGATGCATTACTGTCCATTGCCTTTTTCATTTAAATTAGCAACCCTCCATAAATGGCCTGGGAATTTTTTTTTTTTTTTTTTTTTTCCGTCTTGACCTGTGAGTGCTTTGTACCAAAAATCTAAACTGAAAGGTCCCCAGGAGCTGAAAGGGGATACCCCACTGAGATGAGTACAGAAAGCACCGTTCTGCGCTTGTGTGGTTTGACGCAGCTCGGCGGTGGCTGAAGAAGTGGCAGCGTTTCTGTACGCTGCAGGTGGGTACTCTGCACATCAAGCTGCACAGCTCTGTTCTTCACTGCACTTCAGCCTGGACCTGACAGTGTTGCCAAAAACCCGTGCAGGTGAGCCTTTTGTGATCTGAGATCCAAAGCCTTTGGTTCATGTTACAGCACAAACAAGGGTTTGCTAAAGACTTTACCCTTTGCCTTCTTCGCTGTCTGGTGCATTGGGTCCCGATCTAGTGCTGTGGCTGTTGGGTATGATTAGGAGGGATTGTAGCTATGCCAAGATCAATTGAAATTCGAAAACTTTAACTGTCTTTAGATGACATTGTTTACCCACCATGTTCTATCCCAAAATGCAAATATATGCAAAACTGTGAGTTGCATTTTTAAAAAATCTCCTGTGAAATACGGCTGCTTTTGGGCATGGATAAAGAGCCAACGGGCCACACAGGGAAACACCTACTGTGTGAAGTGTCCTGCTATCTTTTGCATCTGCAAAAGACATTAGGAAACTTTGGGAAAAGCCCTGAAGTGATCTGAAATTTGGACAGTGTACAGTGCAATTTGCCTGCCTTGGAAGGATGAAGAATTTAGGCAACTCTGCTTGAAATTAAAACTGACTCCAGGGAGGCTAGATGTAACAAACAGGACGCCTGGATCTCGGTGACATTCCCCCTGGGCAACTGGAGTTATTTGTCTACAGAAAACTGCCAAGCTGCTATCTTTTTCTTCTTCTGTAACGCAAGCGAAGCCAAAGGATTTTGTTTTGTTCTGAGTGCTGCGGGAACTTTATTCCCTTGGACACGGATCATCTGTGCTGAAAGCCAAGTTTCGTCACGAAGCAAATTTTATCTGTTTAGATCTTAAACCTTTTTAGAGCAGAGATTAACAGGGGTATGAACACATAATCTTAACTTTCCAATATGGACACATAATCTGGTAGGGTGGTTTTTTTCCCCTTTCAAATGTATTATTACATCCCTGCCTGCTACTTCCAGCACACACAAAAAAATCACTTTAGAGATTTTAAAATTCTGTGATGTGAGCAGAAAGAACACTTTATAATCTTTATAATAGAGCATGTTGTGCAAGGTAGTAATTGCTAAGAACTGGTAGCTCTTGGGCCATCTGGGGCAGATTTGTTGACTCTCTTCTAACCAAACCTCAGGGTTTTTTTATGAAGGAAGCTATCATTTTCCTTAGTTTCTCAACAACAAAAACTTACTTATTAAATTCTTTAGAGGAATCTACCTTAAATCATGCATGAACTTACTGTGGATTGTTAAATTTTGTAGGTTCTCTTTTATAGTTGTTTGATCTTGTGGCAAAAAGTAATTACATTTCACCCAACCATGTATACTTGCCTTTTTTCCTTCAGTAACGACCAGCTTTACACTTAATGGAAAATTAACCTTCCTTCCCACAGCTTGAATTTCCTTATCTTAAGTCTTGTCTAGAGTCAATTTGAACTGTTGAACTAAATTTAAAAATGTTGATGAAATTAAACGTGGTTCAGACTTCAGTATTGGTTACGGAATTAGTTGCTGATCAGTTTGTCGCTTTAGCATGAATTGATACTTGACAGTTCAAATACTTATGAAATTGGATTAAGTGCATCTAGTTGTAAGTCTGTATGAAATTTAAATAGACAAAGTTCTCTCCACTACGCAGGGGTGTGCACACTCTTGTCTCCCTGCCTCACCACCCTCTTCGCTGCCAGTTCTATCACACTCTTGCCAGCTCAATCAATTCGACTTCATGCAGCAAAATCATTTTTCACATACATGTGTCGATGGGCTCGCGTTGAACCTGATCTGGTAGACGTTACAAATAACCCTGCAGCCATGTGGTGGCTCCAACACAACGGAGATGGCGAGACCGTGTTGCTTAAGGACAGTCAGAGAGCCAAACTGCTTCCACTTCTGTGCTTACGCCGTGTAGCAGCCTGGATTGCAGTGGATGGGGTGTAATGTGAAGCTGCTCTCTGTGTTAGCTTTGATCTGGCCAGCGCACTTACCGTCACAGTGGAGCCAAGACAGCGGAGATTTGAACAAGGGCTGTGCAAGGTTTTCAGAAGAGCTTGTGTTAGTACCCATTTCTGCCCCCACTGAATGAACTCTGTAGTCTCGTATTCTTACAGCTACTGTTACTTGAACTGCTTCTGGTATGTCTTTGTGTGTTGCAGTTAGGTCTCATAGTTGCAGCATAGTCGTGCCTTGCATTTTTCTCTCTTAGGCACAGCCTTAAGTTCCTTATCTCATGCAAGCTACACATCCATTGTGTTACAAGTTCATCCACTTCTCTAGCAGTCGTGCATTTCTGTAATCTTTTTGTAGTCCAAACTTCAAAACGAGAAATATGCAGTATTTGATGGACAAGCTTGTACGAACAGTGAGAAAACCATGGAGTACTTTTGGAGGACCATTCAAGTCATGCTTCTAGGAAATCTAAAGAAATAAATCATAGAATACCAGGTTGGAAGGGACCCCGAGGATCATGTGGTCCAACCTTTAAATAGGTTTGTTTTAAATAAGTGTACTATGCTGAGTAGTAAACTATCCCATTCTTTTATTTTAATGAAGTTTGGGACTGTCACTTCTGTTTTGGTTTTTTTCCCCCCCCTTGGTCATATGTTGTTTCTAGGTTTGAACCAGTCTGTTCTTCTCTCATACCTCCCCCTTTCCTCAGTGTATTTTCTTCATATCATAGAATCATAGGGTTGGAAGGGACCTCTGGAGATCATCTAGTCCAAGCCCCTGCCAGAGCAGGGTCACCCAGAGCAGGTGGCACAAGAACGCGTCCAGGCGGGTTTGGAATGTCTCCAGAGATGGAGACTCCACCACCTCTCTGGGCAGCCTGTGCCAGGGCTCTGCCACCCTCACGTCATTGGATGTTCTCATAACAAGCCAATATGGACAAGGAGTGTTGGCTGGGATTGTACTATAGTTATTTATGAGCTGCCCTGTATCTTATCCCTAGAGCGCTGAAAACCTGTGAATCCTTGTATTTTTATTTTGGCATTATGGATTGTTGTTGTGGCCTTTGGCAGGTTTCTATCTGTGCATCTGAGCTGCCCGTGCTGAAATGCCTCTGAAGGTATTCAGTGAAAGGCTTTCATGCATCTGCATTAAAAGTGCTGAAGAACTTTTTGTCCTTGCTGCCCTAGGATCCAAACTTTGGGGGGTTTTTCTTCATTATAATTAGTTCTGGTGGAGGATGGCAGAATCATGGAATCACGGAATTTTTCGGAGTTGGAAGGGACTCCAACTCCCCTGCACTTGCGAAGAAAGCTATAATGCAAACTTGCGAAGAAAGCTATAATGGGGCAAGAAATCCATTGTCAGTTATATATTGGGTTTTTCCACGCAAGACCTCAGGAGATTTGTTTTCCATCAGGCGGTAATATTCTTACATCTTCAAAATAGTCTATGAACATGAGCTAATTAATCTCCACAAGACCTCTGGGAAGTAGACAAGTAGAGTTTTTTAAAAACAAATGAAATAAGTGGAGTTTTCGGTATTTCCTGTGCTATCTTGCGATATTTACACTTCACTGGGGCAGTGACACGCCTCCTGTGGGCGAACTGCTTTTTATCGATGCGTAAATGAAAAGGTTCATAATATATGAGATGGCTTAGGTATTAAATTAGACTTATTCAAGCACATACTGGATGTTTTGCTAACCTCCTACCCCTTCTGTAAGTGATCACTCTGTCATAGCACAAGGGGAGGAAAGAATTATAGCCGTGATTTTTATCTGCAAAACAGACAAAAATGTTTCGGCAGCACAGCAAAGAGATAATTTACTTAAAAGAAAAATAATAAAGCCACAGAGGAAAAGTGGGCTATTGAACTCCGCTGGAGTTCATCAGAAACTGTTCTAACAGGCACCTCTGTGTCGCAAGCAAATCCCTGATTCCCAAAAGAAGCCTTGGAGATGGCAAGTACTATATATTCTACCAGTGATTAGTGTCCATTAAGATTCAACTTGATGTCCAGTAAAGTGCTTTTGGCTACAAGCTAATAATTCTTGATGCATATTTGAGACTGCTTTATCTAGTGCCTTTCCCAGTGAAGAACTGAAAGGGTTTTCTGCTGCTTTTTTTTTTTTTTTTTTTTTTCATCTCGGATGGACCTGCAAATATTTCCTTGACTAGCAACCTTTTTTTTCAGTGAGTTTGATGTAGTTTAGGTGGGAATCTGACCACTGAAAAGTCCAGTAATCTCACTTGTTCCTCACGGATGGTCTTTTCCCACTGTTACGTGGCATGTATGGGCTCAAATGGTAGCAGGGAAGTCTAGAGCAATGGTCACCAACATTGCTGACCCAAAGATACCTGTGTTCAAATAACAAGTGCTTTGCTTTTGCAGCCAGCCTCGTTACCCGTTGGCTGCAGGTGGTGTTGGGGATTGCTGGTCTAAAGGCTGGGAAACCCTAATGGAGCCTCCAGAGGCTGGTCGCTTTTCATCGTCCATAGATGAGTACTCTGGTCTTTCTTTGACAGTGAGGGTAAGGTGTTAACCCTTCCAGCCAGGAGCAAGCAGGAAGGATTTAAGGAATGTTTTTTGTTGTATTTCAGAGTTTGGAAGGGGTCTTTTATTCCTGCTCCTGGTAAAGCATGTGGTGGTGGGTTGACCTTGGCCAGCTGCTGGCTGCCCACCCAGCCGCTCTCACCCTCCTTCCCTACAGAACAGGGTGACAAAGATAAGACGAATAAGTTCGTGGGTTGAGAGAATGACAGAGAAACCCAATAACAGTCTACGGGCAAACCAGGCTTGACTTGGGGAAAATTAATTTAATTTATTGCCAATTCAAATAAGTTTGCAGAAGCAAAACTTAAAACACCACCTTCCCCCGCCCCTGTTTCCAACTTCACACCTTCATTTCTGACCCCTCGACCACCCTGCTGTCTGTTGGCACCTTCTCACAGAGAGTCTGCTGCTGCCAGCTCCTTGCCACCCCAAGCCGCACAGGTACCTTGGAGCGGCCGGGGCTCAGTGTGGCGTTTCTGGATACGTGGGCGCGTAGGGAAAGCACCGCTTTCCTCTGTGCTGCCATCAGCCCAGGTATTTGTGGGGAAATAGGGGATCCTCCCTGAAATACCGTCTTTGTGTCGCGTCGCTTCTCCCTCACGCTTTTGGTAGTAATGTGATCAATATAGGCGTGTGAGCTGGATTCAGTGCTTTTTCCTGAAAAACAAGTTATACTCAGCACATATTACAATAACATAAACTTATTCAGACTATCAGTGCTCTAAGATGTTGGAAAACCTAATGATGTTTCTTAGTTTTTAAATTAATTTAGGAGTCCTTTGTATAAGACTAAGTAATGGAAACTTTGCTAAAAACAGGCAACAGATTTTTTAGATAAATGAATCTGGAATATCCTGGATATATGCAGAGAATGTTTATTAAAACGCTTTTCTAGTAGCTTCTCGCCTGTGTAATTTGGCATTTTAAAAATCTTCTGCGAGCTGAGCATTCCCATATGTATTTCTAATATTAAGTAGTTCAGATAGATCATAGGAAGATAGACCTTAAGTTGACATCTTGCCTTTAATTGTAAATGATTTATACTAAAAGAAATGGATTTACGTTTAAAATTTAGAATATTTTTTTTTTCTTTTTATCTATTCTACTCTAGTACTTCTGCTCTGCTATTAGGTTTCTTCAGCAGCCGTCTCCGGAGACAGAAGCTGTAACCGTGCCTGGTTACCCGCATTGCCTCCCAGCAAGGTCTGAACAGAGGCAGCAGAGCTGGTCGGGAACTGGTTAATTCATTGCACTGACATTTTTTCTTGAGATACTGGGAGACAACATCCTATTCTTCCAATTGAATAGGGCTTTTTTTTTTTTTTTTTTTTTTTTAATGAGAAGTAAAATCTTACGTTTGTCAGAAGATTGGTTAGTTGACCAAAAGTCATGTGGTGGCGCACAGGTAATGTTATCAGTGGTTTTCTGATAATCTTTTGCAGTCTTCTGCAAACAACTTTTACTCCTAGACTTTGCAAATTGCATTTCCAATTCCTGAAACTGGGTAGATTTCTAGAATACTTCAAAGTACTTGTATGGTTTGCCTTCCCCGCCCCCCGCCCCGATTTTTTCTTTTTAATATCTTCCTAATTCGCTGTCTCTTCCTAAGCCTTCAGCAGGGTATTTGCTTGAGTCTGACAGCTCCTGCGGCATTTCAGAAATCTTATTTTGAGGTTGGTACAGCAAGTTTTAGGGTTGACAAAAATAGATACCAGGACTGAACCTTCCCAAGTCACTAAAAATGTCTTCTTTGAAAGAAACAGGCAGATTATGGCCTTATTTCAGAGGTGGATCCAAAGTTTAACCCTTCTGTTTGAACCTGATTTAAAAACAGAGGATGTCTAAATGATGTGAAATGAAAAAGCAAAACATGGGAAGAAAAACCAGAAATGTAATCAGACAAACTTTAATAAAAAAAAAAAAAAAGAAAAAAAGCAAGCAAGAAGAAAAAGCCAGGATTTAGCCATAAAAGCATTAGAACCCTTTGAAGAGACATACAGGCTAACTTTAATGTACCAGTCCTTAATTTTTCCTTTTTTTCTATCACACCCTGTGGTATATGTGAATTGTCTGATGTTGCTCCACCCTCCAGAGAGATGCTTTTCTGTGGTGCTGTAAATGTAGTTGGTACAGTGCTCTGGAATGAAGTGTTCTATATAATTACCATAGTATTTGGTTATTTGTGGAGCAAGGATGGTGAGGGAGAGGAGATTACAGTCGCTTATAAACTGCTACTGCCTTTTTTGCAGAATCTGGCTCAACTGAGATCATGAGACTGTTTTGCCCTATGTTTTCCGGTAATTAGGCATTTCTAAGCAGCAGGTCAAACCAATTTGTCTTTTAGAGGGGCTGTTTATTTTTTGCGCTGCTGTTAGTGACAGTTTGGGGCGGGGGGGCGTCTGTTTTTTGAGCTGCCGTTCTGTTCCTGTGCTAATCTTGGTGTGAGATCCCCGGGTGTAGTTCAGTGATTGGTTTTAGAGGGAGAGGGAGCAATTATAATTTTCTATCATTTATATGGTAGTCAGTATTGTTTAAGCACGCGTTCAACAAGTTTCTTTCCCAAGGGCTGTGCTGTGCTTTTCACGCAGATTTCTCACGTGAACCTTGGCAGGGGGTAGGGTGACCGAAGGGACGGTTTCTTCCAGGAGAAACACTGTGAGGGTGTGGGGAGGTTGTTGCTTAAGAGAACGTACAGAAATTCATTTTGAGTAACGCAGCAAGAAAAAAGGAGACGTGTAGGATTAGAGGAAAAAGGGACTGAATCAGAGGAGAATACAGTGATGCAAACAAGTGGCAAAATTAGAGTAAAATAGGTATGTTCAACCCACCCCCCAACCCCCCCACGCACTTTCTCAAGAAATGCAGAAGGTAGTAGAGAGCGTGCAGCCTCTTGGCTCTTCGTGAGCAATTTTAGCCTGTTTAGCAACAGGCTGAACAACTTTGCATTCCTCCTGTGTGTCTGCTTGTCTGCTCTGGTCCCCGACTGGCAGGTGGGATCTGCTGGGAATCAAACCGTGGACTTTTAAACTGATCCAAGTTGACAGCGGGGGCATTATAATGTATAAGGGACATTATGATGGCAGCAGTAGGCAGACTCTGTAGGTTTTTGCTTCTGTGCCTCAAAGAGTCGCTTTTGTCTTTTTATTTTAGAGGAATGCTATACCTGGAAGTTCAGCTCTCAGCACATCTGAAATAAAAAAGAACAGAGCTCAGGAAAAGGCATTTGGTATCAGACTTACCATTTCACTTTCAAAGCCGTGGTTCTTAGATTGAATTTAAGGGTGGGGGGAGGGGGCAGCGCAAGAAATAAAGCGGGAGGAAAAAGTTCATTGTTTGTATCAGTGACTGTCCAGGGCTTTTTTGGTACTGCGTGTTTCCTAAGCTACAGAAACATTTGAAGTGGGGTAACGTCTTCAATTGAAGTGCAGTTTTGTCAGGCACATTCAGATGTATTTCCTTGGTCGGCTGACAAAACCACGTTTTCATCTTGACTGGCTTCTTGTCGTCGGGACAGTGGATACAGCGGTATCAGCCTCTTAAGTTTCTCTGTAGCTGATTTTAGACTTGGAGTCAGCTGCTTGAAATCCCAGAATTTTCTCAGCGTCGGACGCGTTTTCCCTGAACAGAAGTCTCCTCCTGCCCACACCCCCTTCCACCCCACCCCGAGTGCTTGCGCTGTCTCTCAGCTTCCCCACCCTCCCTTGGGACAGGAAAAATGAAGTGTCGACCCATCCCGGGTAGGTTATGTCGCTGTTTGCAGGGAGGACGGCGTGCATCCCGTACGCTGAGAGGAGAAGGCGAGCGACTGGAGGGCGGCTATTGTTCGACTTGAGCCAAGGAGCTGAATAGAGAGCACTGCGCCTGACGGGCTTCCGCGCTGGCTTTTCTGCATTCCAAACCGTCTGAGGCAGAGAAAAGAGAGTGCGGGAGAGAAGAGCGTGGAGGCTACGCTGGCTTTCTGGCTGGCATGGTGGCAGGACCATGGTAGAGGTATTAGGATTACCGCAGAATGCAGTTCACAGGTGAGATCCCTCCTGACACAGTCCATGCGAACAGGGGACTCTATTGCTGCAGTACTTCCAGTGAGGCGACACTGGGGAGGAGGCACATAGGTATTTTGCTGGAAATTTAAAGTGACTAGACTTAGAGCAACTAGAAACTCTTAAGAGGTTTTTTTTCCCCCCGTGTTGCATGTATATATCAACTCTTCTCTTCGTTATTTCAGTTTGATACACAGGTTTTTAAAGAGACATTTACCCAGATTTAATGTGATGAATAGAAAAGTGGATTATATGTACTTTTCTGCTCGCTAGTACAGAAATTACATGTTAGTATTCAAACATCACGTAGATGCGAAGATGAGAAACAAGTTTTTGTAACGGCTTTCAAAGTTAAAAGTCTCATTTATGGCTATTAAATCATTAGGTTTGCTTTTCTCCCTCTCCCTGAAAGCCTTTACTTGCCTAACATAAGTCAGTATGTTTTTATATGACATTGGATTTCTGGATAAGGCCAGACATCATTCTTCAAGGGCACGCTGTGGGAATATTATTCAGCATTTACTTGTGCCTGGCATTGCGTGATGTTTCCAGCATATGATATTGCCAACCTTGCTTCCTGTCCTCCAGCAAGTGATGGTAAATCAAAGCAGTTCAGGGAATCCTACAGGTTGGTCATAAAAACAAGAGGATTTGTTTTCCTGTCAATAGAAAGGGCATTGCCTTAGTAATGCTGCTTGCTTTTTGACTGCTTTTTTCTTCAAATGTATTATTAAGTGATAGCAAGCTGGAAAGCATTTAAATTTCATGCCTTTTGATATAGTTAAACGTTTTTCCCTAGCTATAAAAGCACTAAGTGTTGTCTAAGGAAATCAGGAATGGATTCTCCTGAGTTAAACTTTTTCTACCTTGGAAACAGCCTTTAATAGGTACTGATTATGAAGTCCTACTTAGTCATTTTCCTCCTCATCTGCAGACCAGGGAGAATACTAATTTGCTAACTTGGAGAGACTGTTTTTGTTAGCCTGAACCAATGAGGTTGTTCTGCAGCTGTTTTTGAATTACACGATCAGAAAATGAAAACCTTCTGCTTTAGCTTTTTTTTGGGACAAACATGTCTGTCTTTCAAAAACAAGCAAACTTTTGGCAAACTAATCAGAAAGGCTCAAGGCAACACAATTCTGTCCCTTCCAAGTTTCATTTAGGTGATTTTTGGGGTGGTTACCAGGAGGTACTCTTTAGAATTCCCTGTTTCTTTTGGGGACTCTTTCATACGATTAACATGTTAATAGGGTAGTGAATTAAAAATATAATACTGGGCAGTTCTGGAAGGCAGACGTGAGCAGCAACTTACATTCCTGCAGATTCTTCATGTTGTGCCTCGCTTTTTCTGATATTCTGTGGGTCCTCTCGCTCTTTCTAAAAAAAAAAAAAAAAAATCTGTGGGGAGGGGAAAACAGCATAATTGTAATGAATACCTTGGGGTGACTTCTGTCAGAAAGATCTGTCATGGGTCTTTAAAGCTCATGGGAATAAATTGACATCATTTGTATATAAGCAGTGGAAGGGGCATTCTGGTATACCGAGGCTTGACTCCTTGCCACTTTCTGGTATCTGGGAGTAAGTTCTGCACCAGCTATGTAGTACTGGAAGTCAAAGAATTCCGTGGTGCAGCAAAATATACAGGGTATGGGAAGGCGTTTGTAAATGGCTCGTTGGCATCAAGAGACAGATTCATTTTCCAGCCTGTAGGGGTACGTACCTTTTCAAAGCTTTAATTCTCCACAAAGGGAATACTTCCTTTTATCTAGATTTCTTGGCTAATTGGCATCAGACAGCACAAATGTTTTTTAGGAGAGCTAGTAATGGTGGGAGTTGAAACCGGGCCAATGGCAGAAGGGAGACCTAATGATCCCCTTCCATTTAATTTTCTGTATATATGGGCGATTGCTTCTAGTAAGGGAGAGGGAAATCTGCACAAGAAGTCAGCAGGCAAATGATGCAACTACAGTCAGTGCTTACAGTTTCAACAGTATCATTTCCACATGTTAAATAGTCAACAGACTTTGACTATATATATGTTACAGATTTAATGGGAAACGGTGCCGAAATTTTCATGGTAAACATAACCGCAAAAATTGGGTTGTGGAGTTGTGTAATAGCTGGCTATCGGAACAGATGTGACGGCGGGTACAAATATCTATGGTGAGTCTCTGTGGAGTTTTCCTCCATAGGTGAACAGTGCTGCTCCTTGGTCAGGCAGCGGACCTGCTGTTATGGCACGCAGCATTGCATTTTCCCTCTCTTGCACCTGCAGCATGCTCAGCAGGGACTTTAGGAGGGCGATGTTGTGAGGTGGATGCTTGCCAGAGGCATGAAACAGCTCCACTGACATATTTGCTTTAGAGCAGGCCTCTGGGCAACCTTCAAAAGTGGCGCCTACCACAGGCATTCAAAAATGCAACTCTGGCTTAGGAAAGAGAAGATGGGAAAGTTTGGGGTTTTGGTTTTGTTTTGGTTTGGGTTTTTTTGTTGTTGTTTTTTTTTTTTTAAATAATATTAATTTTCCTGCTTGTTTTGATCCTTTTTGGAGTAGGCTTCAGTCAGATTTTCAAGCTCAGTTGCACTCAAACTGGAAGGCCAGGTCCTTTTTCTAGAATACAGGCTTTAATTGCCTCTACATTTCTAATGTACAAATGGGTCGTGGCTACAGAAAAAATGCCAGATGTGCGAAATATAGTGTAATTCTAATGCAAGCTTTCACAGCATTCATGCTCTTAGAAGTCCTGTCCTGGTATGTCCTAAGGTCACTCTGAAATGTCGTCTGTATTCTCCAGGGGAACACTCGCCAGAGTGTCTAAGAAGAATCTTTAAGGTATTGTATCGGTCAGAAATTGAGTCCGTGTCCACAAGATGGAGGACTTGGCATGTCCTTGTGAAAATTCCCTAAACAATACAGTCAGTTACCTTCCTGTGTTTCCTTGCTTCACCACTAAATTTGGTCACTAATTTGGAATCAGATTAAAAAAACCCTCCATGTTCTGATCTCTTAGGGTTTGGAAAGGCCTTGGGCTTTGGTGCTTGCCTTATTTTGATGCTTACATAGAGATTAACACAGTATTCCTATAAACACAGGTGGAACTGAGTCGTAAGAGGCAGGGAGACCACATGATTCATAGGCAGGGGTAGGAAATCATATTGCTGGTCATAGCCACTCGTTCTGCAGAATGCTCCTGCTTTTCTGCTGCATACCTGGTAGGTGCAAGCTGCGTGCTTTCGGGCTACTAGACATTTCACAGTTTTTTATTTGTTTGTGGTTTTCTGTTTTATAATCTGGTGTTGGAGGTGCAGGCTATTGTGAATTAGACTTTTTCTCTCAAGGAGAGTTTAGCTCCTGCCTGGTGATGTCAGCAAAGCTGCGGTTTCTTGACATATAAAGGGAGCAAGCAGTGACCTCAGGGTGGAGTCAAGCTCCCTGTTGGCACAGCACCCTCAGCCCTGCTCTGCAAGAATCACTGGTGTTTAGTTTGTGCTGAAAACAAGCAAGCTGAACTCGTTGTGGGAGTGCTACGTAAAGCTATTACCTTGTACTAAACCTTGTCTAAAAAGGGTAAATAAGTTGATGGGATGGTGTTGCCTTTCCTACATTATGTGACCAGAAGCTTGAGAAGTCCTGTGGTCAGTAGAATATCATATATTGATCACGTTGAATCACTTCCCAAAACACTTTGAAGCCATCTGTGTGGGTCTTTTGAATTCTGATGGCACCAGAATGTTGCAGGCTGAATGATAAGACATTCAGTTCTCTCTCATCTGAAATTGTTTTTCTCAAAATTGTCATTCTCTATTATCTGTGTGATCACGTCTAGTTGTAGAAGGCCAAAAAAAAAACCCCAAGCCAGCCACCACCCAAACCCCAACCCTCAGTAAGTTGTTCTTTCTTTTGTTTGCTTGTTGGAGATGTCGTCCAAATAACTTAATCTAAATAAGAAAAACAATTCCTGGCTGTTTCCTTGCTCCACTTGAGAGTGTATACTGAAGGAAAAACAATAGGTCAAAAAGTATTAGGAGAGGCCGACGTGAATGATGGGAGTATTCCAACAAAACTGCCTTAATCAATTATTTTCACTTGCCTTTTTTTTTTTTTTTTTTTGAGCAAAATTCAACACTTGTGAAGACATGAGTTGTGCAAACTGTGTGGCCTGCAGGGCAAGCAAGAAGATTTTTTTTTCCTGTTCTAAGCAGCATTCGTGGGGAAGTGTTTGGCTGTCCCAGTGGTGACTTTGAGGACAGCTTACTGCAAGGTGTCCCCTTTCCCCATAAACCTGCCCGCGTGATTTCTCTCTGACAATTCCTAGCACGTCAGCATCTTGAAGTGCACAGGATTGAGCAGTTGAGTCTTCGAGGATATTACTAACCTGTCAGATTGTCCCTATCGGTTACATGACAAGCACTGGGAAGAATTATTTAAAAGATACTTTTTCTATGGTGTACCAATATAATTCCTGATAAACCTGTCATATGTTAAGAGCTTCTCCTTGTCTGTCTTTCTAATAAAGCTCCTTTATAATGATTTAGAACAGATAAAATCTGAAGGGCCTATAAGGTTGTCTGTAAAATAGCAGCGGTGCTGTATCTGAAGCACTTAAGCAAGACTTTGGGTGCCTTTAGAGACAGGGCAGAGAGGAGCGGGTACTTCAGCTTACTGCCTGCCTGCAGTGAGGTTTCTCGTTAATTACTTTTTTTTTTCCATTTTCTTAATACCTGAGAGACTTGGGAGTACAGCCAGCGGAGCTGTAGCTGGGTCTTTCTTGCTTGGAAAGGTTGATTTTTCTTGGACTGTCTGAGTGACGTGAGTCGGGGATGGTGGATGGGAAGGAAGCTGTGCTCCTTTTTGGTTTTTTAATGTTCAGCAAATATTTGCACTTGTTTTTTGCTTTCTCCAAAACACTATTTTCCTTCCAGTAGCCCTACAAAATATTGTTCATTCTTGTTTAACTTTCATCTTGGTCACGTTTAAGCTGTACTGGTATTTGAAGTTTGCATTTCTTGGAAATTCTTGTTCAGAAAAACTGTGTGATGCTGATACTGCTTGAGACACTGACAATTTCAGTCCTCCTAGTATGAAAGGTCAAAAGTCACTCCCCATCTCTCTTTCATACTACTTCAAAAGATGGAAGAGCTCTTGGATTTCTGGGCCAGGTCTTCAGATGTGTGAAGCAGGTGGTATAACTGGGCTCCGTGGCAGGGGGAATCAGACCCTGAATGTGGAACTTTTTTATGCTCTTCATCCATTCTTGAAGGTTTGGCACCTCTCAGGGCTTCTTAATTTTTCTTTCAGTCTTAGCATTAGTAGATTTCTAATGCTAAATAACTTTAGAACTACCATAACGTTTCTAGCAGAGATGCTAGGTCAGGAATCCTTTTTTAAATGTAAGTGCTCGAGACTCAATTCATTTCAAGCTGTTGCTCTCGCAGTGTTACTGAGGGAAGGGCTTCCGTATCTATCTTTGTGCCTGGTAAATCTGGGAAAGCGTGGGGTTTGTTTTGTTTTTACAGCTCCATGTTTTCAGGGCATTTCGAGTCTGCTCTTTGTTTGGAACGCCCAGTGTTTTTGGTTAGAGGGAAAGAATATAGAAGGTATTCTTCATGGACACATTCTTGGGAAAAAAGTCATTGCGTGAATACCAGCATCAGAAATTAAGTAGTCTTTACATACTGCTTGTTAAATCTATAGCTGAATGTATTCATACTTTAATACAAGATGTCTGTTTACATGAGGCATATGGCTCACAGTTTGGAAAGGCACTCCAGAGTGGATGACTCTGTAAATAATGTCTTGGCCCTAATTTGGAATTAAATTAGCTTAATGTTTTTAGAGTAGTCCTTAATAGATACTTGCAAACTACCGTACTGCTAGCAGCATAACTAAGCTGAATCCCTTGGCTATGCTGAGGATAACTGAAGTTGGATTGAGTACAAAAACGTAATTAAGTTGGTGTGGAAACGAGGAAAAAACACCATGGTTGCTTCATCAGTGAAGTTCTGAAATCCAGTAGTTCTCTCCAGCAGAAATATTTGTGTCAGAGCTCCTAGTGCGTCTCGTTGGGTTACTGTCTTGTAATGTTGACTAAGTGTTTTTCCATGGGAAAGCCGGACAATAATAACAGGACGGTTTCACCTATAGTAGTAACACTTCCCTATTGCTAGTTCTTCTGATTTTTGGAACTGGCTTACTTAGGGTTAACATGCTCAAGAACTGAAAATCACAGCAATTTGCATATTCTTGAATTACATTGATTTATTTTTTTTTTTTAATGATCATTTAAGACTGCATCCATCTTTCTGTGTAAGAGCAGCATGATGGTTCCTTCTGTGCTTATACCTCCTCGGCCTCTAGATAGAGACAATTTTCTTTCCTTATACAATGCTGGAGGTTCTCTGTCATGTGGGTGCAGGTACGTGTCTCTCTCCCTGTGTTGACCTTCAGCTGATGGTTTGACTCCCAGTCTTCCTGCTCTCCTCAAGCATCTCTTTATTAATAAACCCTGGAGGAAAAAAGTATAGGGCTGTATAGTCTTAGACGCAGCAAGACTTAATTTTGTGGGCAGGTACAGTCACCAACACAAAGGATTCATCTCCAGCCCCTACAGCATTACTCTTTTGCATCGTTTTTGCCAGGAAAACATAATACAAGGATCTAAAGAGGGAACTGGAGCAGACATCCTTCTAAAAAAAGCCACCTTGTTTATGGCATGTTAGGATGGTCAGGAGGAAAATGTTATGGAAAAATTGAAGGTGTGTTTTAAAAGCCGTTTAAAATTCAGCTCCTTAGCAAGTAGCCTTATAGGCTTCTGTCAGCTTTTTTTTCTTTAACCTAAAAAGCATGTCTGTAATTCTAAGTTATTACATATAGTTCATACGCAGCAAGGAACACAATGTAGTGGGAGGTCTCTTAAGACATAGCTTGCTATTATGGAAAAGACTTTGAAGCATTGATTAGATTCATATAGGCAATTAGATGTATCTTTATATTGCAAGGGAAGTACAAGCCAACTTCTGTGCTGGTAAGTGTCATACTTTGTGTCCAAGTAAACTGACTTACGTGAGTTTTGTCCGAGGCCTGTGACTAGACTTAGTTTCCCTCAAGGTGAAGTATGAAGAGCCAGCCAAGAGGCCACATGATTTTTGCTAGGGAGGGGTTAAGCATGAATAGCCAGCCAAGAGGCCAAATGTTTTTTGCTAGGGAGGCTCAGTGGGCATGGAAGAGCTTTGTAAAGGCTAGCCCCTTTGGGTTTAGTTTAAATTTTCATTTTGGGTGCTGATCTGTTTTTCTCCAATGCCATGTTGAAACTAAGAGTGGAAATAGCTTCCTGACGTTGTTTAAAATGCCACTTGTACAAGGGAGCTCTTGCCTGTATTATCATATACTACAGAACTTCAAGCTTTGTTGTTTTTCTCACCTTCATTTTGAGCCTTTCTGTCCCTATTTATCTTTACAGGCTGTCAGCAGGTACAGCTTTCCACTACCCCTGGATTCCTCGCTGCTCCAGCAATTGTTATTTAGGAAATTCTTTGCTCTGCTTCCCTCCTGAGTAACCACTAGGTTAGTATCTCTGATTTCAGCTGGGTTTGGGAGGCTAGCAGCGTTCACCCTGGAAGTAAGGGGAACTATTACCCTGGAAAAAGATAATACTGCATCAGTGCTGTGGCATGTAGAGGTTGTCATCTTCAGCTGGATAAGAGCTGTTGAGAGTGAGCGCTGAAGATCACTGACTGTGCTAAAATCACTTCATTAAGCAATCTGAAAGGATAAAATACTAGACGATAATGTGTATGTGTGGGCTGGTACTTCATCAGCATGGTTTCATTTTCCACAATGGAATGGACTGGCTTAAAGAGAGACGTGAGCGTCCATCTTTTTTTTTTTGTTTGTTTTTTGTCTGATAGAAAGGGCTTTCTGTGTACTTCACCATGCTCCCACAGGGCTATCCACATCTTCTCATATCTGACGTAAATCTGCTATTGATTTACATTGCTACAGAATGATTCCGTTCTGCTGCTTGTAGCTCGTTCGTAGGATTGTGTCATGGTATTGCACGCTGGTTTTGCTTATGTAGCCTAAGCCAAAATGTTATCCGTGTCACAAAATAATGGTGAATCCTTCCACCACCATTCCGTAATACACAATGGGTTACTCGGCCTTTTCCGTCTGGATGCCCTCAAACTCGATTACAGTGTGCTCAGAAGGCTGTTATATTGTAACACCACTTCTCAAAGCAAAATGACTTTCATTACAGATCGGCTTTTAAAATTATTTAATGCAGGAAATGGAGCCTTTTGCATATAGAATTGACGTTTTTACATGTCTGGGTAACTTGTTTTCAAGCTAGCTTGCTTGTTCTCTGCTATGGCGTTGAATAAGATTGGAAGGTTATTACTGCCTTGCATTTTTCTGGGGCAACATGACTTGGATAACTTTTCATATTTCCTAATGGACAGGTATAGAGGTGAGTAGTTTTGTCTGGTACATATGACATTGATCCAGGAATTAGAGCAGCGGATGTTTTATTGTTTCTTGTGGATTAACTAGCGCTGCAGCCTCAGCAAGCTGTTTTGTGTCTCTGCCTGCCTGCTTTTGTGAAAAAATTTGCCCTTTCTCTACCCGCTGTGCCCTGGTCCTGAAGGGAGCATTTCATTTTTCAAGTGTGCAAATATCCTGTCTTTATTCACTCCTAAACGAGCTTTAATAAGAATGACTTGGGTGTACAATGTCTAATGTATATCGCTGTGAAGACATTATCTACTGACTATAGCAATATCCATCCATCAGTCCGTCAGTCTGTCCCTAGTGCAAGTAAGATCCATTTTTCCTCTTCTTCTAAGTGCCTCATGTAGGGAACATTAATATGTTATGATTTATAATACTCCCATAACTTTGTGCTTACAAAGCATCTGCATCAGAAGGCATCTGTGCTCTATTATTTGCATATATTATGAATTACCATTGACTAACATTCCTGTAGCAAAATCTGAGCACTTGTGCTTCCTTGTAGTTTCACTTATCAAGAATGCTAATTTTTAAATCCACAGGATGGCAAAGCTGCTTAGCTTCATAGGTTTCAAAATTGTAACTGTAGGAGGGTGACATTTCTGACAACCGCAGGAAGGAGCCGAAGCCCATTTGCTGGTGGTAATACAAGGAATTACCAGTTGGGGATCTATACGAGTTTTATATCAGAGGTTCCAAAACATAGGGTTTAATTATCAGCCTCATGGACTCATCTGCTTTTGGAACTGAGGGGTGAGGGATGCGAACCCAAACTCTTTGAAGGAGTTTTCTCATGTTTTCACCTGCTATTCTGTACAGCTACTGGTGCTAATTTTGGAAAACAGCAGTCTTTCAAGGCAGAGATTACCTACTTCTCACTCCTGGTTTTGGAGGTTCTTTTATTCCTGCTTTGCTGATCTCTCCCACCTTTCTGTATTTTCACATTTTGCATACTTCCACTATAGTTGACAGAGCAATTTGTATCTGTATTTGCATTGGTTCAACAAACTTTTTTCCAGTATAGGTAGGTCTCACAGCAGGAAAATAAGTTAGTCATGTTTTGAATATTCCTCTCATGCGTATTTGAAGCTTATGGCAAAAACTGGCTGTCCTAGAAAATTTGGACAAGACTTTTTGAAAGGTTTTGATAAGCTCTGGAGCACAAGACCCGCTTTAAGACGGAGACAAATTTAAGAAGCTGTTCACGGTGTTTCTTCTGCCCACGACAAGCTTTAGTAGGAGACCAGTACTATATCCCTCCTGCAGTTGTGGGGCGACTTTAATCTTTGGTGTTCTTGCACAGCAAAAGGTTTAAAAATTAAAATCAATGCTGCAGAGGAGTTTCGAGATATTTTTGAAGCGATTGTTTGAAACTAGGTTTTCAAAGGATGTAAACAGGCAGGACGTTTCTGAGACCAGAATTTTGATAATAGGGAGTATCAAAGCTTACAAATGTCAGCCAGTGCCCAGTGTCTGGGAGATGAGGCTGGATAAATTCATTCTTGGAACTAAGGAGCAAATTGCTAAGCACGAGTGGAGTTAAGCATTGGAACAGCTTACCAAGGGAACAGAGCGGTTCTTTAAGTCTTTGCAGTCTCTATTTACAATCGGATATTCTTTTTTTCTGGAAGATGGGTCGTTGTTCAACTAGAAATAATGCAATGAATGGATGAGAGTCAGTGGGTGATGTTCTGAAGGTGTTTCAAGTCAGATTAGATGGCGGTAATCATTATTTCTACTTTTAAATGTGATGGATTTGGTGTTTCTAAATGTCAGTGGTTCTTCTGCATCTATCTATTGCTTTAAATTTCCTGGATTTCTCATAGGTGTGTGTTTGTGACTGACTGACTTACAAGGGCTTTTCAATTCATGCTTTTGTTCTCATGCATATCTCCACCTTCTGACAGTCCATTGCAGACAAGCTTCCTGCTTGTGTGATGTTGTGTCCTGTTAAACCACACAAAAAGGTGATAAATAGTAGGGAAGTATTTATACAGGTTTTTGTCCCCCCCTCTGTATGTTGCCCCAGGAATGTTAACGCACAGGAGAGGTCTGCGTATGAAAAACTCTACTGCCATTTCAGGTCCTAGTTACAGCTCCCTGACTGAAGTCTTCACCGCTTCTGCCTCCATTTTTTTTTACCAAGTTTTTAATGTCCCCATATTTTTAAAATACGCCAGTAAGCCAGTTTCTTGTTTGGTATTTAATGTACTTCCTCTGTTTTCATGAACATTATAATGCACTGAAAGGGATGAATAAAGCTAAATTATGATAGAAGACAAGGCAGCTAGGGAGGAAAACAGGATCTATACACGATCTGTACTCCTTGAAAGGATGCAAAATTGGTAAGCATTCATGGGAAATCGATACTCTTAACTTTGTTTTCTCTAGAACCTATTATTTATGGAGTTGATAGTTAATATTGCAAATTAAACCAGTTTTTAATGGAAGGACGGTCAGGTGGTTTTGGGCACCGTCCTTGTTTCACAGAAAAGTAAAAGGCAAGAGATGACATTTTTGTTTCATATTGTCTAACCAGATAGAAGAAAATAGCTACATAATCCTTTCTCTAAAAGTTCTTTAATTCCATTCTTAGTGCGAGTAGATTTACGTCATCAGTTTGCACAGTCTTAGCACAAAGAAGATTCTACTTGTAGAAGTTGGACAAAATGTGATCCTCCCACCCACACAGTAAAATTTGTTGGAAAAGCTCATTTTGTCCAAAAAAAAAAAAATCAGCTATTTTTTTGCGTAGATGGGAAATGCATCTGATGCCTTTGTAGTGTTGGATTTTATATTACGTAGGAAATGTTTCTGGGGTTTTTTTAGCACTCTGTTCATATTGGGGGTGGAGGCATGAACTTTTTCAGTGTGAACAGGAGGACTGCTTGGCTAAGTCTTCCATGCTGCTCGGTATCTCACTCCTGTCCCGTCTTCCCTCATTAATTGTGAATTCTGTATAGCATCTGCCCTGCTTGGCAGGTGTTTTATGAAAATATCTGTCCTGCACAAGCAGTACTTGCTACAGTTTGTCGTAGTAATTGGAATTTTCTTCCCTGCTGGGACTTGATAGCTTTTTTTCCTTAGTTTGTTGGTCGGTATCTAATTCTTCGCTTTGCTGATCTAATGGCTTTTTGTTGTTGCTGTTTTGGCTTGGGTTTTAGTCAGTGGTCAGCAAGCGTCCTAGTTTGTAATAGGGATTGGCAACTGTATAAATTATTTAAAATAAGGACAGGTTCAGAAAATGGTGAACAAAAGGCGGCTGTCTCTTTAAAGAGTGCAGTTTGATCGGAGCATCAGCTCCATCCCCTGAGGACAAAGGCAATTTTGATTTGTGGGGCCCAGGAGTCCCTCACTTACCGGGATTCGTCTCTGCTCATGCATGTGTAAACCTGTAAAATGCTCTTTTGTGTAGAATAAATCATATGCTATAAATCCCGTACAATTAAATGTGACCCTTCATAAAGTCACAACGACAAGTCTTCCTTGCAAAGCTGTGCAGAGCAAGCTCGCTGTCTAGACAGAGCAGAATTATTTCCCATTTATCTTTTTTTTTTTTTTTAAAATAAATAACCGACCATTAGCATTTGACTTGTTTGAACCCCCAAGAACGCTGCTCTCCCCTTACCTCTTTCTCACGTGCCCTGTTGCAGTGGAGGCTGAAGCCCAGCGGGGCTGCGAGTGCTGCTTCGCGCTGAGGAAGAGGAGCAGTTCCCCCCTCTCTGATGCTGCTGTTGGCAGTCAGAAGCAGATTCCATTATTGCCGATCAATGCCGCCGCCATGCAGGAGGAGGGGAGAGGGAGGGGTGGGAGCTTCCTATTCACAGATTGATCAACCTGCCATTGCATGAACAAATTCATTGTAAGGAAGGCTGGGATGCTGTTTTAATAGCTGGAGCAGGAAGGGGCTTGTAAAGAGGGGAATGCAGGCTCTTCAGTAATGGGGAGGGTATTTAAATTGCCTCTAAGCTTGCTGTTTTTTTCTTTTAGCATAAAGCATAATACCTGAGCCTACAAACAAAGACAACACTATAAGGAATGGTAGGGATATATTCCACTTAGCTGGTGAGCTATTGTGCTGACTTATTTGAGCTTCTTCAGCACTGAGACCTATTTCTCCTTTTTTACTTAAATTGATTCTATCCTAACTGCTGCCTCTTCTGGATTTTGAAACCTCGGTTTCCCCTGCACCCCTTTTTTGCTTTCTTTCTGTTCCTGCTTGGACTGAAACCTGGCACAAAGGGACAACAAGTACAGATCCCACTTACTGCTCCCACCCGTGCCTGCTTTGTCAGTAGGGGCTGTCAGATGTAGGGCTGAGGGAACAGGGCAGGATCACGCTCTCGTGTTGTCCGTGTAGACAATAACTGGAGTACTGGAATCCCAAGACCATCAGCTCCTCCCCACCCTTCCTGCCCTGCTTCGTTCACTTACTGTTTTCTGTATGGAAAAGTTTTCTGGCTGGAGAATGAGTCTTCTTTCTCCTGGTGATGTGGCCGAATGGCTGGATAGCAGCACAGAAGATGAGAAAAGCCTTCTCTCGTTTCTTGGTACGGTAGGGTACTAACTGTATTCTTACTTTTTAACACTTTACTGAGAAGCCTTTACTACTTTCACTGGCGCTTAATTTCTTCAGCCCTTCAGTTAACTGACGTTTTTTCTTTGTAAAAGCTTTTAAGTGGTATGCAATTGTTAATTAAACTTGGTTACGATCTGTTTGAGATAGTTGCGAATGCATTGGGCAAAGGTCAAGTTATAAATGGGCATGTGCTACGCAGAAAATCGTTTCTGGACTGAACAGTGTTACTTACTGGTCTGTTCTCCTTCTCTCTGCCATTTGACCCAGCTGATCACTGCATTCAGTCTACTTCCCCTCGTTTCTGTCAGCTTGCCTACAACTTCTCAACTGTGTGATGGTAGTGAGAAAAATCAGAGGAGACTGCTGAAAGTTTTTCTTTTTAAGAGAAATGTTTGGATGCATTTAGAATGAAAATTTTAGCTGAGGGATCAGATACTTCTCTAGCCTAGAAATTAAGTCCAGGAGGCACAATCAAGCAATCCTGTGCTCTATTTCTGGGTACTTGCACATTAGTTTAACTGCACTCAGGTGGAAAATTGAAACTACTCTTTTACTTATAGTAAATACTAGTAAGAGGTTGAAAATGTTTTAAACAGAATTCACACATAGCAGCTGATTATTGCTTCGTTTTTCCCTTAGAGCTGTTGCTGTGTCAAACTGTTGTTACTTGGTTTTGTTCTTTTAATCCCCTCTCCACAAATCATTCCATCTCTCTCCTTTATGGTTTCTGTTGTTCTCAGGATGCAGTCTGTTTTCTTTCTATGTTGATAATTTCCAGGTACTGAGTTGCTCACAGGGACTGCTTGGATATGTGTGCCCCTTTTCCTTTCCATGGACTATTATAATATCTGCTATAATACCTCTGTCCCCCCACCCCAAGTCAGAGTAGTCACCGTTACGGATCTTTGTCTGTCACTCAAGTAGCTGACAGCCAATCCAGATGCTATTTTTTCCCCAGTTTTGTTGTCCTCCATCCAAACCGTAGGCAGGTACCTGGTGTGGCTGGGCTCTCTTCAGTAGAGTTTACTCTAGTCTCCCTGTGGTAAGCAGTTCTCTCAGTTGTCAGGTCCAGAACAGTACAGAATGTGGGAGGAAAATAAGGGACTCCCACAGAGTCTGTTTTGATTTGCTAACACTTCATTGCTGTGTGCTGTGCCCTTTTGTGGGAATATCACACCCGATGTGAACAGGGACAAGAGTACGCATGGGCTGGGCAGCGGTGCTGCTCTTCAAGAGACTGCCGTTCACATGTTCCAAACCAAGAGATCCTCAAGATGTCTCTTAAACCTCACCCCAGAAACATCAGGAAATATTTATTCAACGTGGAGTCTTGAGGGTGTTGCAAACCTGAGCTATTTAAGGTAGCGTTTTTTGCATCCGAGTACTTAAATTATCGTTTTTCTTTTATCTTAAAGAGATACCGATTCCCAAGTGATATCTTAACTCTGGGGCCATCCCTCGGATGTCTACAGCACGTTGGAATTTTTTCTTTTTGTGTGTCCATAACAATAATTCTTATTGCTTAGGGGCAAAATCCTGCCACAGTGAGCGAGAGGTGCTGAAGTTTAGAGCAGCCTTCTGGCCCCTTGAGAGGAACGACAAGAGCTGTTGAGCTGCGATATGTCTAAGAGCCAGTCACTTGTGAGAATATCCCAATAACCAGAGCAAAGGATTGCTTTTTTGAGAATGCCTCAATTCGCAGCTCTTTTGCAGAGAGTAAAAGGATTGGTTTTGAAAGCCGTGGCTCAAGGCTGTTGTTTAATAATGAGGATAATAAATATTGATATCGTACTAATGTGTTTCTAAGTCATAAGCCTCTAAACAAATTATATTGCGGGAACAAGTTACCATGCATCAGCTGATCTGCGTTAATTGTCTGTGTGCAATCTCTCTGCAGCAAACACAAGGTAATTTGAATTAGCAGGGGCAGTCCAAGATCATTAGGAGCTAACGAGGACATCAGCATCTCCAGGTCATGTGCAGTAGCTCCTTGTGTCTGCTTTGTCGAGGCAATTTGTATTGCTGTGCATGGAGTCAACCGTTAAAGGAGGTTTTAGAGGCCGACGCATGAGGAGGTTAAAAAGGGGCAGCTATTCCAAATTTTGTATGGCCACAGACATCATGCAGAGGATATGTCGAACCGTTTAGGGACGTGCATCTGTTTCATTTGTGACTCAAGTTTTCAGAGCTGGAGGATTCGTTCCTCCGCCTCAAAGCGAATGCATCAGTCTAATAACAGCTGATGTTGTGCTCACTAAATGCCACATACAGCTTCCTCGGAACATTCTGCAAAACGAAAATGTGAGAATCAGTACTTGAAAGCCAAAAATTATTATCTCCTATGAAATTCTTGTCCATTCTTCCAGCCTCATCTGCGTATTCATCTGCTTTGCATGTTAGGTCTTGTCTTTCAGACTGCAAAGTCCTTTAAGGAATCAATGACTTAAATGCCTTTTAAGTGACTTAAACTGTCATTTAGGTTGCCTGCTATGCACCTTCTGAACCGAGCACTAATTCAATTACAATTTTTTTTTACATGCCAGCACAATGCGAGTGTCTAACACCAACAGAATTACCTGTCTGTAAATTAAAAATCTTTGATATTTACCCGGATCATCTTGCAAGACTTGTCTGATCGTCTCAATCCCTAGTAAAGCACAGTATCTTCTTTTAAAATCCCTGCTAATGGACTGGGAGAGTTTTTGATCATAACTGGTATCTAGCGGTTGTTTGATGATGGAGTTCTATAGCCAGTGAGCTTTGCAGAGTTTCCTTTGTACTTCCCTTTCCAGGCTTGGGAGCTTTTGTACACTTTAGCATGCCATGACTTGGTTGCATTCTCTCTGATGTACCATCTTGTGGTTTCTCTCCCCTTGTCTAGTTGCGTTGATAAATGTGGAAAAGCTATATCTGCAAACTTCAGTTAAGTTATACCTTGTAGAATTTGCATAACGTATTTTAGTCAGAACATGAACTTGGACTTCAGGACTTAAAACAGATCAGGGTTTTGGAGTTTGCTTTTACCCTAAGCTTCTTAAATAGGCATTTAGTTAAATTTTCATGAGAGTCTGCGAATTGGGCCCAAGTCTGAATTCTCCCCAAGTGAGCAAAATGAGAGAGAATGCTTAATCCAAGATAAAACATTAACATTTTGATTTATTTTTATATGAGGCTTCCTATTTCATTAGATAGTACTCATCTGAAAAATGCTGTTCAGACATTTCTTCTTCTCCTTGTTCCTTCTTAGATATCTCCTACTGCTTTCTATCTTCCTTCTTTTTATTAATGTCTCTAACTTTGTCAGCTGGTATATATTTTCACCAGGGTAGAAGAAACCCATAAGTAAATACTGACGGCACCCAACGACATCTCTTTCTCGTTAGTGCTGTCACGTGAGCATGCTGAAACAACCCTAAAGAGACAATGAGATAAAAATAGCCTCTACTGGGTTAACAGAGTTGTGAATGCCAATACTGTTACTGAATGTATATGCTCTACTGATATATCACAAACTACCTTGGAGCATGTTGAGTTTTTGTACTTGTTGAAATGCCTATTTATTTTTAAAAGGCTCTAAAAGTGAATTAGATACACCCTCTCAAATAGGTTCAACACAGTAGTTTGTTTGGAATCAAAGTACTTGAATTAGCAGCCAAGCTGAGTATTCCCACTCGATGGACGTTCATTCATGTATATAAAACATTTGTATTTTTTTAATTACATATATATGTATATTAGTTGCTTGGGTTTTTTTAATATATGCGTATAGGAGGAGACAAGACCATCAGGGTCAAACAAGCCACCTACATTATTTATACAGTGTGGTGGATGATCAGCAGCTCGCGATGAAAATAGTTCATAAAAATGTAGCAGAGTAGAAAGGCACTATGTCTGTTTTGGCTTGTTTTCCTGTCCTACAAGCTCAAAGTTTTAGTGTCCTGTCTTTGTAAAAGTAAGAAACAAGCTCTGTAGTTCCTGGTGTCCGTGAAACAGATATTGAATCTCTGTTTGTTTGTCTCTCTAGTAAAGCACTCCACTGGTGGTTACATCTCTGAATAACATCTTCAAAAACTAGCTGCCAGCAGCAAACCCATGAGTGCTCCAACCCTTCCAAGCTTAGACTTGAGCCTATTATTTCTTTAAGTATGTTTGTAAAAGAAATACTAAGTCATAACGAGTCAAGTGCTGCAGGTTTTATTCTGTATTTCTTTTGTAGTTAATCTGTAAGACTAATTGGCCTTTTGACAGAGTAGAAAATTGTGCCGAAGGAGGCCTTGGAAGCCTTTATTCCTTTCTATTCCATTGCCGCATCCCCAGCAGGGCCTCGTCTGACCTCTTGGAGAGAAACACTTGTCTCTCCTGTCTTCTTGTCTCTTACCAATCTTCAATAACTAAGACTTTTTTTTTTTTTACCAAATCTTTCGTCAAGATACTGTTTTATGTTCACCCCCTAGGATTCGGTTATTTATCTCGGGGTAATTACTTTTGTATAAGTTTGTTTTAAAAATGAATAATTCCCCAGAGGCCCACAAAGGGAAGCTTACTTAATTCGCATGTCTTATTTTCTTCACGTCCTTCTCCCCTCCTGCCTCCCGTGTAGGGTTTATCATGCTCTAACAGTGTTTCAGGTTAAGACTGCGGACTCCTTGGGGCAGGGATGGTGTCTGTTCAGTATTTAGTCTAACCATGCTGCATCTTGGTAAGAGGCCTCTAGGCATTGCCATCGTTGACATCTATAATAACCTGTCCGGGCAGATGAATTTCTAAAATGGCACAGGCATAAGGTAAATATTTAGATTGTTTGTCCACAGTGGTAACTGTTGCTGCCTGAAGGCTCCAACGTTTAAAACAATGACAAATTTTGCTTAAAAAAGGGGGTATAGTATGTGTAGCTTATTGATCCTTCCTTCAGACAGGAGGCTAATTGCAGGACTGTTTGATTGTTCAGGCAATGCTCTGACCAGCAGCAATTAGCATTTTCTCCCGGGGAGTGCCAAGGTAGCTGTATAAAGGGGGGGAAAATATTTGGGTGGGGATTGGTTTTGTTTCAGCTGGGGACGTTTTTAATACAAGCACACCTGAGAGGCAGTCTTTGGGAACACTTAGTCCCGGGTAGGTATTTGGTCTTATTGAACTGGTTTTGTATTTTTCAAATGCCTGTAATTAAGCTAGGCTTGAGAGGCAGAATGAACCGATTCTTTTTATGAATCATTCTCTATCCCCTCTAGTCACAGATCAGGCACCATCATATCGCGGTGTGTGCAGACAAAACAAAACGAAGTCCCAATCCCTGAAATCTTATTATATCTTTCTTTTATTTTCGTAACCGGTAGACAACGTGTATCAGCACTCTGCCGTCTTCCTAGTAAAGACAGCACAAAGGATATTTGGAGAATGAATTTGAGGATGGATATTATTATTATTTATTTTATTTTGCTCAACAGATTCTATGATTTGGGAAAGAAATATTAATTTTTTGTCAGTAGTACGATTATTTTTTTTTTCAGTGGATGGAAAATGTAGTCTTCCACAAATCCCAGTCTTTCTTGCACATCAGAGCGAAGGATGCTGTAGCAGATAATTAGCCAGTGCTAAGCCATGTGTTGTTATGAACTGCTAAAAGTCACAACTGATTAAATTGTGGCTTTGATTATTGATTATAACTTTTGATTGATTATTATGACCTGCTAAAAGTCACAACTTGATGAAAGGCTGGTGTGTAGAAAGTGACCAGGCTGAGAACTTTATTATAGAAATGTAGGACCTGCCAGCCTGGAGGAGATGGTCTGATCCGTTGTTCGCTGTGACAGAGCCTGGTACCAGCCCCTTACGAGTAATGACAGACACGCTGTGCTTGCCAGCCTGCTTACCCCTTTTTTGCATCTCCAGGTAGGTCTTTGGGGCTGCTTTAGAGTCACCTCCTGGACTTCATAAGCAGGAGCTCAGATCTGGAGATGTCCATGCCTGTCCTGGGAGAACACAGGCCCCGTCTGGCAGGTGCCACAGTCTTGATGAAAGTTCCAATGAGACCTTGCAGTAGTTTCATTGCATTGCCCTTCACAAAAGCACAGACACCCCTCTAATCTTTGTTTCTGTGACCTTATTTGCGAGTTCAGTAACTTAATTCTTTTCACTCTAACCCCTGAGGATGTTTCTTTGTTCCTGATTGTTTTGCCTGCCCTTCTCCAATCCATTTCTAATTCAGAAAAATGGAGATAGAGTAGCGAGCGCTCTCCTGCAAAGCTGGGGAGTTTGTTTCATCTCTACTTCTCCCACCCTGAGAAAAAGCTCTTCACAGTAGAATACCAATTCCCAAAACAGCAAGGTTTCAGATTTCAAGTGGCCAGAGCACCCAGCAAGAGGAAATTCAGATCGAGTTCGAGAGCCACATCCTGAAGGGAGGTCACTGAGGCTACGCCGCTGTGGCCAAGACGGTTGGTTGCCTTCAGAGGAGGTCAATCATCACCACTTCTCGTCGTAGTAAGTGGCACCTGTTTTACACAAATCTGCCTTCTGGTCAATAAAAGAAGATTTCATGTTGCAGAGGGTAGAGTGGCGCAATATGAAGATGTGAAGAGAGACCTACCTTCATTATATCCTTGGGCAGTTCCCTCTTCGGAGGCCTCTGCCATTGCTGAGTAATTGGCTTAGCTAATTTGTAACTGACTATGTATATGTAGTATGAAAATATTTATTTGCATAAATATTTATTTACGTAAATATTACTACATATCACCAATGTATGAGGGGATAAATTAAAAGTGTCCCACAGGGATGTTTACAACTGATTTGTTTCATGGAGTATTTTTTTTAAGGTTGAAAAGGGGAAGATCTATCTACCTATATTTCTCTTTTCCCTTTCCCAGAAACTGGGAGTGGGTGAAAAGGATTTCAGCTTGTTTACCTGTAGAAACAACGTGATTTATCTGTAGTCTTGGTCCCCGAGAGTGAGCAATGCAGAAAGCAGTTGTAATTTAATACAAAGCCAATGAGAGGTACATTGATTTTTACAGCAGGTGAGGATTATGCAAGAGTAGTCTCCAGCATTGCTTGTAGAGCAGGGAAGGGAACTGTCTAATTTTTTGCCTAGTGGTGACACTATATATTTTTTTTACACGACTCAGCAAAAATGCTGTTCTACAGGCATCATAGCAGGCTGCTTTAGCTTTTGATTGCCTGTTAACGTATCTCGACAATTTTGCTGTATCTAGGTCTTCTTTTTCCTGGAGACTGATCACATTGTTTATTTGCTCTTCTTTTTGGAAGGAGAAGAAAGGGAAAGGTAGTTTTATTTTTAGTTCAACGCGGGCATCTTGTGAATATTTAGTTTTCCCTTCCCCATTTGGTACACTTCTGTGATGGTCTGAGAATGAAAGAAACTCATTTTACTGACGGAATCTCAGCGGGTTATTTGCAGAGAACTTGAATTGCTGCTGGGTGGGTGTTGGGGGAAGAGGGAAGGCAAGGAGAGCCAGGCGTGTTCTTTGTTGTAGCTTTTCAACTCCGTTTGGTTTAAACTTAAACTTTTCCCTAAACTGCCCCTCCTGCAGAACCTATTATTGAAAATAGTGGGGAATTCGGGCTCCTGTTTTCATTTATGACTCAGCAAAGTTACCAGACTGTGTTAAATTACTGAAGCAGCTTTGATGTGATTTCCTGTGTGTGAGAAGTGGAGAAAGCCAAAACTATTACCTTACGCATTACTATTCGATGTAAAATAAAAGGTGCTTGCTTTAGTCCCCCGTTACAAGTGAATATATCACTCCCATTTGCTTTCATTACATTTACAGTGAGAACAGCAGAAGCAACCGTTTAAATCCTACGAAACACAGCTCTCTTTGGGAGAGCAATACTTACAGGTGCTACAGAAAATAAGTTTTCCTTCGTAGAGGCAGGGGGAGGAGGAGGCTGGCAGTATAAAAAAGCGCATCTTCAGATAAAAGTAGCAGCCTCTGCAAAGGCTCCTGAGACGGTGCCGCTGCCCGTTACTCAGAAACCTTGGTCTAGCGCTGGCCCTGCTCCAAGCGCTTTGTTCTCTAAAGGTGCCCTGAGAGGGACTCCCCCCACCGCCCGGGAACAGGCGATGGCTCTGTAGCTGTAGGAGACAGTGCCCCAATGCTGCTCATCAGCCGAAGGAGGAATCTCCCCGATTTAGAGCAATAACTTGCTCTGTCACGGTTATTGCGAGCTTTGACAGACCGTGATTTGCTCAGTTGGTGTGAGTAGGGCTTGTGCATCATCCTCATGGTCGGCAGCGAGCGGCTGTGCCCTGCCTGTTTTCCAGTGATACCTACATTGTGCGTTAGACTTCGCCCAGTTCAGGAGGCTGTTCTGCCTCTTAGCAGTTCTTTCCCCATCGAGGGTTACGCGCAGATTGAGAGACTGAACGTTAGCGGTCTGTTTTTTTAAAAGATAGATATCTACAGTGTGAAACACTAATGCTGCAGGGTCCAGATTTCTTGCCTCTCCTTCAGTATGCTCCATTTTGTCGTTCTTCAAGCATCCATGGGAGATGCATATTATAACTCTGGTGAAATCAAAATCCGGTGTGCAAAGACATCACAAGTAATGTTATCCCCGAAGAAGGCTTTTCTCATTTTTTTTCCTTTGGTTATATTGAGGAAAACACTGCTCTCGTGGCACCAGCTGGCTGTCTATCTCGGTAAACCTTTTTTTTTTTGCTGCCGTGAATCAGGATATACAGTGAAATTTTCTGTAGCGGAGGGAAGCCGGCAGTTGGGCGTCTGTTAATAGCCTGAAAGTAACTAATGAGGATGTGCAGTCGGAGCGATTGATTGAATAGCTGCAGTCCTGTGTGCTTCTTTTTCACTTGCTCGCTGGCTCGCTCGCTCTCTGCAAGCCGTGGGAAGGGAGGGGGGACGGAGAGACCCAGCTTTCCCTGAAGTGGAAGTAGCACGGGTCCCCGGGGCCAGGCGGCCAGAAAGGGAAGTTTAAGCTGCATCTGTCTCTTGAAAGGAAAACGGCAGGAGTCAAAATGTCACTGTCTGGAGTCACGGCTTACTCCTTCTCTTTAAGATTCAGAAGATAACAATGGACTTTCTGCTAGGAAGTGATTTTTTATTTTTTTTCCTTCCCCATGTTGGGGGATGTTTTGTGAAGCTGGATTCCTCTAAGTCTGGCAATTGAGCTGGAGATGGGCAGCAGTTGTGACAAAGGTATCTATATGTATATGTATCTAGCTCTATATTAAAAATGCATATATGTACAGTATATGTGTGTTCATGTAGAGATTTTTAATAGTGTGTATACTTTATTATGCTATTATTCTAGTATTTATACTAGAAAAAGATAGGAGTGCATCTTCTATGAATATTTGTGCTCATCGGATCTGTCTGCATGGATTTAAGATGCCAAAGTCGTATCTTAGTAAGGTCATATTGGCAGAACGAAGAGAAGTTGACCTATTTTTTTTTTTATCTGCAGAGATATATATGCCATATTACCCAGGCAGTTATGAGTCTTCTGCTGGTTGCATGGTTTGAGCAAGTAATATAAGACTGAACTTTGACCTTTGTCAAATTGTGTTCAGCTGTGACTAAAATGGAGCTTCCCTATGTCTTGATTTTATTTATGTTAATTACTGCATCGCTTCTGGGGGAAAAAAAAAATATTAAAGTTCTCTGAATACTATCTCACAAACAGTAATAGAATACTAAATATGTTTGGGTATTGATCTTTACCAGCATTTTTAATTTTAATTGCCTATTGCCTACAGTCAAGTCAGATTCGCAACCCTGAATCTGTCAGTGGCAATCGCATTGTAATTTAGGAAGTAAATAAGATATAGAAAAATAGGTGAGTGTAATTTAGCAGTTTAGTAATGCACTTGAAACTTTGCTGAGGCGTCTGTCCTATAGAGCATAAAACCTGACTATTCCCCACCCCCCGGCACCCATTCATCTTCTCTTTCTTCTCTCCCTTAGAGGTCCCAGCAGAGAGATCTCCTCGCAGGCGGAGCATCTCCGGGACCAGCACCTCTGAGAAAACCAACTCCATGGATGCTTCGAATACCTCTCCTTTCAAAGTGCCAGTAAGTGTGCTTTTCCTGTAAAGGAGGAATTTTTCTCATTGAATAGGAGGAGGAGATTAAAATATCACAGTGTAAAACCAAGCTCTGAATGAAAAAAACCCACCAGTATTCATTTAATATTTCCAGTTGACCAGGAGGTATTGCTATCAACTGTCATGTATTATCAAGGAGATTTCTGGTAGATCTGTATCTTGCTTATTTTCATTGCCTTGATCTAAACTTGCAAATAGTGAAACATCAGTGTTAATGTGGGCAGCGACCTATATAAATACTTTTGAAGTCGCCGCCAGGGATTGCGTTACATATTCAATTTTGACTAGGAAAAAAAAGCTCGTTTTGGTTGGTGTTTGCATATTATTTTTCTCTCGTGCCGGTGAAGTACATGGAAAATTGAAATGGCTTTATAGTTTATTCGGAAGCTGATTAAATTTCTGCAGGTGTGTCGATTCTCTTTAGCTCTTCTTCAGTTTTTGTTGTGAGTTTGGTTGGCTGTGAGTCTGCATGAGACTTTTTCAACTACAGTCGGGATTTTCTTGCTTGTGTTGGTCTTTGGTCAGTGTATCCAAGAGCATAAAGGCCTTTCTATTATTAGGCTGAGGGTAAAAGCTTCAAGTTAAAATGAGGTGCTCAGTAATTTTTTTAACAATGTTTGTTCATGTTTTAAAATATCTAGCTTGAATATTGCAAATATTTTCATCCCCCTCTATATTTCTGGCAAGTAATCTGCCTATTTTAAAACCTGAGGACAAGCAGAAGAAGAATTATCTAGTGAACGTTGGGGTTTTTTTTATATTCTCTATGGATACGAGTACCATTTCTGTTCCTTGGTGTATGTGTTCTTGCTTTGCTTTAGATAGCACTCATCCCTTTTAAGCACGCTTCCTAGCTCGCTTTAGATCCAAACGTGTGTGAAACTTGGGTTTTGGTTAAATCCTACATTGTACCATTTAAAAAATAAAATTAAAAAACAGCCAAGGATTTAATGAGAGCTATTTAAATTATAAAAGGATTGAGGTTGGTCAGAGTGTACCGAATATGTACTGTTAAAAGCAACCTGTAAACTCATGATTTATTGGAATTGAAAAAGGGACCAAGGAAGCAGTGAATATACTGGGAATCCATACTTTATTCCTTTTCACAGTCAGAGAATAATATAGATTGGAAGGGACCTCCGGAAGTCTCTGATCTATCCCCCTCTTCAAAGCTGGACCAATTTACATCAGGTTGCTCAGGGTGTTCTCCGGTCAGGTGTTGAAAACCTCCAAGGATGCAGATTGCACAGACTTGATGGACAACTTGGTCTGTTGGTTGACTATCCTCATTGTGAAAAATACTTCTTCTGTAAAGGCTTTCTTGTCAGAACAAAACCTGAACTTCTAATGTCTATTGGAAGACCATGAATCACATTTTCCTCTAGTTCAAAAAATATCTGAAGTGGCAGTTAATGCAGAATATATTGCTTAGCCTTGAATAGAGAAAGCTCAGGGGGAAATCGTAGCAACGCGTATAAATACCTGATGGAAGGGAATAAAGGCGATGGAGCCAGGCTCTTTGGATAAAAGGCAGTGAGCACAAACTGAAATATAAGAAATTCCATTTAAACATAAGAAAAACCTTTTTTCATTGTGAGGTTGACTGACAAACACTGGAACAGGTTACCTGGAGAGGCTGTGGAGTCTCCATGCTTGGACATATGTTCAAAAGCAGACCAGACACATGGTCCTGAGGATCTTGCTTTAGTTTACCCTGCTTTGAACAGGGCGGTTGGACTAAACAATCTCCAGAGCAGCCTTCCCACCTCAGCTATTCTGTGATTCTATGACCTATCTCCATCACTTCTGTTTTCTGGGTGGTACTTGGGGGAAAAAAGGGTCTTGGTCTAGTTGCATGTGAAGTTATCACAAGAATGTTCTGTTATGTCAGGTTCTGAAATTTTTATGCTGGGCTCTATGGTCCACACAGTTCCAGGAGGATTTCTGAACTCTGAGAGCCTTCAAAAGTCCTAGCTGTTCTCGTCTTCATCTATAAGAAATTCTCTGTCTTCTCTCTTCATCTATAAGTAATTGCCCTAGCCTTTAGTTGTGCACATACATGGTCCTAGTCTTTGTCTAACAACTGTAAGCTACGTATCAGAAGTGTTTGATTACTATCTCTATTATTTATTTTATATGCTTCTTTTTTCGTTCTTCCTCATTTTTTTACATTTCTTTTAATGCTGATCCTATCTTTTAAGTAACGTTCTAATGTTTCTCTATTTCTTCTCTAATAGTTCTCTAATACTTCTTAGCTCCTTCTCCCTTTCAAAACAAGAACTTTGCAGAATGTTTCTTGTTTTCCCTGGCAGTGCATTGGGCTTTTAGGATTCCACCAAATCAGCTCAGGAAGTAGTACACGGCTGCCTTTCTTGGGCATAAACCAGGAGAAATCTAGAAGCTATTTGTGCCACGTGTAGCTGGTATTATGCTTCTTTGTCTGCCTGGCCACCTGTATACCCAGGAGCATAATGCATCCTCCTGTTTTTCTCATAGGGACAAGGCTTCTGGCTTTGTCGGTTTTGCTCCGAATAACCCATTTATATGCTGTTACTCCTTCAGCAGGTTACGGTGCAGGTGGGGGCTGAGATCACCCTGTTTTAAAACATGCCAACTTTTGATCTGTTTAAAAAGAGCAAGCTGCAATTAGACGTCAGATTGCTTAAGAATACAGATGAGCTCAAGCCAAAACTACTGAAATAAAATACCCTGTTAACTTTGGGGATTGGCATACATCTAATAGGAGAATGGTAAGACAGGGAGGAATCATATTTCTTCCTTTGATTTATATTAAGAATTTCCCAGCTCTCAGAAGTAGGTGAGATGACTTGGGTGCCTTGTGGAAGTCTCAGATCAGTGGTCTGAGAAGAGCTTTGAGTGCAGGATGTAAGCGGCGCCTATAATGGCTTTAAATTTGTGTGTGTGTGTGAAGTCGCCTTTATTTGACAGGGATTTATTGCACATATAAAGGAAATTAATAATAAGAGAACTTGCATTTTTGTTTTTCCGAACATTGACACCGACAGGATAGGTTGGAGGGCCATAGGCTGCTGCAGTGTAGCGCTGCCTCAGTTATTCTCTCTGTGGACCTGACTCTGTGCCATACCTCTTCTGCTCGCTGCTTGGATTCCTAACAGAAAGCAGCTTAAGGCAGGGGACAGCTTAACCTTCTTCCATACTGATGGAAAATTATGCTGAGACTCTCATAATAAGTTGCTTTTACAGCTTTTTAAGTTTGCCTCTCAGAAAAGCTATTTAAAAGCTGTCTTCTCAATAGGACAGTGGCTTCCAGCATGTTCTGTGCGGGTTTTTTTCCTTTCAAACACCAGGCAGTGGTACTCACTCAGAACAAGGCATCTGTTTTTTTAATACTGCTAATTGGCATTTGTTTAGCATCTGGAATTTTGATTCATAACAGCATAATGGCCTTTAAGCGAACATTTCCTTGACGAGACATTTTTTAAGTAGTCTCTTCAGTGGCAGTGGTCAATGAAGGATTTATTTTAAGGGGCTGACGTGTAAAGTTCAGGAAATTTGCCTTCCTACCTTCCACACTGCCTGTGCACTGGAGGAAAAGACATACATTTGAATTCACTATTGTGTGAAAAGTAGAATTTCAGTAGTTATACTTTTTCTCGGGACTAACCTCTACGTGGACCAGCATGTGCAATGTGTTTGTTCTGGCTATCTCCCCCCAAGGGGAATAATTCTGCTGATGCACGGCACAAAGCATACCTACACAGATAAGAGCTCTTGGTGCCTGTCCTTTCTTCTTCTTCCCCATTTCCCCAAATATTCTTGTCTACAGTTAAAACATTAGTCTCTGTTTAGGTTCAGTGGTGTTAATTGCCATTTGACAATTTCTGGGAGGAATATTGAGAGAGAGCGGAAGGGCATGAAAGGTAGGAAAATGGACATGAGAAAGTGTGTGTGTGTCCTCTCTCATATGGGCAGATGTGTGCTGTTTATAGATACGCATATATAGGAAAAGTCATATTTTTAATAATGAATATTATTTGACTGAACAAATAGGAAGGCAGACGGAACTGGCTAGGAGTAGGCATCGTGACGCATAGGTGGGCGAGAAACCAGCTTTTCCCTTCCCACACACACTATGTCCTGGCAGAGCGTCTCAGTCTCAGCGCATCCCGTTCCCTACTGTTGCACTGTTGAGCCCCGGTAGCGCTGCGGCACCCGAGCGTGTTCTCATTGCTCTGCCACTGGCCTTGAGGGACCAGGGTAAATACGAGATAATCAAAGTCTCCAGTCCTCCTGCAGCAGAGAGGAGTTGCTAAACCACTCTTCAGACTCGCGTAGCGCTCTCCAATTTTTGCTTCTTTGGGGTAGGGTTTTAGTGAGTTGTTATTACAAATAATATATGATTCATCCATGTCTGCTGGCTATTAGAAAAAAAAATTATGAGAATGAGGCAAAGAAACAAGTGCAAATGAGGTAGGAAAGCCAGAACACAATCTTCGAAGTAAATAAAATTATTTTTATAGGAACCCTGTGTGAATATGATGGGAAGACTGATACTTACAGATTGCCTTCCTTGGTTTGTTTCTAGTCAAGAGCATAATTGGATCTATAGAAATACTGTCTGCCTCTTTGCTCTTTAAGAGTACTGCTAAATGGAACAGAAGACAGTGCAGCCAACCTAAGTGAAGGTCAAAGCTTGATGAGATCTCGCGGCTGCCCAGCCTCATCTTTTATGCAGTCAGCAAGATTGTTGCTTTTCCAGAGCACTGCTCCGCTACCGTCGTGCTGCCAGGTTAGGACAAGTCTGATCTTCTCTGGCCGCGTGACCTGACGGCATACAAGTACATATTTTTAATTCTGCATCAGCGCCAGCTCAGAGATGGAATTGTTGATTTACATTAATGCGAGGCATCGTGGCACTCCTTCATGAAAAACGGGCTGTGCTCAAATCTGTCCTCCCTATTGTTAAGATTAGCATTTTTCCTTCCGCTCTTCTTAGCATAACACATTTGTTTGAATCTGCTTTTATTTTGTGTCATTTGCCTGTGATGTGATGGCTTAGGTAAGCCGGCTATTATTCCGCAGATATTTTGTGTCACAAGGCATAAACGGGTGATTGGCTGTGTCCAGGATGCTCCCCAAGTTCTCATCTGTATTTTTATTCTGGGGTAATACTGTTCATAGGCTCTATAACCTTCACAATATCTTTCTGCTAAAGCACATTTGTTCATTACATCAAACTTTAGAGTTGAGTCAGATGATGGGTATATCCAGTCTGTGGCACCGTCTGGTGGACCTCAACAGCAGGAACATTTTTCTCACGTTTGTTGTAAATTTGACTTTATCTGATTCCCCTGCAATTAATGTAGGGGAGCTATTTAGCTTTAAACACTGGTCACATTCTAGTCGTCCTCAGTTTAATAGTATTTAAATATGTACCGACTCATTCTATTCTTCACCTCCAAATCATGGCTTAGTCAAGTTGTGCAGAGTTTAATTAATGCATCCTCTACAAATCAGCCCTTCTGGCCCTTTTATCACTTTTCTTGCTCTTCTGTTTTTAGTTCCCTTTAATTGATTCTCCAAGTTCTGGTATACTAAAGTTCACAGGAGTGAACTTTATGTTCACTCCTCATAACGCACAGGAGTGTTATGAGTTTCTAATTGCTCACAACCCTTTGTGTTATTTCTCTGTCCTCCCTGGCCCTTGCTTCACCTCCTAATTTAATATAGCTCAGTGTAATTAGTGTGCTGTTTAACTTTTCTTCCAGGTCACTAACAAAGATGTTAAACAGAAACAGCCATACCACTATCCCCACCACATCCCATTGGACCCTTTCTTCTGCCTTGATACCTTATCGCTTGTCATAGTTACTCTTTTTAGGTATCCTGCAGCCAGTTCTCAGGTTTGCGTTACTAGCTTTGACAAAGCTCATTTCCATTAATTTTTCTAATTAGTACGTATGCTGTATTATCAAAAGGTATTCTGAAGCGTTGGGCTGCTTGCTGGCTGTGCGCCTTGAGGCCTCACCTGGAGTGCTGTGTTCAGTTCTGGGCCCCTCTGTACAAGAGGGGACATAGAAGTGCTGGAGCGTGTCCAGAGGAGAGCTACCAGGCTGGTGAGGGGTCTGGAGACCAAGTCATATGAGGAGAGGCTGAGGGAGCTGGGCATGGTTAGCTTGGAGAAGAGGAGGCTGAGGGGAGACCTCATTGCCCTCTACAACTACCTGAAAGGAGGTTGGAGAGAGGTGGGTGTTGGCCTCTTCTCCCAGGTGAATAATGACAGGACCAGAGGAAATGGTCTGAAGCTGTGGCGGGGGAGGTTTAGATTAGATATTAGGAAGAATTACTTTACTGAAAGAGTGGTCAGGCACTGGAACAGCCTGCCCAGGGAGGTGGTTGAGTCACCATCCTTAGAGGTGTTTAAGAAACGTCTAGATGTGGCACTTCAGGGCATGCTCTAGTGGCAGAGATTGTAGGTTGTTTGGTTGGACTCGATGATCTCAAAGGTCCCTTCCAACCATGAAGATTCTATGATTCTATGATAAAGAGCCGGGGACATGAAAATTATTGCCTCCTCCCTGACATGAGGGAAAGACAAAGATGCAGCCACTCGAATCAGGGTGAGGTGGGCTGGAGGCCATCACTTCTCCACCTACTCCACCAGCTGCAGCCAATAACTTCTGTTTGATTAAACACTCTGACTTCACAACCTGTTTCTTGTAACATTTGTTGTTTATCACCATTGTTTTGTTGTTCTCTGGACAGACTTCTGACCTTTATTCCTTAACTCCTGGATACGGGCTTTTAAGGATGCTCTTTTCTTACGCCAGTGCCCGATGTGGAGAGCTCCCATGGAGGCAGCCAGGCTTGGCAGCCAGGCTCTGCTCCCACTCGTGTCCATGCTAAACACCTTGCTGAACTGGGGTCTGAAAAGCTGATGTAGTTCTCCCCAGCTATTGGGTAGCTCTTGTTTCTTCATGAATTTTTTAGTATGATTCCCAGTGACTTGGAAATTTGATTCCTTTAGTACTTTTGACTTGCGTATCGTGCAGAGTACGTGCAATCTTATGATACATCTTATTAATAGATGTATTATCAGTGTGTTCGTGTTGCAGAATCCTCTCCATTTCCTTGGTTTTCTTATTACTGGTCTTAAACTTGTTCATCCTATTCTGCATCCCTCCTGTGGCAGCTGACAGTTTTTCATTGGAAAGTTGAAACTGTTATCTGGCCAAATCTGCAGTGCTGTCCCATCAGGGGAAAAATATCTTCCTGATCCTTGCTGTTGATCAGCTTGTGTCCTGAAGCACGATAATTGCTCACTCTTGTTATTTTTAAACCTGACTAATGCAGCTACATATGTTATTCTTCCTTATATAAACACATAATCCTTTTTTAATCTTGCTGAAAAAATTTGTCTGTATGATATCTTGTGGTAGAGCATTCTACGGGCTGATTTATAGATAGCATTAGAAAAGGTCTCCTGACAATCAGTTAAATGTGCTGCCTCTCATGTTAAATCGCACCCCGGTTTTCTTATGTAACAGGGCGCATGAAGAGCTTAGTTAATTTCCATTCTATTTGTTTTATACATCTGTAATCCCTTCTTGCTTTTGTTTCCAAAATAAATAGTTGGTCTTTAAAACCTATCAGTTGTAAATCCCCCTCTTGTCTGCCTTTAATCAGTTTATACTTTTGGAGTTTCATTTCGTTCTAGTTTTCTTGCTGAGATGAGAAGATCAGAAGAGAGCGGTGCATTAGTGTGAAAGCTACGGCCGATTTACATAATACCACTTTGCTTTTATTGTGCTTTATCCTTTGTTTTATACATTCTAACATGTTTTTTGTTGTTGTCTGCCTGCGCACAAACCACCTCTTCAGTGACATTAGTGCTAGGCTTTTTCGATGAGTTGATGGTGGAATTTGACTGTTGTAAGTCACTGTCTTGTTCTTTGTGTTACCACCAAGGTGTACGTGTAGTTGTTTGCATCTGCTTTTCTGCCTCATGAGTGGCTGAGAGCCTTTTCAAAAGGCAGTCACTGCTAATATTTTAATAATGAGTGTTCCTCGGATCATAAGGAAAGTTCCCCTCCTTGCCAGTTATGTTGGGGTTTTGTTGTTCTACAGGGGATAGTAAACTTCTCCGTGTTTGCTCCTCATCCTTGGAATATCCCGCTAGTTGTATCTTTCCATTTTATGACCTGGCTATCTTCCCCTGCTTCTTTGCTTCCCACAGCTTTACAACGTTACTGGCATAGGAGAGCATTTTCACTTGGCTACAATTTTTTTTTTTTTCTTGATGGCTGCTTGTGAGCAACTTAAGAAATAAAATGCTCCGTGTACTAACACCGCACAGTAGCTGGGAATCGGTTCTGCTGTCACCCATAGTCACTCGAGTGTTATCTCTGTACCCATCCAATCCTACCCCTCAGAGAGAACAAGTCTCATCGCTCTGTAAATGAAGTTTCCCACCTGCTGTTATTAATAATGCATTAGCACTCCTCCTTGAGAATTATAAATGTTCAAGATGCGTTGCAAGCCTCCAAAAGGCAACATGTTTGTCCCCAGAAATACCTAATGTAGGTAACAGTGCTGCAAACCACAGTATATAAGATGAACCTTTATTGTTGCCCGTTTTACCCTGGGCTTTGTGCTTTGAAGCTTCCACTAGCACCATTGCATTTGATCAATGGATAATTTGTGTTATATATAGTTTTATTAGTTCATGGCTGAACTAACCTTTCACTTTCAAAACAACAAAGACAATCGTTATTTATTATGCATGGGCTCATCTCTCCAAAATGAAGAACTGGGGCGTCTGTAGGGAGCAATAGTCAGAGCTGAGTAGTTCATACTTGGGCTGTCTTCGAATTTGTTGGGCAGTTCATGTGCTGCTCTACTGAGATTACAGACAGACAGTTGTCATCTTTGGTACGGAGAAAGCACTTCCTAAAGCCAAAGCTGCCCGGAACAACAACCGTCCCTAAGTTTAAAATACTTGGGGGTCAGAGTTTCTTTACCTCTTCCCTCTTCAACTATGGAGGAGAGTTACAGAAACCTGCTGAATTTATGACTTCTCCTGTGGCAATTTCTTCTTGGCAGAATGAGAAAGATGAGTTGCTTAACTTCCAAATGAGACGAATAGAATTCTCAGTGGGATTGAATTATTTTTAGATGTTGTGTCGTTGGGATTTCTTACCCAGGCGTTTGATGCTTTCGGCTAAGATGATGATCCTGCTCTGAACCTATTCTACATGCCTGATTGAGTGCGTGCTTGTGTGCTCTCGCTCTGTCTCTCCCCCTGTCTCTCCTTTCCATCCCCGTTCCCCTAAACCTGTGCTTCTGAGCTTTGTCTCATTAGGTGCGGACCATCAAATCTGTCTCTTGAGGGGTTAAGGCACAATTCTTCTACAGTTATTCTCTCACTGGACTCCTCTTAAAATACTGCATTTACATGGTACTGATCTTTTCAAATTGCATCCTAGCTAATTTATCCTACCAAATATTTTGTACTTTTTTTATTGAGACCATAGTCTCATAATTTCTGTCAGTTTGGGTAATAAGCTTACATCTTTTTGTCTGAGGGTGTTTGTTTAAGCAGTAAAGTTCCCACTGTTTTTCAAAATGTTCAGTGACGATTCTCAAAGCTCAGATGCATCGTTAGATTTAGGTATAACAACCACACAGTGGTGTATTTTGTGTTGAAATAAGTATTTACGAGAAACACCTAGACAATAAGAAAAGAAGGGTGGTTTTGTCTTTTTAGTGGTACAAGCAACAGTTACGAGCACTGGCAGGGATCTCTTCTCTATAGAAGGAAAAGGAAATAAAACTCTCAGTTAGATGGTAGTGTTGCAGATAGAAGTTTATTTTTCATCACTACATCTTTTCTATATCTGTATTCACTATTTAAAAGCATTTCCTTTGGCAAATGGAAGTCAAAAAGCTCTGCTCAGTTCTGGCACGTGTGAGTTTTCATGCTGCTCCCAGGTTGTCCATCTGTAAGCACTGGCCCCGCATGAACTGCCAACAAGGTGCGGAGAGTAAATATTGCAAATGTTTTCAAGTCTTTTGACGATGTCTAATAGGTATGCTCTTCATTTGAATAATCTTTATCCTTGAGTATGTTCTTACCCTTTATTTCTGTATGGTCAACTCTGGATAGCCTTATTTAAGACCAGATAGCATATTTATCATTAGGGAATAGATGATGGTCAATTAAACCAAGAACATGTTTCACTAATGTTAAAGTAATGCCAATTTAAAATTGTGCACGCACACACACAAAAGTGAATATTCACGGTCCCTCTCTAAGAGGGATTTGGAATGGTTCAATATAAATACTTTTGGTCCCCTGCTGAATCGGGTCAGCTTTGTCTTATTTGCCCTTAAGGGGAGAAAAACATGTTAGCTGGTGTTTGCAATTTGAGTAGCCTGAGAGGTACTGGAACGAAGCCAGGGTCCACCAGATCTGAATCCCTGTAGTTGGGTTTGTTACCTTTTATGCTGAGAGGTCAGAATATACGAAGGTGCCTTTGAAAGTGCTATACATCCTCTACTTGAATTCCAGCAACAGCCCCAAGAGAACCCCAAGAGCATCTACTGATTACAGGGGTTTCTTTCAAAGGCACTTTTTCAATACCAGGACCAAGAAAAGTGCAGGAACACAGATAGGGTTTGAGTTCCTCCCTTTTGACAGTATTGTTTCCCCCAGCACGCTGTGTAGATTTGTGGGAGGTTTTTTCTGGCAGTATCTTGATATAACACCTTTTCTTTTCCACTTTATTTCTTATTTCAGGAGAATATAGCAGCTTTTACCCCTGAGGAGCTTGCTGGCTGGCAAGCCTCAGAAACTGAAGGGCAGCCTTAAATGCAGCACTACCTTCAGGTGCAGAAAACAGATTCCCTCTTCCATTGTCCCCTGCAGCACCATCCCCCAGGGCATCCCAGTTTCTCTGTGCTGTCCACGGGCAGGCATGTGTCAGGCTCTCGTGCATGTGAGCAGGTTGTTTCCTACACAAATATTTGGGAGAGGATGGGCTTTTAGTAATCTGTCACCATCCAAATCTCAATGGAAGAGAGGAGACAGGCCACCTTGCTGTATTTGCTGAAGATGCCATGGGTGTGGGCCTGAGAAACTGTGGATTTGATGGGATTTTTTTTATACTTGACAACTGAGCAGGATTCACTTGGCCATTCATCGAATTAAGCAGAGTGAGAATGAGTGTGAGGAGAGAGAGAATCCACCTACCCAGGGGAACTGTGTGGTTTCAAGGGGGAGTGAATTGTGTGAAAGAAGAGGGAAAAACTGAATGTAAAGGGACCAAGAATAAGCGAATGAGGAAAGGCAGAGAGAGGTTGAAGGGTGTGCTTGTTCAAAGGGACGAGGATACATTTTATTTCAAAAGGAGCGCTGAAAGTGTGGGAAGATAAAGGCAATTACGAGACTGGAACATTGGTTTAGAGATGCTTACGGTGTATGTCTTGAGCCTGACCAAATGCGGGTTTTGCTGTCTTTTCCAACAGTTAATCTGGTATCCGCTATGAGAAGAGAGTGATAGCCCTTTCCTCTGAATACTGTAGAATCATGGAGTAGCCCAAGTTGGAAGGGACCTCAAAAGTTCACCTGGTCCAACCTTTTGTGGGAAAGGGAGCCTACATGAAATTATGTAGCGCCCGATCGTAGATAAACCTTATTTTTTTTCCTGAAGAGGTGAAAGAGATGTGGGATTTTTCAGACTAAAAGATTACAGATAAAGTCATCTTTTGTTGTGATGGCCTAATTCTTATGAGTCTGAGAGATGAACAAGTTGCATACTTCAGCCTGGCTGAGTCACCTGGAGGCACTAAAACACTTGCTTTGTTGTTGTTCTGCATAGGAAAGTACAGGAGACCTTGTTTGTCTCCAATTTGCTGATTTCTGTATTACAGGAGGCAGCTGTGGGCAACATCTGTCACCTGTCCCGAATGCAGCTTGTGGAGGCTTGCCTTGCAAATATGTTCAAAATTAGCTATACTCAACTTTTATCCCAGCAAAACGTGGATGATGGGAGAGAGGGCTGCTCCCAGCTGGCTGTCACGGTCACTAGACCTTTGCTAAAGTAAGGCTGTAGATCTGCTGGTTCAATCCACACCAAAATTCTACCAACTTATGACCAGTCTATAATATTCTTAACAAATGTGGTTCTGCTTGCTTGTGTTTGGTTAAATTTCCCGACGGCAGTGCACAGGGTGCGGTGGCTCTGTGCAGCTCTTCTGGGAAGGAGCAGAACAGATTCGGCCAGTAAAATGTTGCTTAATCCTGTTGGTTTAAGAACCTCTGTATTTGCTTTGATCATGCCAAAGAATGTATGTGTACGTATGTCTGCAAGCCCTGGAAGTATTTTGACACAATATGGTTTATTTAAAATGCTTATTATTAAGCTCAAAGTAATTTAAAGGGCTATGGGAGAATATCAAATGTGCAGGCGTTGAAATATTTCTGTGATTTCCCCATGTGTACAGATGCACACACCCCTTTGTATATCAGTGGTCAGATTTGGAGGTCAGTGACGAGTGGTGTTCCCCAGGGGTCAGTACTGGGTCCAGTCCTCTTCAATATATTCATCAATGACCTGGATGAGGGGATAGAGTGCACCCTCAGCAAGTTTGCCGATGACACAATGCTGGGGGGGGTGGCTGACACACCGGAAGGCTGTGCCGCCATACAGAGAGACGTGGACAGGCTGGAGAGTTGGGCAGAGAGGAACCTTATGAAATTCAACAAGGGCAAGGGTAGGGTGCTGCGCTTGGGGAGGAATAACCCCCTGCACCAGGACAGGTTGGGGGCTGTCCTGCTGGAGAGCAGCTCTGTGGAAAGAGACCTGGGAGTCCTGGGGGACAACAGGATGACCATGAGCCAGCAATGTGCCCTTGTGGCCAAGAAGGCCAAGGGCATCCTGGGCTGCATCAAGAAGAGTGTGGCCAGCAGCTGGAGGGAGGTCATCCTCCCCCTCTGCTCTGCCCTGGTGAGGCTGCACCTGGAGTACTGTGTCCAGTTCTGGGCTCCCTGGTTCGAGAAGGACAGGGAACTGCTGGAGAGGGGACAGCAAAGGGCTACCAAGATGCTGAGGGGACTGAAACACCTCTCTTATGAAGAAAGGCTGAGGGATTTGGGTCTCTTCAGTCTGGAAAAAAGAGGGCTGAGGGGGAATCTTATCAATGCTTATAAATACTGAAAGGGTGGGTGTCAGGAGGATGGGGCCAGGCTCTTCTCAGTGGTGCCTGGGGACAGGACAAGAGGTAATGGGCACAAACTTGAGCATGGGAAGTTCCATCTCAATGTGAGGAGGAACTTCTTTCCTTTGAGGGTGGCAGAGCCCTGGCACAGGCTGCCCAGAGAGGTGGTGGGGTCTCCGTCTCTGGAGACATTCCAGACCTGCCTGGACGTGTTCCTGTGCCACCTGCTCTGGGTGACCCTGCTCTGGCAGGGGGGTTGGACTGGATGATCTCCAGAGGTCACTTCCAACCCCGTGGTTCTATGATTCTGTGTACTGGTGTTACACTACTGGTAATACAGCAGTAGTATCTGCAAGGAGAAAACCATGAGGAGAGGCTGAGGGCTTGTTTATCTGGGAAAGAAAAGGCTAAGGGGTGCTACAAGGCAGCCTGCTGCAATGGAGAGGGGATATGCAAAGATGATGGAACCAAACTTTTCCCCATAGTGGCAGATGCTATAATGAGGCGGCAGCTGCAGGTTGCTGCTTGGGAGGTTTTTGTTGAACACAAGGAAGGTTTGTCTCACCGGAAGGGTAATGCAGCACTGGGCTGAGCTGCCCAGAGAGGTGGTGAAATCTCCATCAGCAGCGGTTTTCAAGACTTAGCTAGACAAAGTGAGAGTTAGGCTGTCCTAGTGTTGGCGGTACACCCACATGGAGCAGGAGGCAGGCTAGATGTTCCCCGCAGGCTCCCTCCAGCCCACATGTCTTTGGCCTGCGATTGTTTGGTGAACAGTTGTTGTTCAGAAGACAGATTACTTGAAGATTTAATATTTTTAGATCACAGGTTTTTGAGTTGAGTTTTGCTTCAACGCAATACCAGGACTGTTATCTGAAGTCACTAGTATGTGCAATCTTTCAAAAGTTTCAATTCTGGCTAGTGAGACTATTGAAATCAGAAATTATTGTAAGGCTTATCTGCTGTATCTAAATTAATGAGGATGACCTGGGTGCAACTGTGGGTGCGATAGAAACTCATAATAAAAAACAGCTTGTACCCTTAATCTGACCAAGAATTAAAAACATGTTGTGTAAAGGGGAGGTAGGAACGACTACTGATATCTAAGACTACTCCTTATTAAATGGTAATTGTAGGGTTTTGGGTCTCTTGTATAATAGTTGGAATTCATTGAAGTGCACCTGTAATGTGTGTTGCGCTAATTACTGCAATTTGAAGCTATCGCATACTGGAACTGTCATTGACAATCTCGCCCTGCCTTTCTTCCTGCTCAGAGGAGTCCCAATACAGCACGTTCTGCAATCATTGTCAGCGGGAATCACTGCTGAGTTTGGACTCGGTGACAGTGCATTGATTGATTTATTACTGGCACCAGTTTCCCTGTTTCACTTCTGCAACTTCTTCTTTTAGGGCTTCTTCAGTAAACGTCTGAAAGGGTCCATCAAGAGGACAAAAAGTCAGTCAAAGCTGGACAGGAACACGAGTTTCCGACTCCCATCTCTCCGCAATGCTGATGACAGGTAAGGTTCAATGTATCTCCCAAAACAATCTCTCCTTATCCAGCGGCACTTCGCAAAATCTACATGCAGGATGCATATGCACTCACAGAATGAGAGCAAGGAGGGGGATTTATTGTTCAGGTTAAGCGTATGGACTCAAATACTTCTTCCTGCATCTGTTTCAAATAAGATGCAGACTTTAAATTTCATGATACAAAACCATGGGCTTGTTCAGCTTTAGAGAAACTTGCCTCGATGCAGTACTTATCCACAGATCAGTGCAGGAGCCAATGTGAGGGATTATGCTGGTGCAAGCAGATCAGTTCAGCCTAGCGCTGGCAAAGCACGGAGACATACAATGCAGTTCAGGCACATTAAGAATCCTTGCTCATGGCAGTTGATTGTATAGTTACTGCAGTGTTACTACAATGAACAGACGGTCTGTTTTTCAGAAAACTGGAAAACTCAGTCACTTCTGACCATCTTAGTGCTCCATTTGGCATATTCTTGCTTGTTTAGTTTCTGGCTGGCAATTCAAGCTGGGGACGGGTTGCATATGAGGCAAGCAAAAGCTCATATCCACAGTTTTTCCTAACTATTTGTGTAGTCTCTTGATTGCTTTCATTAAACGTTACTGTGTGTTACATTCCACAGTAGCCCAGCAGGAGAACCAGATTGAGTGAAAAATAGGTTGCCCTGTACTTAAGGCCACGGCAGGCTTCTGTGATTTTTACGTTGTTTAGTGCATTTTCCCTTCTCCTTTAGCTGAGTTGAATTCATTAGTTGTATCTGTCACGCTGTGCTGCTTCAATCAATGGTGCCATCTTCTCCATCTGAAAAGCAGCATCATAAAATCATGGAGATAGCAAGGCTTCAGATGATAGAAGTCTTGTTAACTTCAGGAGTTACAGAAAAAGCGGCCCCTTGCCAAACATGACTAAAAATGTGGATGATGTTGCTCCTATAGTCATAGCAATGTCCACCCTGTCTGTTTTGAGTCAACTTTTGTTATAAATCCCTATTTTCAGGGAGTTGCAACGTGTCTATAACAAGCGACTCCACAAACATAAGCATGTTAAATAATGCCACCATGTGATAAAGTACCTGTTAATTTTACCATTGTTTGTAACCAGCCTTGCTTGAAGTTTTGTAATGCAAAAAATCTCTTTGCCTTAAGTAATGTATTTGTCTTTCCTTAACGTAGTGCTCATGGTGAATGTGGACTGTTATTTCCTTTTGCAGTGTAAGAGAAATGCTAACCTTCTGGGAAAGCCAGTAAGTTTAGCTTTGGTTTAAGACGGGATATTATACCCAACAAGGCCACCTTCCCTTTAAAACCGGATCCCCCTCTACTCCCAGCCAGTGTGGGCTTGAATAGTCAACTAGACCTGAATGAAAAGTGGATTTTCCCTGATTGCTTGCAAAGCATAAAATCCAGTGCATGTGGCGATGGCGTTAAGCATAGCTGGTCTGTTCCGTCAGTCCTCTCAAGTCTCCTTGGCATGGATTTAAAAAGGAGGATCCAGGAGCAAAGGAACTGAGAAGTTCCAGTGGCAGAGTCCCCATAGAGGTTTGGGGGACAGAGCCCCGGGAAGCCAACGGTGTGCAGGATGTTGGGACAGGGACAAGCCGGTGCTTGCTCTTTACTTGCGATCTGGTCACCCTCCTCCTTTGGCCTGCTCCATTAGCCATATAGCAGTGCATCTTGCGTCTGTAGGGCAGCAGAGGGGACAGTGTTTTGGGGGTCTTGTGACTCGATACGGTCACTTGCTGCTGATGGAACAAAGCGTTTTTGATAACCAGTCCGTGTGATCTTCCTCCTTTCAGAGGTGTGTGTGCTGAAGCGAACAAAGGTGTTTGGAGGCAAGGGAGATCATTTAAGAGTAGCCAAGCTGTGTGGAGAGCAAGCTGAGCTGGAGTTTATTTGGAGATAAATCTTTGCACAAATGAATATTGCTCTTCAAAAGCATAAGCCTCACCTCAAGCTGGCTTGAAGCCTCATGCTGCAGGTGAGGGTCAAAAAACTGATGATAGGCTGTCCTTCCAAGAAGGACTTGACATCTCTAGTCAACCTTGTTGTTACCTTTTGTTGGAAAGATTGAAGGTTTAATGGAGTTCTCTGCATTTGTGGTCTAATCAGACAGCGTGCCAATTGAATATACCAACTTTAAAAGTTTATGGTTAGGGATACTACTTCTCTGATGGTATTTTATCAATCAAACCATAAAGGAAATTCAGTTCCACTGTAAAGTGAAACTTGCCAATGATTTCTCCCTTCCCTCCCATATGTTTCACTCTGTATCTAAGGGTGCCTGAAAAATGCAATTGGTGGGTAGAATAGCAGGAAAAACAACTTGGAAACCATGTGGGAATGAAGCACTGAAGATGAGGAACAGATTAGTATGCTGGAAGGAGGTGGGCTGGAGGAAAAAGGACGCTACAAAGATTGATTTGTGTTTGGAATTATGCGGTTGTTTTGGATTTTTCTAATGGGACAAATCAGAGACAACTGTTTCTGCGTGAAAGAAGATAACACGTAGCAGCTGACTCTTAATTCATGAGAGGGAGTTGCCATTCTCTCACCTTCTCCTCTCCCTGCTGTCTGTATGAGGCTCGATCTGTTGCCGTAAAAACTTTCCCGGTGAGTCAGGCCTTTCCCATTTTAAACAGGTGATGCTGGGTGATGTCATGGTGTTATACAGGTTTTCAGGGCCAGGCTGACTGATAGCATCTACCTTTTCTTGCTCTGACAGATACTCTGCCCTGCCTTCAAAAAAACATAGAATCACAGAATGGTTTGGGTTGGAAGGGACCTTAAAGGTCATCTAGTTCCAACCCCCTGCCATGGGCAGGGACACATCATATGCCTTTATAAATTAAAACCCTGCAACGATTAGAAGGAAATAGAGGCTGCTGTCATGTTGCTTTTCTCATGCTTTTGAGGTGTTTGCATCCTGTTAAGAAACAGGAGCTGTTTATAGATAAATACCTATAAAATTAAAACTAAAGATTAGTTATCTTGGTGCACATCAAGACTTGGGATACTGTAACACTGCATGCCGTTCCAGATGGTGACAGAGGATTGGGATGGCGTAACATTGCATGCCATTCCCGATGGTGACAGAGGATGGATGCTGTCTGTTCAGAGTTGATTTAAAATAGAAAGGACGTGGGAGTACTGTAGGACGGAGATAAGCAATGGGCCAAGCCGGTGTGACTGGGTTAGCGGATGGGGAGAGGAGAGCCCTGTGGTGCACCTCCAGAAACGAGCCCACTGTGGGTCAGCATCCAGGTGTCCTGTGTGAGTCCACAGCCTCTCAGCCTGCATCACTTCTATTGCTGCAGGTTCAGGTTGTTTGCTGGGCGGTCTGTTTTGCTTGAAAACTCATGCTTTGTCTTCCCAAGGCGCTAACGTGAGAATGCTTAGACCCTGCTCGGTTGCGACGCGTGGCAGATGTGAACAAAGCTTGTCAGAGGTGTGGCCAGTACAGCATCTCACCAGGTGATCAACAGGTCTCGCCATGAGGCTCTCTGGTACCATGTTACCATATCATCTTTCACAGCTTTTCTAGCCTGTTTCCCACTGCATTCTTTGAGCTCTTCAAGCCACACATTTGTCTCTAAACATTTTCTCAGTGTCAGTAATATATAAAACATGTAAAAAACCATGAGAAAAGACTTAAGGAAAATTATGTTTGGAAGGAGAGACCAAATATTTTCGGTTTGCGGCCAGGAATTTGAGAGTGTTTCCAAGTGGACCGACAGTTCTCTCCTCAGTTTTGTTTATGGTGAGAGAGGGAAGATGGTTGAGACTGGCTGCATATGGTCTCGGCGACTGCAATAAAGCTCTGAGGACAGCTGGGAGGGTTTTGCCCTGTTGGGATTTACTGCCACGTGGGAATCCTCCTGCTTTACTAAAAGTCATTTTATGGCATTACCAGATAGTCGTAGACGAGCGCAGGATCGGTTGTATGCTTGCTCAGAATGGGCTCCGGCAGGTTGCAGGGAAGCGAGTAGCCATGGCTCTGGGGTTCATGGTGAAACGGTATCGCTGCTCAAATGACAGCTTTTTCTACTTTCGGTAAGTTCTTGCTCCTCCCTCCCAGTTCCTTTACAGTATGAAAATAGCACAGATCATATAAATAACAGAAGCAAATCTTGCCGTATTTTTCATATTCATTCATTCTGATTTAGTGATGGTTTTCAAAAAAAAAAAAAAAAGGTGGGTGATTTTTATCCTGATTTAGGCATAAGGATAAAAATCCGTGTTACACAATGTGTTATTAAGGCTTGACTCACTCGGGGCTTGTATTCATTCAGCATATCTGTTTCTATCTGCATACTGGAGTATGGGGAAAGGGGAGGAGTGGTTTGCTTCCAGAGAGGCGTCTCACTCCTCTTTTGGTGAACGTATTTCTTTCAGCCAGTTTTTTCAGTCCTCATGCAGTTGTTTGTCTTTCAGTGAGAACCGAACGAGACCTCCGTGTTAAGCCTATTGTCGCAAACCTTCCCCTCGGTGCTAGGCTGCTCTGTCACACCTGCAAGCTCCCTTGACCCCTTTATGAAAACACACTTCTTAATGGCCAGTGCTTTCCTGCAAACCCCCCGGGTCTTCCACATAGCATTCACCTATAAATCGCTTAGCAGTGAAATGAAACTGAATAGGTTAAGCATCTCTGGTCCAGCAAAACAAAAGAATTTGAAACGTTAACGGCAGAGACTATGGTTACAGTAGAGTGAGGAGGATGCTACCACTGTGAAATTCAGCAGCCTCTTTGGCTGCACCATATGAGGTGTCTGTTAGACAAGCTGGGATCTGTAGGGAGCGCAGGCAGGCAGGGAAGGGCGTTGCAAATCTGGGATTCAAACAATGAGGCTTTGGGTAGGGCCTTGCAAGGAAAGACCAGAATCTCAATGAAAGGCTAAAGCAATAGGCTCAGAAAAAGCCAGCGTTTAATTGCAGCTGAGTAGAACTTGCACCTAAATAAGTTGCCTTAAGTTTCTGTTCAAAAAAAAAAAAAAAAAAATTAATAATGAAACTGGTTAGACTTGTAGAATTGTTGACCAAGTAATAGGATGTTCTGCTAATTGGCAGTTGGAAAACAGAGCGGGGTGTGGTGCCAACAAAATGAACGCTTGCACAGGGAAACCCGATGCTGCAGCACAGGTAGAGCACACCTGGACTGCAGAGGATGCTGCCGGCGTTGGGGTCCAGTTCAGCAGGGCTGGGATTTCAAATAGCAGCGCTGGGCAGAAAGTTCACTGCGTTACGGGCCAAGCTCTCTCCTGTGACTTTGCGAGTGGCTAAGTATTGAATTCAACTTTCTGACCTCGGGGAGTGTCTCTGAACGCGCGGGCATGGTGCTGGAATTATTTGAAGCATGCAGACATACAGCTTCACGTAAGACCAGCGGAGACATGGCTTTAGCCGGGTGCTCGGGCTGAACAACAGACTCTTTTCAGAATTCTTTGCCTTCACACCTCATTGGTAAAGGAAACAGATTATGTGATTCTGTTCCTTGGGAGTTCATTTCTATACGTTTATTTTTTTATCTTTTGGCTTATTGATGTCCACAGGCTTGTTTTCCAAGCAATATAGTGCTCTCCCTGGTAAGCTGAGTAATTTGAAGTCTGTTGTGCTTTGTAGGTTGGCTTTTAAATAGGTCAAAATCAGCAGGAGAGCTTCATAACCAGAGCAATTAAGATTTTAACCCTTTATCCTATGTGCCTTATAGACAGTAGCTTATAATAGAAGTTGACTAGTAGGCTGCTGCGTGCCATAAGCAGGCACTGAAAACCAGAGGTTTCTAGTTCCCGGCTTACAACTGAGATCTCCCTGTAGTGGAAAATTACTGAATTATGGTGTGCAAGGAGACGGGGTCAGCTTGGGGTTGGGCCAGCAAGATGGTTTTGTTGAAGAGATCTTTTTCAGTAGGAGTTGCATGCTGCTGCCAGGTCAATGGTTTGGGGCATTGGCTGGGAAATTATGCAGCTCTGAAGACCAGCGCTCCAAAGCGAGTGAAAAGAGGCGAGAGGTTTGAAATGTTCCCTGACTTGCTCCTCCTCCACCTGCTTTTCCTATTGGAAAGAAATTATGGCGAATACCTGTGTAAGAATTGTTTGGTGCTGTTGGTAACTATTTGCTCTGAACTCGTGTGTCGTTCTTTTGCAATCTGTGTGTGTGCAGTAGTAGATAGAAAAAGCAACAGGAAAAAAGTTGATCGTCGGAGGTTAATTATAATTTAAAACAGGATTTGTGTTGTTAATGGAGCTGTTTAACAGAAACAGATTTGTACAAACAACCCTTCCCCCACCTTTTGCATGTGCAATCTTCCTGTTTACAGTAATCTGCTTCTCTGGGATTACCTCTCTCTTCACAGAGACTCTGAGCAATACTCGTTTTACTAGTAGCTTCCTACCTAATACAGGAAAGACTCCGTTAATCCAGCCCCTTTGCTGGGCGTTGGGAAGTAAGTTAGTGGCATCGGTTTATTAACTGTGCCTCTGTGCTAAAGGGAAGCCAGCGAGCAATCTTCCTTCATCGTTACTTACAGCTTCAGAATGTTAGATGAGGCTTTAAAGCAGCAGAGAACTATTATTTCTGTATAATTATTGCCTACATTGATTGGGATGCTGCTGATTTAGGCACAAGTCAATTATTTGCTTTGCAGATCTATCAATAGATGAAATATATACCCTGGTCCTTACAGATGCATGTACTTGTGTTTGTAAATGCATGTGGTTGCATCTAACCGACAACTTTATGACATTGCTGTGGTGTTTGTGGAACATAAAGTGCCAATTCTAAGCCACTTAATCAGTTTATTGAGACGTTTTAAATACGGTAACTGCAAGGGATTGCTCGAAGAGATAGACGTTCCTCTGCGCCAGGACCCTGAGTCAACAAAACTAGCCGTGCTCCAGCTGATCTGCAACAAAACAAACCGTTCAAAGCTAACTAGTTAGAAGAGCAATGAGGCAGAATTGATGCTGCTAAAAGATTTAACTTGCAAGGTGCGATGCGGAGGCAAGAGTATGATTGCTGTGTGTGCCTGCCGTTGCCCTCGCCCTGTCCCCAAAGGCCGTTGGGAGGCACTCTTCGAAGATGCCTCCCTCTCTCCCGCTGTCTTTAACTGTCCGGGTCTCGTTAAACTCGTTGTAGGAAAGGAAGAGGAGGGAATTCTTTCTTTCTGGAAAGGTCACCTTTGCCACGTCTGCCGAGCAGCCTCTGCCGCCCCCCCTAATCTCCTTACAGGAGGCCGCACCATGGCAACAGGCACCCGGCAACCTCTTCGTGTCACCCGCGGGGCCGGTGGGACCGCAGCCGACAAGGAGAGAGATTTCTTCACCGCTGCGGGTCTGGCTTTTCCTCTTGCCCAGGCTTATCTACCTGGCACGATGCTCGTCTGAAATTTGTAACCTTAAGGCTTGAGGAAGAACTCCTCCTGGATTTTTTTGTGCCTTTCTTCCTCTCCCGGCAGGATTTATTGTCCGAGATGTAGCCCAGAGAACGAAGTTTGAAAGGAAGGGCCGTGACACGTGGCACCGCTATGATTTGGGGATGCACTGCCAAGTGGCTGTACAATTGTTTCATGTAGGTGTGCTTGATTTGTCTTACTCCAAGCGCCCCCTCTGCTTAGCTGGGATTTGTAAAATCTCTTTTTCTTTCTCCTTTAGTTGGGAATTATTCTTCTTTCCTTTCTCTTTGCCCTCTTTGTGACCACTCCATGTTTTCTTTCTCCGACATGGAGCTAAGGCTGGGGTTGGCTCCAGGCTTTCAGCCAGCTCCCCTGCATCACGCACTGAAGTACTTTGTTAGAACTGGAATTGCTGAGAGTTTGGGATAGGGACGGGAGCCAAGTGACCTCAGCAGTGCTTTCTTGAGAGGAGAAATTAGAGAGGATTTTGCAGAGATGATATTGAAGTGGTGTATTGTGGTGTGTTTATTTTAGACTTGCCCTACCTTAACTGCGGCAAGTGTTCAATTATACATGGCTGAGGTTTTAGGTTTGTGTCGGTACAGCTGCTGCTGTAACCTGTTATAACAAAGCACGCGCAGGGCAGCCAACGCATTTGTACCAGGGCTGCTGTTTTGCATTTGAAATCAGTGTCTTTGTAACATCCCTCTGATGAAAGGTTTTTGCTGCCTGTACCTAGGTCATTCTATTTATTAAATGGGAACAAAGTTCTCCCTTACTGTTTAATAAATCTTATCCAACATGAATCTACTAAAATACCTTCAGCATTTCATTTTGGACAAAAGAGCAGTCAGGTGAACTCTGCTTGTTGCTTTACATGTATCCTTTGTGATACCCAAGTTTTTGTTAAGAACCCTTTAGGAGTACCGAAGTCAGCCTTAGAAGTACTGAAGACGCCTTTTCCAAATGTGGTTTGGGTTTTTTTCCTTTCTGTTTCCCCATAGGATTGCTCAGGGGTAGGAGGAATTTCATTTTGCTAAGGTTACAAAATATGTGGATTTTTTTGTATGAGAGATGTGAGGGAAGTATATAAAAACTACTTATTTTTCAAAATTAAGGAAGCTGTTAGAAGTAGCTGTGCTTTTCACACCTCCATAAATACTGTCTTTAAACATTTTTCATTTGATACTGAGCCTTGATACTGGGAATTGAATAGAAGAGGAAATACTGTGAGGACAAATAGGTGAGAAAGCATTGTTTCAGAGCATCGCCTCTCTCTGTGTAACATATAGGCAGCGGATGCCTTTCTACTTTCCCATCTGTTGTTTGTGCTCAGTCACGCTTGCTGGCCGTGCCGCCGTGTTTATGGGCACCCTTTCAGGGATCACTGGAGAGGCATAGGGACCAGCATGAGTTTCGATAGCTTAACAAAATCTGGAGCTGCCAGGTAAAGAGCTCCTTTTCCGCTAAGCTGGGACTGCGTGCTCTTCCTCCTTGTTGGTCATCGGTGAAGGCTTTGACTGAGTTCCAGCTAGAGGGAAAATAAGATGTGTGCGCACATCGTGTTTGTCTTTTGAAGTAGAAATGCTAGTTGTGCTTAAAGTATTGTATGACTTTATTGCAGGAGCTTATAGGCCAGGTGTCTGCTCGGAGTTGGAAGGAGCACCGGTTAAAGCCACTGTCACCTATAAACTGAGCACATTTTACAGTGCTATTTGACAGCAGGACTCCTTATTTGTGCACAAATACTGCATTAAATCAAATGAGGAGAATAAAGAAAGTGTTAGGATGCATTTTACAATGTTGCTGTTGGCTGCAAAAAGCTACGGTGCAGTGAAGGGAGGGATGCGTCTTTGAGCGGTATTCAAGAACTGGCGGGGACAAAGAGTAGCCTGCCTTGATAAAGATGCACTGTGAATTTAGGAGATGCCAGCTCTGGTAGTGCTCGGGCATTTACAGGAGAGTCAACTGAAAAAGAGAAGCAGTATGCATTAGTGAGAGGAGGTAAAAAAGAACGGAGGGTATAAAAAAAAAAAATAAATGGAAACTGTTGAAACCGGAAGAAGCAGCTGAAAAAGAAAATGCAAAATTTAAATGTAGATAAGCGACTTGAGTTTTCCAAAGTGGGAAATAAGGTATCTATTTGACTGTAGAGGCTTTGCATGTTAACAATCAAGTGTTTTGCGGGGAGATCGACTGCTACAATGAGAGTAGCTACCGTTCTGCCTTGGTTTTGAGATTTAGAGATTGGTGTGCTTTTTGGCGTTAACACATAACATTTATCTAGTAATCTAATCGTAGTAAATATTTTCAGTAATATATCCAAACTGATCTGTGAGGTTTCTTTAAATTTCAGCAGGTAAGTTCTGAACTTCTTGTTTTGCCATTCTTTCACTGATGGCTCAGCACCTACAATTTCTAGGTCAGTGGGAATGGACTTCCTGGGCTTGTGTAGGTGGATTTTTTCCTTAGGAGTCTGGGATTACTGGCCTCATGTTATTTTCGTACGGTTTACAGACTAATTGTAGAAATTGTTCTGAACAAACATCGAGTTGCAGCTTTCTCTGGGGTCTTGCCAACTGTTTTGGTAACTGCAAGAAAAATAATGTTTCCTTTCCCCCTTGTTCTCTTACAGGTCCCGCGGATTGCCAAAGCTGAAAGAGTCCCGTTCCCATGAGTCTTTACTGAGCCCAGGCAGCGCCGTGGAGGCCCTGGATCTTGGGTCAGAAGAAAAAGTCTTTGTCAAACCACTACACAGCAGTATCCTCGGGCAAGACTTCTGCTTTGAGGTAATGAACCCTCTCCAAACACGCAGCCGATTATATGCTGCCCATCAGTCTGAACCCTTGCAGGACACTGTTCTGTGACTTTGTCATTGGAGAACAGATGGGCAGCCGCTGCCGTCCTGAGGTTTGGGTGGGGGCTGTCTAACCAGCATGCGATTTTGAAGTCCTTGAGGCTAATGGCACCCATCACTCAATGGAGAGAAATCTTTTTCAATTACTGTGTCTTCCAATTGCAAAATCTCTTTAATTTGATAAATATTTAAGCATTTGTAGTTTGCATGCAAATGTATGGCTCAAACATACTATTGTTAATAAGCTGTGTATTCATCCTCTCCAAATTCACTTAAAATTAAATTTAGAAAATATACCATAGCTGAGAAATGCGATTTCCAGTCAGAGCACCCTTCCATTAGCTCAGCCTGTTTGCCGACTGCTGAAGGAGAAGCTTCAGTAGCTGCAGAGGTATCCATTGCGCTACGGAACAGGATGCAAAGATCCTCTTGCTGTTTCAGTGCAGGCTGCAGCATGGCACCACACGGCTCTCAGCTTTGCTTCAGAAACTGTGAGCACAGTCCTTCCCTTGCAGGACCAACAGCGTATCCGTGTGAGCTATTTGGACGAGTCTGAGGCTGTGGTAATCTGGCGTGCAGGGGCGGGCAGCAGTCTGGCTTCAGCAGGATTAGTCAGATGTGTCTAAACTGCTGGAATAAAGATCTGTTTACAACCTGGAAAACTGCTCTGGCAGAAAACCAGCAGATCAGGCCCTTCTCCCTCAGGACGTATCCAGGAACTGTTCCTGTTCGCTTCAATCTCTTTCTTCTGGTTGGAAGCGCTTTCCGGCTTGCTTAGGTTTAGGGAGTTGAGTGAAAAAAAACTGGCAACACCTTAGCTCTGAGGTTGCTGCCTCAAAGTGCTTTTTAATTGTGCGCACAAATGAATGGAAGCAGTAAATGAAGCGTGTCGGACCACGTAAACATGAAAGAAGCCAAGGTGGTTCCCTCCCGCATGAACACAGAGCTGTGTATGGCATCTAGTGTCAGGGCCGGGTCGCAGCACAACTCCTTCAGTTTGTTTTAGACTGTTGCTGTATGTACAAACCCTTGGAAACATTTTGCATTTCCCGAAGATGCCATTTCCGATGTGTTTTGCCTTATATTAATACATTGTTAGTTCTGTCTGTTTTTACAATGTTAGTAACCAAGTCATCTGCCTCTGGGACTTAACGGGGAAAATGGCAAGCATTTAATAGCTGTGGATCGATTAACAAGTGTTTTTAAAAAAATAAATTAACTGGTTGATTAAAGACTTGTTTAAAAGTCTTTAAGAGGAGCCTCTGGTGTTCCTCATATGTTTCTTCAGTTTTATATTAATTTGAACTGACTTTTTTTTTTTTTTCCTCTCTACATTTTGTGGGCCTTTTAACCTCTCTGCCTTCTAGGGTCCCATATTGTTTTCCTGCTTTTTTTCATATTTACTTTGTTGCTCAGGCAGTGCTTATCTTCTTCCTTACTTTTTGGCAGCCTCTTTACATGTCTCCTAGGCTTGCCTGAACTCAGCCTGTCGTTTATATGTTCCAGGTGACCTATTCCAGTGGCAGTAAATGCTTCAGTTGCTCCTCTGCAGCAGAGAGGGACAAGTGGATGGAAAACCTACGCAGAACAGTGCAACCGAATAAGGTAATAGAAACTGTGGAAATAAGATTACCCCGGGAATGGAGGTGGTATGATTGGATTTTCGTCCGGTGTACCAGGGCTTCCCACAGATGTGTCCTCAATTAATTTAGTCTGGGGAGAAGTCCGCTCATCAGTGTATCAAAAGCTGCTGTGTACTATTCTAGTAAGTGCAGTAGGTCAAACCTTTAATGAATAAATACACGTTGGCCTGCTTCCTGATCTCTGCCCCACTGCCTGCTTATGATGTTTCAGACCAGATGTCTGATACCGTGCACCTCAGAAGGATGGTACATGGCTTCATAGGTTTCATGTTTTACTGTGGGGGCATGGTTTGGAGGAAAAAAAAAAAAAAAACAAAACCCAAACAAAAGGAATTTGAGCCAGAGTGAGAAGGGAAGGGGAGTCACATTATTGATCAGCTGGAAATATGATAAGTCACCTCCATAGTTGGCATACCACCTTCAAGGGACAGGCTAACGGTGCTCTCAGGGTTATTCAACAAGAGGAAACAATGCAGTGTGCCATGCCAGTCTGGTGGCTTTGGAGTGGCTCCTGTGCAAAGTGTTTGCTTTCTAAACCTCTTCAAATACAGCTTTTTGAGGAAAAAAAAAAATGTTCTAGTCCCCACCTTTGACGTACAAAAGACAGCCCTTTGCCTCTACTTTAGAAAATGTCTAGAGATTCTGATTCTGAAGATTAGAGAATCTGATTCTGGATTCTGATTCTGACCCTGCCTCGGACACCAAAGGCAGCCCTTTGCTGCTGCTTTAGCAACACAAAATGTTCAATTTCTAGGGATTATGAATCAAAGCTGAGCTCTTTCTTCTGCACAGGACAACTGCCGTCGAGCTGAAAATGTGCTCCGTCTCTGGATCATTGAGGCAAAGGACCTGGCCCCCAAGAAGAAATACTTCTGTGAGCTGTGCCTTGATGACACTCTCTTTGCCCGCACCACCAGCAAAACAAAAGCAGATAACATTTTCTGGGGAGAGCACTTTGAGTTCTACGGTCTCCCACCTCTTCACAGCATCACAGTTCACATCTACAAGGATGTGGAGAAGAAGAAGAAGAAGGACAAGAACAATTATGTTGGCCTGGTCAACATTCCCATGGCCAGTGTAACCGGTCGCCAGTTTGTGGAAAAATGGTACCCAGTAAGCACGCCTACACCCAACAAAGGGAAATCGGGGGGACCTTCCATCCGGATAAAGTCCCGTTATCAGACCATCACCATCTTGCCCATGGAGCAATACAAAGAATTTGCAGAGTTTGTTACCAGCAACTACACTATGCTTTGCTCTGTGCTGGAGCCTGTGATCAGCGTAAGGAATAAGGAAGAGATGGCTTGTGCTTTGGTGCACATTCTTCAGAGCACTGGGAGAGCTAAGGTAAGAGCAGGCGGCTCCTGTCAAAATGACTCCCTCTCACTGCTGATAGGTGATATCTTTTCAGTTAGAAACTAGAAAGCCTATAACCGCAAGCAACAGCGGAAGATGCATAATGGGGTAAGGCTGCAAAAAGGGTCTCAAAAGTATTTGAAAAGACTTGAGCAATTGCATCTGCCGGGAAGGCACATAGATAGGCACAGTGCTAACAACGATTAAGAGTTGATACAAGGATCAAAGATACTGTGTACAAAGTATTAAGTGGGAGGACTATATAACTTCACGTTATTCTGCAAAGTGAGGACCTGCATTTGGGTGTTCAGGAACCTTTTCTGCATTTCTAAAATCATGATACAGGATAACTAAGGAAGAGATTAGTATCCTGGAAAATTACTTCTATAAATAAGTTCTCTGCTGAGCAGCAGGGTGCCATTGTTGATTCAGCGCTAAGTCAGCCAATCAATGCTAACATTGATTTGGTCAGCGTTTGAACAGCCATTTGGAGAATCTATACTCGGTTAATGGTGATCCCACCTGCCCCAAGGATGTTATTAGGACTTCTGGGTGCACGCTGATGGCTGGTCCTCTGTGAGGCAGCAACTGGAGTAAGCATCAGTTTCTCCGAATAGATTGTGGGAGAATATTCTGTGGGTCTTGGGAAATTCTGGGAAGCATTATCCAGCATTGATTTATCTGGAAGTTGCCTGTCAAGTGGATGTGTGAGTAGTACCAAGCTGTAGTCAGCTTCTTCCAGTAATGTCAGCTAGAGCAAGTTAAGCATGACCAAACACAAGTTAGAGGGTTAGAGACATGGAAGGATGGCCGTAAGCAACACCCAAGGGACAGCCTCATTTAGCTGTTCCAAAAAGGTCCTTTTATGTTTCCGTAATCCTATGCCACTCTGTTCTGCCGTTGACATACGTCTTGGAAAGACTGGTGCTCTGTGACAGCATGTGATAGGAACTCCTTCCTTACCAAGTTGTTTGTCGATCCAGAGAAGCCAGTAGCTGGGATAGCTCCCATAGGGTTGTGTTGAAATCCTGCTGGAAAACAGCCTCTGGATTCCTGCAGTGCTAGCTGCTATCTAGGTAGATAGCGTTACAACTTTGCCTTCCTAGTGCCTAAATGTTTGAACCTCGATTTACTAAAAGCATTGAGCAGCTTGGGCTGCCATAACCTACAGCTGCAAAGAAGGTACGTTTCCAGTTCACACTATGTTGGTGGTGATGCAGCTGGATGTTCCCAGTTTGCGCCCAGTGAAAATAATTCTCTCAGATTTTGCTGAAAAGAAACAGCAATAATGGATTGAAAACCAAGAGCACTAAATGTATTTTTGATCCATATTTATCATAAATAATTTGTTCCATGTATTTTACGCTCCCGTGCTAGCAACGCGTTATGGCTTCTGTAGTTAATGGGGTTATGAAACCTTACTAACGCACTCTTTGAACTGTTTGGAGGATGTTGCTGTTTGCGGCAGAACCAGCAAGTCAGTTATCAGTCAGCCCTAATTCAGGGTGGTGGTTTGTTTTGGGGGCTCTTTTTTTCAGAGCAGTTGAAGGAAGGGAAGAAAAAAAAAAAAGGAGAAATAAGCTTCCTCTCCTGGAGAACTTTATTGTGGCTGAAATTGGATCTTGCAGAATACCAAGCATTTCTTGTGGAATGCTGAGTGTCCTTGACTCACATAAAGTTATCACTTCAGGAAACAAGTATTACCGTAGAATTAGAGCTTCTATCAAGAGGTTATTCACTGTATAAAGACTTGCTGATTGTTCCTGCCTGGGTATTTGAATACAGTTCAAGTTAAGCCGTATAGATCCACAGCAAGTATGTTAACTTTTTTCCCAAATCTTGAACCACTTTTCGTTTGTGAATTTAATTGATGTAAGCCATTCTTCTTATGTAAATTCCACCAAGCTATAGAATTTGTGCCTAACTTCCATCTTGGATTTTTAAATCCAAGTTTGTATGTAATATTTGGTATTAAAGGATAAGTATATCACAGTTTCTTTCAGCAGACAAAGGCACTGATAGATCAGCTGGTGAGGGTTTCTGTTCAGGATCTAAACTGAAACACAAACTTGGCTGTAAAGGGTTTTTTTTAAACACTTTTGCTTCTCGCTTTATAATTCGTGATCATTTTATAAGTATAATAAACCCAAGAGGAGCCCTGCCTAGCTATTTCCTTGGCACATACTGCGTGTAGCACCTGCACCCTGTGTCCGAAGCTGGGCAATTATTCCAGTAATCCTCTGGCTCCTCTGTTTATCCTTCCTTCTTGGCTTCTGCAGTTAGCCTGACATGACTGAGTCTGATTAAAATAACCGCTTGCCGTTTGACCTTTTTCTTCAGGACTTCTTGACGGATTTGGTGATGTCTGAGGTAGATCGTTGTGGGGAGCATGATGTCTTGATCTTCAGGGAGAACACGCTTGCTACCAAAGCTATTGAGGAATACCTAAAGTTGGTAGGGCAGAAGTATCTTCACGATGCACTAGGTAAGAAAGTGCCTGTTTGCATTGCAAGGGTTAACCCTGCACTGTCTGCAACGTGACTGAAGCCTCATGCCTCTAGGAATGTGGGATGGGAAGGAACTGCCTCAGAACTGAGCCCAGGTGTCTCACATCCAGATAGCAAAATAGGTGCTGTCTTACTCTTGATGCTCTTTGGTGCCTGCAGGAGTAGCACCCAAGGCAAGGCAAACTTGATTTGATGTAGCTGAGTCCCTCTTAAAGTTCGTATCACTATAGTATGTTTTTCTGGGTAACCTTTTGAGTCTCTAGTTGTGATGAAGAGGTATAATAATGTAATGACTTGTGGGCAATGGTGTTTGTTCCATCTGATATATGAACAGGCTCAAAAAGGGGATTTTGATACATCATTTAACAGCGGAAATTGAGACCGATACCTTGTGTTATGGTGTCAGGAGTGAATCTGGTATCACGTGCAATCCAATTACGTGGAGATTTCAGAAAGGGTTAATGAATGAGAAGCATACATTTCACTAATCTCCTTTTATGATGAAGAAGCTCCTGCACTCACTTTAGGCTGAAGTGCCGCCACCTGGGGTGTTAGATATGCTCAGGGGTGTCTGGTTGACAACCAAAGTTCTCGTCCACAAGTGCATATTGCTGGGGCGCCTCCAGTCCATCTCTTTCATGTGCCATTGTAGTTAACAGGGAATGTCAGCTATGGCGTTAACAAGTGTTAAGCATGAGATGCCCGCCCTAGTGCTTGGGTTGGATGCACGTAGTAAAAGAAAATTAATTTCAAATGCTTCAGCTGCAACTGCTGGTAATGCTGGCATGTTCCAGAGTGAACCTTGGACTTGCTCAGCCCTTACCTTTGCCACACATCAATTAGTTCATAAACATTTGCGTTAATCTTTTAAACTGGTACCTTGCCCCATCAAAAATCCTTGGGCAAACATGGCCAGAGGGAGTGAGGCTGCAGGGCTACTGAGGAGCAGTACAGGGCAGGAGATCAACGTGCAGACTGTCTAGGGAGCCTCCCGCTGCCTTTATCCAATGTGCTTTTTACTCACCGCCTCATTAAAACTGCCTGGGCAACCTGTGGTGTCCTACTCCATTCCACCCGTGGGGTCTTGGTGTCCATGGTTGGACATGCCAGAGTGGCTTCTAGTAATTGTATTATTGTCCCCTCTCCACCAAAAGGTTCTGCTCTAGTCATAAGCCACTGCCTTGGGAATTACTGTCCACGCAACTAATACTGCAATAAAGAGGACCAAAAAACATGCATGCCCTCTTCCAAAGAAACTCACAGCCTCACTACAGCTAGCTTGTACCAACTCCACGCAGTCTTGGTTATCCGCAATTGCATAAGGAGCCACCCATCCCCCTGTTACTTCTTGGATGAAGAAAGCTTTGGAAATTGATACAAGAGAAACATGATCAGGCCAAAGCCCAGTCCCACACCACATCCTTTCACACACAAAAAAAACCCACCCCAGTCTCGCTTGTCCTCAGCAATCCCAGATGCTGGCAAGTCATCAAGGAGGTAGTTGGCTAAATTAGTGTTCCAACGGTCAGTAGAGTCTGGTCTGTGATTATACGCGTTTTGGCCATTTCTTAAGTGCAATGAGCCCGTTCTGGTAGTCTTATTCTCATGGGTGGAACCGCTGCGTACAAGCCACAGTGCTGGCCTCTTGCTTGGTATGCAGAAACGAGCAACGTAATACTTTGTACGATGCTTTTCAGCAGCCTGAACAATAAGCTGTGGGACCAGTATATTGCATTTGTCTGCAAGCCCCTTAATGTGCAGTAATTACATAAAAATATTTTAAAATTAATGACTTCTAATATATCATTTAGAGCATTGGTGCTGAGTGATAAGATTGTAAATCAGAGACATGAGAGATGGAAAATCCCCCTAAGGTCATCCAGCTCGTCTGTAGCTCAGGGCAAGATTGTTCATGACAATACAGCCATCTAATTCTTTGTCGAGTTTTAAGTGTCGTTTTGCTCAGATGCCATGTTCTTTGAAAGGATTAACAACGTCACGCTCGGTGTTAGCTATTTAATACATATGTAAGAGCATCTTAATATATGATTAAGGCAGGGTCTTGCAGACCACAAAGAATAAGTTTCAAATGCGTTTAAAGAAAAAAAAAAATAATAATCCAGTAAGCAACAGTTAAAGCAGAATTGGCTCAATAGAAGCAATGCCCAGAGTTTTGTGAGTAAGTGATCTAGATGCCCTCAGCAGAAATTTTTTGGACCCCCGAAAAACCCAAAAGCTTATAGAAAATGTGCTGCCTGCTTTGCTTGCAAGAACACTGCTGACTTAAGGTTTGAGGAGAGGGCGTGGGAGGTGTTTAGGGGTTTTGGTGAAAAGAAAGACAAAAAAACAAAACCCTTTTGCACAAACCAGCCTTGTGGTGTTAGCTTGGAGCCCAGAAGATCATCTGAGGAGAGATGAAATTAAAAGACATTGAATCATTAAATGAACGAATAAAGAGTTTTTCCTAGCGAACAACAAAAGTTTTAAAATCGCTTGGTGTGCTGGCGTATATAGGAGGAAAACTAGTAAGTAGTTCGTTCCAGTATGTCAAACAAAGGAAACTTCGTCTGGTTATGTAAGTGTCCGGTTTCTCTTGTGATGCCGTAAGAGAAGGACGATGGAAATGCAAAGGATTTTGAAAGATGCAGGCTACAAGGTGTTGAAAAAAGGGTTTGAGAAAATTAGCGATATGTAGCTAGCACTCAGGTATTACTCTTACTCAAGAGCAAGGTGACACTTTTTAAAATTTTTTTTAAAATGGTAAATTTGGAAGTAATAAAAACAAATAGTGTTGTCAAGTGCATGAAATTATGAAGACAAATAGCACAGCTTCGTTTCTAAGACTGTGGATAATTTTGTAGTCGAGAATACAATTTGAATACAAAGTCAAATCCTATTCTTTAGCGATAAGCGAAGTGTCTGCAGGGTTTATGAGCAAAGCCATCCTGTTGCTGCACCTACATTTGCGGGCAGCGAGGGCACGGGAGGCTGAAGCATCAGAGCACCGGCCATCTGATCTGTCACAGCAAGTGCTCTGTTCTGAAGGAGCTGGGAGGAGTCATGTCCCCAACATCTGGTGTCTGGAGGCTGTATTGCAGACACAGGGAGCAGAAGAGGCAGTTGCCAAGGAAAGACATAAGCAGGATTTAAAGGTGTGTCAAGGAGGCTTTTCATGTAACTACCCTGGTTTGTCGTGCTCTTCCCTTTGTCCAGGGGAGTTTATCAAGGCTTTGTATGAGTCAGATGAAAACTGTGAAGTGGATCCCAGCAAATGTTCATCCAGTGAATTAACAGATCATCAGAGCAACCTGAAAATGTGTTGTGAGCTGGCCTTCTGCAAGATTATCAATTCTTACTGGTGAGGCATCTCCCCTCCCCTTCTCCCACATTAGGTCATTTGCTTAGAGGGCGCCCATTCCTCCTCTGAAGATAAGAAAACAGCAGATGTGCAGGGAAATAGCATAAACCCGTCTGTCTTCTGACGCTGCCTTCGTTTCCTTTCCTCACTACCTTCCTACGTGTGACACCATATTGCAGGTGGAACTCGTGCCCAAATTGAGGGGTTCCAACCCTACAGACTGTACCTGACAGGAACTTCTGCTGAAATACTTTGCCAAGGGAACACGTACTGAGCTGTAGCTGAATAAAGTAAGAAGATAACAGCTTAGCTTGAACTTGGAATAAAAACCTGACACTTTTGATGTCTGCAGAAAACTTTCAGACCCTTTAGATCTGTAGAACTGAACAGGAAATCACAGGGAGGAAACACTGGCAGAGAGACTTCCGTTAATCTGTGTTTCTGAGTAGCAGTGAAAGAACATGGGCCTTTCTGCTTCCAGATGAAGCACAGGGAAAATACTGAGAGAGTTAACAAGCGAAATAAGAATTTGAGTCATGGAGATGAGTTCAGTTTGGTTTAGTTTGGTTTTAGTATTCTAATGCCCTGTTTGCACCAGGGTAGCGACGGATAAGTAGTTCTTAGCTCGCAAATCGGTGTGTCTGAAAATGGCTTCACTTAACATATATGAACAAGGGATGCTTTAAAGACTACTTAAGTATTACCAGATTAAATGGGGATCTAAGAATAGATGCCTAATGGCATTTCCTAGCCTAGAGAGCGAAAAGAGGGGAAAAAAAACCAAGAGACGATGATGTTTTCTCACAGATAATTATTTCAGATGATTGGTCACCAGTTCAACTTGTTGTATCTCGTTGCTCGTGCGATTTTATTTCCTGGCTTATTGTTTTTCAGCGTATTCCCTCGTGAGCTGAAGGAGGTATTTGCATCTTGGAAGCAGCAGTGCCTGAGCAGGGGCAAGCAGGACATCAGTGAACGCCTGATCAGTGCCTCCCTCTTCCTCCGCTTCCTCTGCCCCGCTATCATGTCCCCCAGCCTCTTTAGCCTCATGCAGGAGTATCCTGACGACCGAACATCTCGCACGCTCACACTTATTGCTAAAGTCATTCAGAATCTCGCCAATTTTGCTAAGTAGGTGGTGGCAATAAAAGTGAAATCTGTGCCTCCAGGGGCGCGAGTCACTGGAGGTTACTGTGGAGCAAGGAGAGCCCTGCTTGGTAGTCACGTTTGCAGGCAGCTGATTCTCTGGCAAACTGAAGTCAGCTTTAGAAAAGGAGGAAACTTCTCACTTATATGTGAATGCTGTTCCCTTTGAGACACCTCAGTGCTGAGCTAGATAAATTCTCCTTTTCACATGCAGATCTGAGCTGTGTTGAATTCAGTAGAGGGGACACAGTATAAAACCAAGAGAAGCCATGCATTAGCATGTCAGTGTGTATGCCAGTTCAAAAGGAAAAAAAGCCTGTTCCCACCAAGGATCATGATTGTCCTTTCTTCCTCCAGAATTCCCAGCTGAATGATGCAAAGGGCATGGCATGTCGCTTACAGGGGAGGAGATGCAGAGAAGGGGAGGAGAGAAAGGGTGTCTGTTGAAGGGAGGGGGGAGAGATGTGTTGAGTCCTTGATTGTAATATGAACAGTGAATTATTAGTATTTAAATAAGTTCAAGGAAGTGGTGAATCTCTTAAATTGTCCTTTTCTTCCTCCCAGACTAAACCTTCAGAAAGGCAGGTCTAAAGTTAGGCGTTTACGTAATTGTCTATAAGCACTTCTGCTCTGTATTTTGTGTGGAAATTATTGACTGGGTTTCCCCCCGCCTCCCCTTTCTCGCAGGTTTGGTAACAAGGAAGAATACATGGCCTTCATGAATGACTTTTTGGAACATGAGTGGGGAGGAATGAAGCGTTTTCTCCTGGAGATCTCTAATCCAGATACCATCTCAAACATGCCTGGATTTGAGGGCTACATCGACCTGGGCAGAGAGCTCTCAGTTTTGCATTCCCTCTTATGGGAGGTTGTGTCCCAACTTGATAAGGTAAAGCAGGCTGGAGGCCCGGGAGGGTGAATCCGGCGATTGTATCATAGCAACAGTAAACACTAGCAAACATCAAGGGAGCAGCTGAATCCTGCTTTAGGGAGAACTTATTCAACAGCTTTTGAGAGGAATGTTTGATAGTGGTATTTCACAACTGTTCTTAGCGTGATTTCAGATCAAGGCCCGAAGCAGGGCATGTGAAGTGGTTGGGCTTCAGCAGCAGCGCAAACACTTTGCAGAGCCTTAAGTAAGGCTGAGTGTTCAGCGGTGGAGAGGGCAGCGCTTAAAAGTAGGCCTGGAATTCCCTGAGCAGCCGGTCCTTTCTCATAAGTGAGCTGGAAAAAAGGGAGGGTGTTTGGACAGAAAATTAAAATTTTTTTCGTTTGCCCTTTTTGATACTAATGGAGGTACTTTGCTACACACAAGGCTCTGGTGGAATAATGTGTTGGCCGGGCAAAACTGTTCTCACTAAAGACGTGATCCGAAGCCTGCTGGGATGTTCTCAGTTCTGCAGTCTTTGGATTAGTTAGAAGAGGATGCCATGTAAAAACCTGATTGCACTCACAGTTTTATCCTGTAAAAAGCAAGATGCTTTTTGCTGTGGATTGTGCTGGGGTCATATGTGTTGTCCAGATTCTGTTCTGCTGATTGCAATAGATATCGCCAACAATAAGCATTGCTTCCATTTAGCTGTAGAAGGAGAAAAGGCAGTAGTTTGCTCTTCCTTACCTATGTGGCTTTGCAGGATCCAAAATCGTTAATACCTTGATAGCAGGATCCAAAATCATTAAAACCTTGAGAGCAAAGGTAGTTGAGAAGACCCAGAACAGCTGAGCTGTGAGTCTTTTTTTTTTTTTTTTTTTTTTTTTTTGCAAGTGCTTGGAACTGTTCCATATTTCAACTTTTAGAGGTGTGTTGTTTTGTCCGTATTCCATTTATATTATTCTTTCTTTTGAAGCTGGAGAGGTGAGATGAATTGCAATGCACTCTTAATGTTTTTATTGCTTTAAGGTTTGCCAAAATAGTTATTTGTTGGGTATCTGTTTTCTCGCAGTACATTATTTAAAACAGAAAACAAAAAAAAACCCCTGAGTTTGTTGCATCAGAGTAAATTGAAATGTCCTTGACTCAAAAAGGTGATATATATTAATCTTAGTTAATCTTAGTTTGATAGCAATATATGAGCTTGTTTTTCCGTTTCCCTCATACATGCACACCGTTGTATATTCAAAATGTCACAGGCAGGCAAGTCAGCTATAAAGACAATTCAGCAGCCTCAGGAAAACAGGCAAAGGGAGACTCAGAAGACCGGATCGTCCGTTTCTCCAAATGGGGGTACACCCACCAGTGCAGGGAACGCTGCCGTCTCCCTCCGAGCTGGTCAGACGTTAGGTCAAGAGAAACCCAGCTCCAGTCTTTAGAACTGCAAATGGATCTTCGGATGTGGTGTTAGTTACTGTGAGCTCCTCTCTGAATGCAGCGGGCATAAACGTCTTGGGCAGCGAGGAAAGGGAGGAGCCCGACCTGGATAAACCGTCACAGCAGATCTGCTTTGCCCTTTCTGTAGGTTAGGTGCATGGTTCTGTCCTAACAGGGCCTCGGGAGCTGGTACAGTGCTTTGCTAAAAAGAGAATTAAGGCGTAAGGTTACATTGCAGTACTGCTTTACTGTAGGTGATGACTGGGAAATGATGAGAGAAGTCACCTCAGAGGTTTTAATAGACACAGAAGTGCTGTACGAAAGCGCCTGTAAAGCGATCTTTCTCTGGAGCCAAACTGACTGAACACCTGCTTACAGGAAAAATAAGGATATCTTTGTAAAAAGCATTGTCTTCCTAGTGGAGTTTTACTTTCTTATAAACCTTCAGCACTTTCAACTTCTTCCGGCAGTCCTGAGAGCCTGAAGATGCCCTGTAGATGATAGAACCAGCAGTGACCCAAAGCGGAGAGAAAGATAAAGAGCCTGAATGAGCAGCCTTCCTTGCTGGAAGGTCAGCTGCTCTTATCCTAGGCCTGGGCAACACTGAGCTAACATGTAATTGAACAAGAAGCGACACATTTCATCCTAGGTTGATGTGATTATGTTGGGCCGAGGATCATTGATGTTTTCATGCAGTTATTTTTCACTTTTAGGTAGGGAAAAATGCCTTAGTTGTTGATAGCAGGGTGCTGCAGAAGATGGCATCAGCGTAGGATGCTAAAAGCAAAAGGCTTATGAAATGAAAACCTTCCCTCTCCCCATCTCCCTCAACCCTTGCGATTCTCTCATGATCCCCTGAATGCCGCATCCCCTTGTCTGTTGGCATGCATTTCCTTTACCACATGACACCCTTTGCCTGGAAAGTTCCCCCACTAGCTGAATCTGTAGTCTTGGAATGCCCTTTAATGATTAGATACCATAGTTTTCACTTTGACCTCACCCACCCTGGACTCAGTTCGCTTTGCATGATAGTTTTGCATTGGAATGGCAATAGTTTTGTTTTATTGAGCATGATTTTTATTTTTGTGGGTCAATCCTAATTTCTTTTCTATTTCCTTTTCTTTCCTCAATGTCTGCTGCACCCTGTTTCGTCTCCTCCATCCATCTCGTCGCCGTGGTTACGCTGCTCCGTAACACTGCATTACGGTCCTGGCACACCCGCACACAACCACCCACCCTCCTTCCTTCCACCTCCACCCCTCCGCCTCTGTGCATCGTTATCAAAAAAACTGGCGGATGTCGCGGTGCTTGTTGTCCAATTAGGGTGAAAATTCCTTCCTACAGGCGACCGTGGCAAAACTGGGACCTCTTCCTCGTATTCTTGCCGATATCACCAAATCAATGACCAACCCTACGCCAATACAGCAGCAGCTGAGGCGTTTCACTGAGCACAGCTCTAGTCCAAACGTCAGTGGCAGTCTCTCCTCAGGGCTTCAGAAGATATTTGAGGACCCCACTGATGGGTATGTAACAGCCAGAGCTCAAGGGAAGATGTGGGCTAAGGGGGTTGGTCGTCCTGTTGGAGTTGAGCGCACCGTCACCGGAGCTGTCTGCCCAGGCCAGCTGTAGGAGTGGGGAGCTTGGTCCTCTGTCACGGGCAATACACAGTCCCAGTAAGAGGTGCGCAAGGTGGCACTGGAGACCTGAAGCTTTTGACTTACCCAGGTCTGAAACGTGTCTCTAGGAGTCAGTGACTTCAGCCGCTAAAAACTGGTTTTGCAATTTACTGCCAGTCCGAGTGTTCGGACGCGTAGTCAGCCATAACATTTCCTTTTGGCTATCAGGCCACTTATTTACTACTAATGAAAAAACTAGGCTGTAGGTGGAACGTGTTACCAGTGGAACAGCAAAAATAGTTCCTCCTCTGTTTAGTGCAGCGTTTCTCACCCTGTAATAGCTGTTAAGCAAAAAGCTGTGACAGAAGTGCCAAAGAGCTTGGATGGTCTCAGAGTAGTTTCTGCGCTGTCAGGTACAAAGGCCAGTTTTGTCATGTGGAAACATCTGCGCTCTGAGCTTACGTATAGATCTACAGGAGCCTTCATGCAACTCCTGCGGCATCTTCAGACCCCTGAAATACATAACGCTGGCGAAGGGTTAAATGGGATCTGAAATGCTCCAAAGTCTCGCTGGAGACAGAAGTGTCTGAGGGGGAAGGGTTTGGTGGGAATGGTTTACATTTCACCTGTGAAAAAAAATAAAGATGAAGCACTTCTTGAATCAAACGTAATTCTCAAAGATAAGTGGTAATTAAGGAAGAGTGTGTTCTGACTTGAACACAAAAAGCTCATAAAAGGAAATCTGGTTCCTTGAAGCTTTCAGTTGGGGGGGAGGTTAAATGAGGTAGAAAGACTTCTCTGGGACAGATCTCTCAGCATCTTGGTTGCTTAAAAATTAACCAAATTCCTTTCCACTCCACAGTGACTTGCATAAGCTGAAGTCTCCAACCCAGGAAAATGTAGATGGATATTTTAGGGGCAAGACCTTACTGTTGGTTCAGCAGGCATCCACCCAGAGCATGACTTACTCAGATAAGGATGAAAGGGACAGCATCTTGCCCAATGGACGTAGCATCTCTCTCATGGACCTCCAGGATCCTCACACGGCTCACAGTGACCATGCTTCTATCATGCACGATGTGCCTTTGCGCTTGGCCGGCAGCCAGCTCTCCATCACCCAGGTGGCGAACATCAAACAGCTGTGGGAAACTCAGAGCACACCCCAGAGCGCTCCCCAGGTGAGGAGGCCTCTGCACCCGGCTTTAAACCAACAGGGCAGCCTCCAGCCTCTGTCGTTCCAGAACCCAGTTTACCATCTCAACAACCCAACCCCGCCGATGCCGAAGGCCTCTGTGGACTCCAGCCTGGAGAACCTGAGCACTGCCAGCTCCCGGAGCCGAAGCAACAGCGAAGACTTCAAACTCAGCGGACCCAGCAACAGCAGCATGGAGGACTTCACCAAGCGCAGCACGCAGAGTGAGGACTTCTCCCGGCGCCACGCGGTCCCAGACAAGCACGTCCCCATCGCGCTGCCCCGCCAGAACAGCAGCAGCCAAGCACAGATCCGCAAAATGGACCAAGCCGGGCTGGGCGCCAGGGCCAAAGCCCCACAGTCCTTGCCACACAGTGCTTCCCTGCGGAGCACAGGCAGCATGTCGGGAGTGTCGGGGGCCATGGTGGCTGAACCCCTTCAGAATGGGAGCCGGTCCCGGCAGCAGTCCTCGTCCTCTAGAGAGAGCCCTGTCCCAAAGGTGAGGGCAATTCAGAGGCAACAAACGCAGCAGGTAAGGAAAGCCTTTTTCCAGGCGCTTTCTGCTTTGATGTTTAGCTGATTGCTGCCGACCTTCAAAGCTTTTTGACCATTGAGTTGAATCAAGAGTACTGGCACTGAAGCAAATGGCCGGTAGCAAGTGTAAGGAGTAGTCATGCTTGTTACCCTTACAGGCTTGGCAAGCCTAGCTTACCTATTATTTTGCGATGATTTTGCACTAAATTTGGGGGGGGGGGGAAGTTTCCCATTTACTAAGGTAGCAGCAAGCCTGCTGAAAGAAACAAAACTTGAAAATTTCCCTGAATAAAAAACACAACCAAGAACAACAGAAGCAGCTTTGTTCCAAATCGTAGCTAAGATCACCACGTGAGACTGCATTTGCCCTGTGGTGCTAATTTAAAAGCACGGCTACCTAAAAACAGAGACATAAACAAAGATAAAATACCATAGAAAAACTGCTGCCAAAATAATAAATAAGTGCCGTTGTCTTAAGTGTGGAGAAATCTATATCTCACCATGATGCAACAATCTATTGCTGGTCCCCAAATAAATACTGCTTTTTCATTAATCATCCCAAACTATGAATAATGCAAACACTTTCTGGAAAGGAGAGCTTATATATACCAACACCTAATGCGCTTTATCAGTTGTTCATAGGCGACTGTAAATCAAGATTTTCCTGTCAAAAAGCCAGCATTCCTTTACCTTAAGGAAAAAAAAAAAAATCCTGTTGTGATTTGCTGTGTATGAAAATATTTTCCTGCATTAGTTTAATCTTAAAGAGAAAATGAGTATTTAAATGCTTGGCACTACAGTGAAGGTAGAAAATGTCTTGATCTGCAGGTCAGAGGGAAGGTGGTTGTTTGTAAGAATGTCACATTCGTGCATACAGATCAGCTGGGCAGGGTGAGGCTCTCAAAGGCAACACCTGCACTATTCTTTGGTGTTAAGTGGTTTCGTCTGTGGTCACTGTGAGGGTAAACATGGTCATGTTTGATTTACCTTACCTAGGATAGAAGGCTTTTTTTTTTTAGCTCCTGCTTTCCACAAGACCTTCTGGGAAGGATGCTTCTCTGCACACAGCCATGAGCGAGGACTTAGCTCCAGAAAGTTGCAGCCTCTGAGACTGCACCGTGCTGCTGGTGAAGTTACATCCACCAGGACCAGGAGGTTATGATCCTCCTTGCTGACATTGCCCTGTTGGCAAAAGCGCTGGTGAAATATGGTTATGCAGGGAGAAGGTTTTTGGCTCGTAAGGTAAAGCTGGCAGAAGAACTTAGTTGCCGGCGTGAGCTCCCACTCTGCCGAAGGTTTTACTGGTATCTCTGTTGCTGTAGCTTTCTTGGCAAACTCCTGAATGTTACAGTCGAAAGGAGGAAAACCTGGATGACGCCTGGGAACCCAGGAGCAATCAGGGCTTCAAAACTACTTTGATACCTCAATTTCATTAAAGTACAAGGAGGTCAGAAACACTGAATCACAAAGCAAAGCTTAATATGCCAAGTTAGTAATACCAAAAAAAGTAATTGTGTATTATTTGAAGTGTATATGTTTGTGTCCTCCTTTGGAGCCTGTGTTTTATATTTGGGCATAGAGGCGTTGATTGGTAAAGTATGTTGAATACAACTAAGCCTAGTGCGGAGGTGGTACAAAATGTTTAGGCCAGTAATAAGGATAAATTTGAAGGATAAACTCCCTTTGCAGTTTTCAGGCGTCCAGGGTGAACCTCTGTTGTATGATCTGCTGAGTTTTATTGTATGGTTCTGTGTAGTGTCCTGGCCAAAATCCACGGGGAGCTGGTGCCTTTCCTCAGGGCTTGTTCTGGGAAGCGCCTACACAAATACACAAAGAAGGCTTTACTTTGAAGGTGTTAGAGTAAGGAGGAGAAAGTACAGGTGGTGTGTCTCCAGTCTTTGTGCGTACACCTTACACGGGTGGCTTCTGTCCTGTGCGTATTTACAAGAAATGTTCAGTTAGCTGTTTGCAAAGCCCTGGCTCTTCTCATCTTAAATTGCTGGTTACCCAGCTGCCCCCAAGGAAATGCATTACCTTTGCTTGTTTAGCATCAAAGTGGCTGTCTCAGACTTGCCTCTTCTCCAGTGACTTTTTACGTTCAGCTTCATAGGCGCCTGCGACTACGACTGGCTTCAGGGCAGTCTCCTTCCCCTCTCTTGTAGGCGATGTGCGTCTACTTATTTTTCCACTCTACTTTCCATACTAATTGTTTCCCCTGGATTCGTTAGAGCACTTGCTTCTACTTTATTCAGAGAAATCAATTTGTTCTTTCCTTCCCCGCACTCTTGAGAAATGTCTTGAAGTGTGCCAAATCGAGTGGCCGTAATTTTTTTGAGGCAAATTCCATTGCATCCTTTTAATTGCAAATTGTGTTGTGGAATTCTGCTCTTATTTAAAAAAGAAAAAGAGAAAAGAGAAGTTTGGCATGTTCTTTCTGGGCTTGTTCTTTCTAGGCATGCTTTGTGGGCGTTATAATTATTAGACTCTGTTCTCTACAAGTCCCATTTGTTTCTGAATATAGAGCTAGGCCCTTTGTTTGCTGGGAGAGGTCACTTTTTGCCTTCCATTTCCATTTAGTAGGTAGGTGGGAACAGAAATGTCAGTGTGTTCCTCTGGAAGAGAAGCAAAGAGGGGAATTAATACACGTTCCTAGCAGGCTTTTTCTTTCCCCCCCCCTTTATTGGAGTATAACTCATAACCTATTAGCATGTGAAGCGCTTGCCATCCACTTGGTCTTTGTAGCCTTTCTCAGTTTGGCTGCTGAAAATATTCTGTCCTGCAGCTTGCGAGGTTGTTTGGCAAGGTTTGCTGCCGAGCGGCACTCAGTTACAAGGCTGGTGATGTAGTTTATAGTCACCCTTCTGCTGTCTTAGTCCTCCATAACTCCAATGAACGGTGACGCTGTTCATCCGTAGCTGTTCCTAATTCCTCCAGCAATTCCTGGAGCCAGTGTATTTACCTCCGAGAAGAGTCTGTTGGTGGCAGAGCCACACACAGTTCATAGTCGCCCTCTCCATGGCTGCCTCACAGCAAATGTCATCAAAAAAAAAAATCTAAGGAGCTTTGCTAAGCTGTCACACTGCACTTGAAGGGGGCTGTTAGCCTTTCTGCTGTGAAGGCTTCCTTCTAGAAAAAAGGCCTCTGCCTAAATCCAGGGGTTTTTGCCTAATTCCTACTCCTTTCTTTTGCCTTTATACCCCTCGCTGAGCCGTCTTCCAGTGCCGGAGTCTTCATCGCTGCTCGGGACAGCCGAGCCCGTTGCAGGCAGATCCTCTGGCCAGAGCTGGATGCGTGCAGCGCGCACCAGCCCTGTTCTCCTGAGCAAGGGAAACAGGAATGGAGGTTGACATTACCTCTCACCTGACTCATGTCAAAGAAGCTGTTGCTCCCCCGTGAAGAGCTCCTCGCTGGATCTGAGACTTTGGTGTCCCCCTGCCATGGAGCACATTTCGCTTTGGTGCCATAGTGGAACGAGGCAGTGAGCTGAAGAGCTGCTTGAGCACAAAAAGAAGCTAAAGTTGGGGTGGGGAGGGGGGGAAGTCGATATTTCGCATTTCTCAAAAAGTTAAGACAGTGTTGCTCTTTCAGGGGTAATTATGCTAATTCCTGTGCTTATAAACTTGTCTTTGTCCATGAAAATTGCTTGGAATTTGTAGCAAGCTGTTATTTTCCCCAGCCAGCAGAGAGTTTCTTGTTTCTTTTCTTGGCTTCCTTTTCGGATTCCCTTAAAGAGGATAGCCTCCGATGATATTTTACAGTTCTCCTAGGAAGCACTGCTGGCTATGATTCCTTTCACAGCCTTGTCTGAGCATATATGCTACCATAGACCATCTAGATCTGATAGGCACTATGGTGATAACGTTACACCTTTTTGCCGCTGTTAAGTGCTGCTGTGCTGTCTCGTATCCAAGCCGTGCAGCCCTGTGCTCCATTGCAAAGTCTGTCTGCAGCCTGGCTGAGAAACCCGTGCCCAAGTTAAGCTCTTCAATACTCAAAAAAAAAAAAAAACCCCAATCTGTCTTACCTGGACAGGGTGCAAACAAAACTTTGTCGCTCTGTTTTCTTTGTGAGAGAAATCACAGGTCGAGAAAGCCTTACTGACAATCTGGCAAAGGGGAAATGTGGATGTGAGCAGGATTTGGAAACAAGAGCTTTCCCAGAGAGAAGCTCACTTAGAGAGGAAGAAAAATGTCTCAAGTGCATTGGTTTTAGAGAGACTCGAGTGCTGTGGGTCCAAGTCAAGGGAGGATGAAGTAGCTCTGCAAGAGAGGTTTTGGGGATCCTTTGAGACCGATAGATTCATGGTTGTTTTCCTCATCCAAATAAACTGGATTTTAGAGCTGATTTGTATGTAGTTTCTGTGAAAAATGCTTACAGGCATCTCTGCTCCAGGTTCAGTCGCCCGTGGACTCAGCCACAATGTCACCAGTGGAAAGGACAGCTGCGTGGGTTCTCAATAACGGACAGTATGAAGAAGTGGAGGAGGACACAGAGCAGAATCCAGACGAAGTCAAGCATGCTGAGAAGGTAGATTTTATTCTGTATGCAGCGGACTTGAGGGCACTCAGTGAGTCCTGTCCACTCCACTGCCGAATCCAGAACAGAGCAGCTTTCGGGTGCTGCTTTGACAAGAGTCATGCTTCCAAACACAGGTTGTATCGGCATAAGTTGCCGCTCTGCATACTGTCACACAGATGTGTAGTACAGTACCTCATACTGTAGATTAACGCACGTACAGGCTGTAGCATGTCAAATGGGTGCAGATTGACATAGCTGAGAATTTGTACATTTACAGGCTGGTATTCGGCACTGATGTGCGTCATGAGTCACACTGCCTAAGTGTACTAGATCCTGCTCAAGTCATTATTTTTTACGACAACACTATAGCTACAGCATACTGCCATTTTTCTATGCATGCAAAACTTTTCAGTGATCATTAAACACCATTTTAAAAAAATTGCGATTGTTAACCTGACTAAGTGTAGCTTAAGATATGCTAACTGATCGTACAAGGCCCCGTAAATGCAACTCAGTAGTTGCATTCAAATTTTGTCTTGGACTTCACCTGGGGCAAATGCCTGTCATTTAGGTAGTACAGTGTTTCTGGGCTACACAGACGTCCATGTCTGTTTTGTTAAAGCATATTTATTTTCAGGAGTAGATACCAGTTTTCCAAATTCAGTTACGTCTATATGCCGCTATGGTGATGAAATTTAGTAAGAGGTTTGGTATTTTGAGAAGGCAGGGAACGAGGAGGAGAACATTTGGTGGACAAGAAGCAGGAACATAGGATTATTAGGAAAGGTGAATGAAGCCCAAACTAAGTGGGATGTGTTGAGATTCCTTGCACTATTGCAGAAGTGATTGTCCACAGAGATGGTAAGTAGAAGAACAAGACCTCAGCCAAGTAAAATTCAGGCTCTATATTGTAGTGAATGATTTGCTCTGTCTTCACACGTGGTTTCATGCCTCGATTAGGTCTTGAAGAATAAACTATTTGGGTCCCATACTGGTCCCCTGGGTCCCCAGGACACTTCTACAGTTGAGCGCTATTAGCAGCTTCTGTCTGGGAACTGCTTGAGTCTGGAGTAACTGGGGATGTTACCGGTGAGGGCTGAGGAGCCATGTCAGAGCCCTCTGCTTAAATTGTGCTGCAGAATGACATCCTGCAGTGGGGGAATAGCTTCATTCTCACTGGGACCCTACGTGCTCCTTGTCTGTGCTTGCCCACAGTTGTTTGCTTGTCATTTCCTTCACATCTATTAATTTATTTCTCATGAAAAAGACAATGCCCTTCTCTGAACAGCAGCAGAAAATTACAATGATCTGATCTCTTCCTTCTCCCTTTGCATCTGATTCTTTCCTTCCACCTGCAGTATGAACAAGAAATAGCGAAGCTGAAGGAGCGCCTGAAGGTGTCAAGTCGCCGGTTGGAGGAGTATGAGCGGCGGCTCCTGGTGCAAGAGCAGCAAATGCAGAAGCTGCTGATGGAGTACAAGTCTAGGCTGGAAGACAGTGAGGAGAGACTGCGCAGGCAACAGGAGGAGAAGGACAGCCAGATGAAAAGTATCATCAGCAGGTGAGGCTTTAGGAAGTTTGGGACTGTGTAGGTCCAGAAGCTCCCCTGGGTCACACGTTCTCTTTGACACTAGAGAAGGTAGTTGCTCCTTGATATCTCTGGACTGATATTATCCTGCCTTAGAGATGAAGAAACTGAGATGCCGGTGTAGAAACTTGCCTCGGATTTCCAGGAGGGTGAAGGAAAAGATGCAGGAATTTTTAACCCTGGTTTCTGTTGTACTTATAACAGGTCTTTTTGCTTTGTTTGGAATCTGTACTCAAGGCAGCAGCTTTTCAGGCAGTTGCATTTTTGGCAATGTCCATTTTGAGAATAACAAGGTTAGGCAATCGGGAGTGTTAGATGGATAGATAAGCTTTTCCGAGCGCAGCGGAATTCTTCTCTTGCCAGGACAATCAGAGAAGTGAAATGAACAGGCCAGAGTACCTGAAACACTCTGGAACAGTATTAAACTGTCCTGATTTGTACCTCTTTTTGCTCATCAGACTCATGGCAGTTGAAGAGGAGCTGAAGAAGGATCATGCAGAGATGCAAGCTGTCATCGATGCAAAGCAGAAAATTATTGATGCGCAGGTAAGGAGCTCAGGATCTCCAAACCCCAAGTGTTCTGTGTGTAGAACCCATTATTTTCCCCTATCCTCCTGCCCCGACATTGTTCTCTAGCACCCAAGCCAGCATTGGCCCATGGTGTTGTACGTGTGACTTACTGCCTTCTAGGAGAGAATTGGGTTTTTTAACGGTAAAGACTGTACTGTCAGACACTGGGCTTTGAGGAAGCCTGACAATAAATCACAGGACTGACTGCTTCTCCAAAACATTTTCTTCTCCATGAGATCCCAAGGCGGTAAAGGAATAGTGGTGTATTGTACAGACATTGTTCTGAGTGGGAAGTCTGGAAAAGCTGTGCTTCATACCAGCATAGTTTAACGGCCATGTGCATGCATCTCAGCTATGCAAGCTAAAAGCACGGCTTCGAACATTTGAGTCAAGAAAAGAGAATGCTTGCAATGGAGCGTTGCCCTGTATAATGTCCTGTGTGGCATTTCACCCCATCTGACTGTCCACGTCGGTCCTGGAGAAATGCCCATTTTGCCACAAACCTGCGGTGCTTGCCTCAGTCAACACGTTAGTGGTGGAAAGCGGGACCCAGTGGGCAATGCATGCAGGGGTGTTGTGTGGGATCGTTTCAGCTGTTCTTCTGTGTCTGTGCTGATCGCTGATCCCAGAGAGCAAAGCTTGTACCACAGAACCTGAGACTGGTTTGATATCTGCCTGCCGTGTTATGTTTGTGATACTTGCATTTGGAGGGCATCCTTCCTGCTTCTGGGCTTTTTGGTAGTCCCAACTGTAAACTTTCCTTAATAGATAATCTCAAGATGACCTGTTTGAGGAATGACCCAAGCTATTTCAGAAAGTTGTTTCCCTTCATAAAGAGCTGGGTGGGGGGGAGCCTCAGTTGAACCTTGTTAAAGACGGTACTGGTGTATTAGGACACAGGCAGAAGTGAGCACAAACGGTCACACCCTGGCCATTTTTTTTCCTGTTGAATGGCCAGCGATGATAGAAATGTTTCAGCTCACATGGAACTGTAGGGGAAATACAAAGTAGAAAAAAAAAAAAGTGGTTTTAAAAGCCTGGTAACATTAGGAGCATATTTCTGGCAGATTTCTTTCTGATAGCTTGAAAAGTTGTGGTTTTCCTGCTGTCTCTGCCCGTTTTCCCACAGTTCTTCAGAAAGACTGTTCGTGGAAGTTGGGTTTTTGGATCTGTGCCATCTAATCTGAATAAATCACTTGTGTACAATAATATGGCACTTCCGTTACCTAGCCTTGCAGAACAAAAAGAAACCCCTGCTGGAATTACAGCATATATAGTTCCTAGCTATTGTGCAAGATGCTCTACAAGGAGACACCAGTGTAGTCGCCTTTTCTAGATGCAGCTCAAGATTAAGTCCTTTCTGTGAGGACTTGCACTCAAAATGCAAAGTGGGAGAGTGCAGTGCTAGAGAATGGACTGGCATGTAGTCAGTCACCGTATTTTTGTTTTTATTTTCTTGGTGCTGGGGGAACAGTACGGCAGCCTCTGGTCTGATCAAGGAGTATGGCAAGTGGCAGCTGGAGTAGAATTTGAACGTGCTGGGCCATTTTTCATTGATGGGCACAGTCGGGGCATCTTGCTGTTCTGTTACACACTGATGGAATGACAGCTCATCCAAAGAGCAGCCTGGTTTTTGAAGGAGATGCTGCCTTTTTCATCTGCCTCGAGAAGGTGAAAGGGGCACTGAGAACCCTCATAAAAAGTGATTTGGGGAGGCAAGGATTTGAGAGATTGTGACTTGAATAAGAAATTTGCCCTTCCCTTTGTTACCTGTCCATGCCAGTAGGCTCTCAGGCTCGCTGTGAGGTTATGGACCAGCAAGGCGGAGGGTGGACCAGTCTCATCCCTCAGGGTGGCAGAGGGGAACTGCTGCTCACTTGTGAAAGCTTCAAACCCTCAGGGCTGGAAAGGGGTGGTCCTTGATTACACTTGGTCGAACGATGCATTGTTTATCACCTGCAACAGAAATTGTTGAAAAAAACAGCAGCAAAACAGTGGCATTGGTGATTCTTTTTTGAATCGGACACCTTTTTCTTTTCAAGTGCTGTTAGCTGCTTGGGCAAGCAAGGTCATCAGCGAACCTTAACTGCTTCAGTGTCAACCAGTTCACGGAGGGAGCTTAGTTCTCACTGCCCTTTCGTGGGTGCCTGAGCAGCAGAGGAAACCGATGAAAGATTCAGAACAGACACACCAGAGGAGGCCAAATGTTCGCTGGGTTCTGTAGCAATCCCTTTAAGTTGCACTTGGAAGATTTTTCTTAGTCTGTGATTCATTTGGCAAAGGGCTATAGCAGTGGCTAGAAAAGAAAAGGTCTTTTTTTATGTGAGAGGGATGGAGTGGAGTTGGGACCTTGTTCATCACACCTGTTTGAAGGGTTTAAACAGCTGCTAGGGAGCAGCAGTAACTGGGCTTCATGTGCTTAGTTACGTCACCACCAGACGCTTTTCAGGATTTGCTCTTTTGCCCTGTGGTGAGGTGCAGCACCCAGTACCGTGCCAACCCACCAGGACAGCCGCCTTCTCGGGGCACGTGTGCCCTGTGGTTCCAGAGACCGCCTCTGGATCCCCGCCGGAGCAGGGGCTAGGTCTGGCTAAACTCTCTCCTTGGAGCAGCGGAGCTGCAAAGAGTACTGGCCCAGTTGCTATTGCAAGTGACATCTCCGCTGTGTTAAATTACAGGTCATAAATGGGGATGAGATAATTCAAACAGGCAAGTAAACCCAATCAGTTCTCTAGCTGAGCAGTACCCGGTCCTGGCCCAGCGCGCTGCCCTCCTACCCATTCCAGCTCCTCCCACTCCCTGCGCCCAATTCCTGCGTGTTAGAGACACCTTTGCTAGACTGTATTTTCCTCTGAGTGAGACGATGCCTCCACTCACCAAGCGCATGCTGTTAAGATTGATTTTCCCAGCGTAGATTTCCAGCTGTTTTGCAAACTGGCGTAGTGAGCGCTCGTCAGTGCCAGGGAATAACCAGCCTTTACATTTTTAACTCTTTGGAAAGCCATCTTCTTTGGAAAGAAATTTTAATTTTAAATTATATATTCCGGGTGAAATTTAGTTGGAGGAGGAGGAGCTTTAACTTGCTGAAGAACCCATTTCCGCTGAGGCAGCGGTGTTTTGCAGGAGTTATTCAACATGGGAGGAAAGGCTAAGCCTGTAACTCCTCCGTTGTCCCTTCTCCTTACTTGCGTTGACTGGATCGGGGCAAGTGCTAGAGCAGGCTACAGCCTGCCTCGCTGTTTGTTGATTTCTGATGCCTCCTCCTCCTCCCTCTGCTCTGCTGTGCAGAGCTCGGTCTCTTTGGGGGCTGTCATACAAGCACTGCTTCAGTTCTGCTTTGTTTTTGCACCCTAACACTTACCCCTGGGGGGAAAGCCCGGAGAAAAGCAAACGTTACTGGATTACCGATGTACCACGCAGCTGATGTGCTGGGATCAAAATCTCAAGGGGCTGTTGTAGCACGTAGGTCTCCTGAGCAGTGTGTCTCAACTATCCCTTCATGTTTGTGCCTCCTGTGCATCATTTTTCCTTCCATTTTGTTTCTCAGTGGGCTGGACCGGGAAGAGTTCCTGCATGCAGCTTTTTTCATTCAAGTTAAAATAGACATTTTTCCTTCTCAAAGAAAAAAAGCCAATCAGCTGGTAGCACGGAGAACATATTTACCTTTTGCCGTCTCTGTTGCTGCTTTCTGTGGCTGCCTTTTTTTTTTTTTTTGAGGGAAGATGAAAATTGTCATTTCTAATTGTGCCACCAACTTTTTGGCTTGACCCTCCAGTGCTTTCTCCCACTGCAGATATTCTAGCTGTTAGTAGGCTGGGTTTTGTTGAGGGTTTTTTTTTTTTTTAGTTTGTTTTTTTTTTTTTTCATAAATTTGAGTACACATCCTTTAGCTTTCTGCTAAAAAGTGGAGGCTAGCACTTTCTGTGCCACAAGAATCAAAACAGGGATGTGGGGACCCCTGGACTCGACGGAGCCCGGGAGCCCCTCTGAGCTGGAATGGGTCTAGGAGCAGCGTGTTCAGTGTTTGTTCTTTGTGTTCTGTCGATGGCATCTCCCCCTCCACCCACACTGCCCTCTCCCCCTTCACCTCAAATAACCCCTTAGTTGTAGCTTTTGGCTGCTTCTTCTCTATGTTGCTGTTGCACCCTCACTCCTGCTGGTGACTGCAGGCTGCCATTATCTGCTTTTTTTTTATTTATTTATTTATTTCAAGCATACCATGAATTTATTCTGAGCACACTCCATCCACAATACAGAGACAATGGCCGTTAGATACCACTTGCACATTTCTCTGCCAGATGAAACCTCCACCACTTTTATTTTCTGCTGCCTGTTTCTGTTTTTCTAACATATTTAAAAAAAAAAAATTAAATTGGCTATTGTTGTTATTAACACCAACATCCCTCACCCCCCCTCCCCCCCACCCCCCATGGCAAAATACTGCATTTCCATCTGCCTCAGCTGGAGGCTGTCTGGATAAAGCCACTGTGACCGGCTCAATTCACCAGTGGAATTTTGATTCACTGTCACCTTCCATCACGCAAAAAGCCCAGGAGGGCCAGACCGGCCCGCGAAAAGACCTTGGCACACAGGGGCCGCGTTACCCCAAGAAAACAGAAAGAGGCAGACATCCCATCTTCCCAGAGAATGTTAGCCAAGCTGCCTCTGCCTAGAAATCATCCGAAGACACTGTCACGGCCCCGGGTCCTGGAAGTTCCCCATAAAGCAGGCTTGCGGGGCAAAGGCATTTCATTTGTGAAGGAGCTCTGACTTTGCGGGGTGTCTGTTGCAGGAGAAGCGGATCGTGTCCCTGGACTCTGCCAACACGCGGCTGATGAGTGCCCTGACGCAGGTGAAGGAGCGCTACAGCATGCAAGTCCGCAATGGCATCTCCCCCACCAATCCCACCAAGCTTTCCATCACGGAGAATGGTGAATTCAAAAACAGCAGCTGCTAACTGGGCAGATGCTGCCGGCCGTCTCCCCAGGAGAAGGGCAAGAGGGAGCAGACTCGAGAAACCTTCAAAATAGCCCCCCCTTCCCCTTACAGGTTTACATAATGCTGCTAATAAAACGGAAAAAGAGAAAGAAGAACTCTGAAAGGTGGGCTGTAATTCCCCGCTCAAGGCCAGGAGAACCGGGCTCCCGAGAACAAGTCCTTCCATATCACTGTGTAAATAGAGGGAGCTCTTGGGTCATGTACAGAAAATGCCGATGTAATATACCAAAAGGAAGTGAATACTGTAGATTTTTTTAATTATTGCTATTTTTATTATTATTATTTTTTTTCTCTTGTTGAAAGCACTGCAGTCCTTGGAGGAGGAAGAGGGGAGTGTGAGTGCATGTGTGTTGTGGGTGAGAGAGAGAGATGAGCAGTGGGTTACGTTAGACAGCAGCTGGGTCTATCGGGCTGGCTGACACAACTACACGAGTGGAGTGAAATAGTAGTGAAGTGAATTCTATAAGAAAATTCATCTGCTGGTTTTATTCCCCTCTTCTCTAGCTCTTCTTAAGCCGAATGCAAACTTGATAGCAAACATTTTAGCAAGAAAATTGGCTCTTGCTGGATCCTGTACCTACTTTCAGTAGGACTCCGGCAAAGAATTGTCAGTCTTTTTGAACAAGATGAAAACTTGGAGCAGCAAGCTTCTTTCCTTGCGTTTGCACACAGTCAGGATTCCCATCAAACAGGCAGAGGGAATCTGCAGTTTTTCAAGGTAGGATTCTTTCTTTTTTTTACCCCAGTTCTAATGCAGTTTTATATTTTCTGTTTTGAGAATTTACAGACCTGTAAATACTTTTTTTTAAAAAAAATTTCTATCCGATCCCCACTTTATGCACCACGGAGTGGCACCCTGAATTCGTTCTCTGCGCTCCATCAGGAACAGTCAGGTTAACGCTCTGAGGAAAGGGCTAACCCAAGGGTGCCCGTGCCCAGCAAAGGAGACTTCCGTATGCAAAATTTCCTTTTTTTTCCTAGAGGATTTCTGTAGTTTAACTCTTGTTCAGTTTCACTGTTTCAGCCGTTAGCTTAGCCAGTCTAGTTCCAGTGAAAGATGCTTCTGCACGTTTGTGTTAAAAGCTCTTCCATTTTCCCTGAAATTCGCCTTTCTCTGGATACTTCAGAGGGGTTTTTTTGAAGTTCTGTACACACCAGTTTTTCCTCAAGGAGTTTTGACTAAGCTTTCATCTCCAATTACTTTCAGTTGCATTTCATAAAAGCGTACTTACAGGCTGTATGTGAGTGCGTATATCATTACAAGGTGACCTTCTCATGGAAGATAACAACATTCACAAACTGTAAAAGATTAACAATAAATGACACAGTATTGTCGATTCTCATGATTTCATCAAATGCCACGATATTTAGTCTGGGGTGGGTTTTTTTGGTTTTTTTGTTTTTTTTTTTTTTTTAATCCCCAAATTCTACACTCAAGTAATAATGTGTGAATCTTCACTTTCACTTTTTGGTATATGTTTCTAGCCCCCAAATCCTCAAAGTAAATAAAGTTATTGCAACAGGAATTTAAATTTCGAATTCCAGATGTAGACTAATAACAGCGAGCGTGATTAACCGTTCAGACTAGTTATGGAAATTAGAAATTGGAAAAGCTGACTTCAAAACAAGACAAAACCTGGCGAGGGTGCCTCGGTGTGGGGTGCGTTTAGCAAACGGTTCAGGCTGCAGCTAGGAACGAGTTAATGGGGTGGCTGTGGGGGTACCTGCCTGGAATCGTACGGCCTGTGATACAGAGGTCAGAGATGATGATGCCATCGCCCTCTCTGGCCTTCGTTTCTGAAGCTCTAAAATCCTACTGCGTTAAAAATGTAGGATTTTCTAAGCCAATTTCTTGACCTCCTGAAAGTGACCTGTGTTGCCTTCAAGGTGAAGGACTGGCAATACTGAGAACCCAAGTTCAGTGTTTGTTGTCCAGTTTGTTTGCTCTTTGGAAATGAACCAACCTCACCTCTGTGGGCAAACGCAGCTTGTGACAGAGCGCAGTATGTTGACAGTTCCACCTGACTACTGTGTTACAGCACTGCCGCGCAAAGTCACCACACAAGCGTGTTACATTCCCAGCTGTGCATAAATGCGGAGGCCGCATCTCCTGCTCTGTAGGGCGCATAAGAAAAACGTGTACGAATCTCTCTTAGCAAGGCCTTGGCTGTTAATGTACTACATCTAGAGGAGAGCTGTCTGCAGCGAGCTGAGTTTTATATTTAATGCTTAATCCTTTCAGATCAAAGCTTCTGTGGCTGCTCGACTGTGGCTTGGTACTACAGGCCAAGGAGCATCCCTGTCTTGTTCTTGGTGATCCACAGCCAAGTCAGCGCGCTCTGACGCACCTGGGGTTGTGCTCTGCGTGTGCTCGCTAGTGGTTTCTCTTCTGTACTTTCCAAACCGTCTTCCAGCTCTGGGACATTGCTGACCTCTGATATTTTCTTCCTCAAACTGTGCCTTTAAGTTCCTTCCTCTTTCCTTCTTCCTTCATGCACCACGGCCGTAGGCAGCCTATCGAGTTTGTATTAATCCCTCTTGTGAGCAGCTCTCTCTTACAAGAAACCTTGTATAAAAAAAACCCAAACTTACAATCCCCTTTTTGTTGAGTGTTTTTGTGCGATCTGCATCTCCCCTCTGCTGTGTACTGTAATTACACAGCTCCATCGTGGGGAATTCGCTCACAAAAAGTAGCCTTTTCAGATGGGCATGTGCATTGCTCACTTAATAAGCAATGCAAGATGCGAGACCGAGCGGTCGTAGGAATACACTGACTAGAACAAGGCAGGAGCAGGTAGGTCATTCTGCTAGCGTTAGTCTAGCATTAATTTGGGAAACACATTCCACCAGAGCTCCCCAAGCTTTCTGGTAACCCATCAGAGACCTCCGGCTGAGCTGGAGCTGGAGGTTCGACACTGAAAGACTCCGAGGCGCCCGCTTTGGTTTCTGCAGGGAAATGCAATAGGGGCAACATTTCAGCCCTGATTTTTAGAGGGGAAATAACACCTGCCCCCACGTGGATACATTTTGGTGAGGGCTGCCGTGATGTATCGTTCTAATAACGCACCTTCCCCTATGTGTTTCTTAAGCTTTGTAGATTAGGTCGCTCTTCTGCAAGAGTCTGACCCATCCGTGCTGTCCTCGCAGCTTGTTGCTAGGCCGGTGGTTTCTCTTCTATTTCAGTTTCTACCCTAAAGTGCAAAGTGTGCTCCTCTGACTCCCGCTAGAGAGGGGAAGCTGCCTCTTGACCCAAAAAGGGGTGAAGGTTGCAGACTCGCAATGCTGCAAGACTAAAATTGATCAGTTGCGTTACGTTCCTGAGTTCTGCAGGCAGCTGTCTCTCCTAGTTTATTACCAGGCAGCTTTCTAGAGAAATTTTAAGCTGCTTCAAGCCGACAATGTGTGAAAACGCCAGCTTCTATTTTGTCCCGTCTGATAAAATTCAAGTGGCACTAAACCACGTGGCAGCCAAAAGGTCTGTCTATTTTGGAGCAAGAGCCCTAACTGGGCCTGATCGCATTTGGTGTAAGACTAGTAGCCAGCAGCAATGAGAGGAGCAATAAACAATGCAAAGTCTGATGATGAGCGTTACAGACGTGAGGTTTTGGTTCATACTTTCAGCAAACGCATCAGGCTGTGTCTGATGCTGTTGCAAGCAACCGCTGCTCTCATTTGGAAACAGCTGAAGTAGCGCAGGAAAAATTTAATAGCCTGTAGGAGTAATACTGGCGTGCTCCTAAAACTGAAACAGAAAAGTTGCCCCATCCTGACATCTCGGTCCTCGCTGGCCGCGTTCCTCGATATTGTTCTAGGATGATTCTTCCCAAACCACAAAGCCACCCGGGCTTCCAGGTTCTCCGTAAAACCTCCCGGCCAGTGTGGCGGGGCAGGGAAACGGAGCAGCGTTTTGTAGCGCTGTGTCCCTTTGCCCTGCCGCGCGCGTGGTGTCCGCGGAGCCTGTGAGGGAGGAGGGGACCAGGCTGACGAGGGCAGGCGCTGGTGGAGAAGAGAGGGAGCACGGCCTGGGAGTGGCGTCCTGTAACTGCTCGCTCTTTGCAATTCTAGGAATTCAGACCTTTTTTTTCAAGGGAAATAAACAGATGTCACCTCCAGGAATTACCAACTGTTATTTCCCTGGTGTATTAGAAATGGGCAGCTCTGCATAAAAGCACAGATCCATACAGCGACACATTTTGCAATATTCCTCTCCAGTGGAGTAACTCTAAGCAGGGGATCCAGAGGAGCGTGGAAAGGGATGTGTATATTTTCTAGTTAGAGAATATGAGGTGTATCCAGTAATAAATTCTATATCCATCTAATCAGTCATCCAAGAAATGGGGTTTATTTTATGTCCTTGCAATTGCTTTGGGTTGGCTTAGGCTTTTTTTTTTTTTTTTACATGATATATAATTATTTCATGTTTTAATGCTGGCTTAAACCCACCGGCTTTTAACTTCATCTGAAAACTCAATGATTGAAGTCCGTCGATTTTACAGCAGTGCCCACGGCACGTGTCAGCAATACTTACCTGCTGAGGTCACCGCGTATGTATGAATTCTGTTTGTGCTCTGCAACAATTCTGTGTCATTCCTGGAGAACGATCCCTGTCCGAGGTGAACCGTTACATGCATTTACAGCAGCGCTTACCACGGTCAGCCACAGGTATCCAGCCAAGTGTGACAGAGCAAAAAGGGTTAAATTTAGGCTGATGCTTTTAGGTATTTCCTTCTCCCCAGTAAGTTAACTCCCATGAGGGTGAGCGTGTCATTACAGATCATGCCTGCCAGGAATCCTACCTGTAAAAATAGATTTTTCTGTCTCAAGGGCCTTAATAAGAGTGTTACTACACAGAACTGTTTTACAATGATAGCTCTAAATAATTTATTTTTTATTTCAACAAAGTACACCTTAAAAAGTAATAAACTTGTTTTTCAAGCCGTATTTTTATGCTAGTAGCACTGGACTGTTTGGTCTCTGAGATTCATTTCTGCATTTCATTGCCTGGGTTTGTTCTAAAGAAGATTTATTTTTGTTCTGTGAATAATTTTTGAAGGTTCTTGTAATATGTACAGATATAGATACATTTGAGGTCTTTTATTGATATTCCTACAAAGAATACAAATAAACTTTAACTTTAAACAGTCTGGACTCAGTAAACTGATGCTGATTTAAAATTCTGCTCTTTCTGCGCTCAGGTGGTACTTGTGTTTTGAGGAACTTCAGAGGGGGGAGGGAAACGCGGGCAGCGTGACTTGTGTTTGGGACCGAGGAGCTCCCATTTGACACCTGGAGCTGCCTGGCTTAACCAAGGGGGTCACGGCGGAGCAGAACAGCAGAATTCATTCCTTTCCCTTGTTTCTGTGCCTGGGGAATTTGCTGGAGCGTCTGGCACAGGTCCCAGGGCTGCGTCCCGGAGCTCGGCCACCCCTTGTCGGTGACCTCTGGCACTTGCTGGGAAACATCTGGCCGTGCGGAGGGAGAGAGCGACGAGCTGTGGAGACACGGAGAATTGCTCCGCTGCTTCTTTTAGGCATGGGATTTTTTGGGTAACAGCAACATCTTTAGTGGGAAAAAGAGAGTTACCTCGTATTAATTAATGTGTTTATTCCTCTCTTGCCGGACCAGCGAATGTGATCAGGCCAGTTTTCTTGTTCGGTCAATTCCTGGTTTACAGATTCTCCTGCGCCAGCCCAAAGCTGCAGCATTTGAGGCACAGACGTGCAGAGGAATATTTATTTACAGGTTCACATAAAATGCTGGATTCTAAGTGATTAATGTTTATTTTTCATATGTGTGTGAAATCCTGTATATCATAAGTGGGAAAACCTTTCATATTGAACTTACTGAATGTAAAATCTATACTCAAGGGGATGTTTTGCTAAAAGTCTTTTTATTTTCATTTCACACGATTATTTTTTTCCCATAGCTTTGAAGCCTGCAAAATACACCCAGCAAACTTTTAGTTGCTGCCGTGAGCCTCCACCCTGGCCCTACACTTTGTTCTGTTCCAGTCCCCTGCGTGTTCTGCCTTGTTCTTGCTTAGGCTGCAAGTTTTCAGTGCCAAGAGTTGTCTCCCTGCGTGTTTGTACAGAACCCAAAAAAGCGGGTGCCTGGTGCTTCTGGGCACGAGGGCAGCACAAACCGTGGGTCCGTAAATTCCCACACCCGTGTCCCGTCTGCGCTCAGTGCTCGCCCAGCAGAGTCACCCGCTCCTCTGTGGCCACTGCCATGGGGAGGGGGCAGGCCCAGCCTCCCAGATGTGAACAGGCAGAGGCAGGTGAGAAGAGCAACTGATACTCAAGTGTTCTATCCTGCTGAGGATGTTAAATCCCGCTTTACCTTGGACGTGGCCCTTACTTCCGCTGTGTAAAACCCCTGGATGTGAATGTGCAAATTCTCCTATTTGTAGCCATTCTGGACAAAACGCACCGGGCTCTGGAGCCTGTCCTCATCGCTCTTGCAGTTCACCCGCTCCAGCTGTGAAATTCCTTTGGAGAAGCTCCCCTTCGAGAGTCCTCCTGCCCAAAGGATGCAAGTGTAAAAACTTCAACGATTTCCTATCTGCAGGAATGTGTGCTGCTGCTGTAAGCAGCTGCTGCTTAAATCCATTAGCAGGTGCAATACCAGTTTGCTTATGCTGACGTATGAGTCTCATGAGAAGAGAGTCCTTGCTTTTACACTAGAACCCATCTCACGTTGCTGTCCTTCATCTTTCTCCTGGTCCCACAGGTTAAATATCCTCATGTCTCCAGAAGATGTATTAAATTCCTGCATTTTGCTGTGAGAGGTGGATCAAATATCTTCGTTGTAGGCATGAAACCTGGCTACCCGTCAGTACTTGCTGCATGGCGTATGAATACCTTGTCCTTACTCAGCTCTATGGGAACATGTAATCCTGCTGATGTGACTGGAAACGTGAGTTCTGTGGACCTGAACCCACTTTTCCGTAGAGCTGCATGGCCCAGCTCAGCAGCTGAGCAGCCTTGGCTGAAATAGAAGTTATTATCAATGTTGCAGACTTCGTGGTAGCTGCCAGGAGCAGGGCACTTGGGATAGATGTTCCCCGCACCCTCCAGGTTCTTCCAGCTTTCATGCTATAATACGACCCTAAGGACAGTCACGCTACCAATGGGGAGAGGGGGATCACGAGGAACAGATACGTACTGTCAACACCAGGAGTGAAAGATGATAGACTGGTGATAGAAACTAATGCAGAATGAAATGTGATCTGCACAGATACAAACGACACTTCTCACTCCCTTTTCTCTGCTGTCCAGGCTTCCGCCTGCAGCAGGATGCAGATGTTGAGAGCAGTTCCTGTTTTGCTGGGCAAGGAGGAAGTCCTGCATGCAGTGAGGGAGGAAGGGCTACAGCTAAGTTGCAGGCTGCGTCTACTCACCCCTACCCTTTGTTCCTTCACTCCCTTCACTTAGCTCACGTAAGCCAGACAACGTGCGGGTGCCATGCTGGACCCTGCCTGAAACTATCAATTTATGAATTATTGCTGTAAGAGCGGCTGTTCTATTGATGGGAGCTACTTCTTGTACTCGATAATCTGAAACGTCCCTTCCAACCTAGACAATTCTATGATTCAGTTCTGTGATCTTGCCTCCCAAAGTTAACTACTGCTTTATATTCTCCTGGTCTTCAGAGTCACATTAGATAAAACCTATTTTTAGAATTACGGGCCCAGTGTATTTACAAGCAAATAATGCTAATGAACATAATCAAACAAATGCGGCATGTGGTATCTTGCAGGGACAGTCCTCCTGGGAGCACGTGCAATGCCAGTCACTAGAAGGCTCACAGAGGTGGCCGTCTGTGCAAAAATGTTGGCTTTGCATTTGTCGGAGCAAACTAAACTTGTCAGGGGAGGAAGCTGAACCCAGTAAAGCTGTGGTAGATACCTGTCTGGGAGATGGTTGCCTTGAAACAGCCTACCACCCCTGCAAACTCCTGGCTGGAGGCTCAGCATCGGTGCTGCTTCTGATGTTATACCCCTTCTTTGTGTTGGCTGAGGTAGAAGGAAGATTTTCTCTTCTAGAGATGTAGAAGAGAGGAGAGCACATACAATGTGGGTAATGGGAGGGCAAGAGCTCATTAAAGGTTAAAACGCTTCCATGAGCCCCGGGTAAGATGGAGGAGAACAACTGACTATTCCCCACCCAGAAGCAGCGGCACCAGAAGCGGTTTCCATCCGGAGAAGCTGGTTTTGTTTCCGTGAGGAGGTCTGTGTAGAGGTAGCGTGGCTGGGCATTGGGACCAGCCTCTCCTGGTCTGGGACCTGGCATTTGGGAAGGAGGGAAGATAAATTCACTGGCCGCTGTTTTCCCCTTTCTTCCTTAGAGGGCAAGCCTTCCCCGGCGGAGCCGCCGGCGCTGCCGCCCTGGCCTGGCAGGTGGCCCGAGGGTGACACCCTGTGCGCGCTCAGCAGCTGACTTCTGTGCAGAAAACCGTTTTGCAGAGCCAGCGTTGTCTCTGTAAGGAGGAGTTGTCCTTACCGGGGACACTAACTAGGAATGTCCAGTAAAAACTTACTTTATAAAGGCCTTGAAAAAGTGCTGGGTGGATTTTGGTTCTCCTCACAGTCAGAGAATTTACTTTGGCCTCCAAATCAGCTGAAATGCATGGGAGCGGACATCGCCTTTGGACACGGGGCTTAAGCTCGTACCGAGAATGTGTGTCCCTTTTCCCCTTTACCCCAGGTGTGGTTACATGGTCTGGGTTTCACTGTTCAAAGCTTTGCTCTCCAGTAATATCTCCGTGTGCACTAGTTCCTTCAGCACTTTCAAAGGACTCTTTTCAGGACTCGGGACTTCCCTGGTGGGAAGGCGATGAAAGAGGAGGACTGACGGCCCTTTCCCTGTTAAGTACCAGAAGCCACTGCAAAATTTTATTTTATATTGTTGGATGTACTGTTGGAATCACTGAAGAACTTTGTCCTGATCCAGACTCTCATAACTGGGATTAAGTGGAGCGCCGCCTGCCAAGATTTTTCTCCATCATTGGGAAACTGTGAATGGTAGTTCCCTGCTATGCTATGCGCCTTACTGGGGTGCATTCAGAAAGTCATTGCTACAGCAACCAAGAAGGCTAAAAAAAGCTGATGAAATACACAGCATCTTCTCTGGGGTTGACTGAAGGGCAGAGAGGTTGCTGCTCCCTCGGTAATGTTTTTTTTGTTGGGTTTTGTGTCCCCCCCCCCCATGAAAGAAATACATTCCCTGCAGGCAGATTCCAGATTGTGGCCTTGGCCAAATAGGGAGCTTAAAAACAGCAAGTCCATCTGCCCCGACTGCTGACTTGACAACTGTGATGCTGGAATAAGCTGTGTGCCTAAAAGGGAAAGATGGAAAGGCCAAGGAGGCAGGATGCTCCATCCCTCTCACAGTTCACTGCTGCGTGCACAGTAACGCTCTGTTCAGTCACGGCTGACGTGGTTTTATGAGACTTCTGCCAATGCGTTGGTGGTCTAACAGCTGCTGGGAAATTTTCCTGAAGGGCTAGACGGGGTTTTTTGCTGTGCTGACTGTCCTCTCGGGAGTCAGCATAGCATCACGGGTGTTAATGCTCCCACCTGTATGCAAAGCATTTCCTCTTCTGGTTAGGGACAGAAGCTGAGTGTTAGCTGGAACGCCTGTGTTAGCCACTGAAATGTATTGGCACCAGAGGAGACTATGGAGAGCAAGCACCAGTTATCTCAGAGATCAGAAATCCTGGGTAAAAAGAGCCATTCTAAAATTATCTAATCAGCTAAAATTATCTGACCAGCCACTAACTGCTGGGACCCTGAATGCAGATTACAGTCACTCCTAAAAGAAGCTGGGCGGCAGTCCCAGACCTGTCTTGCACTGATGTTTGTGCCATGTCACCCCACTTCAGTGGCTAGCACAGCCGCTGGTCGCTGCCCGCTCAGCCCAGGAGCGGCTGCGATGCTGTGTGTCAGGAAGGAGGTGCACGGGCAGAGCTGGGTGGAAGTCAGGTGCCTCCCTCCCAGACGCCGTGCTCTTCGGCTGCTTACCTCTGCAGGGAGAAGCTGCAGTCAGTCGCAGAGATGCTGAGAGGAGGAGCAAAGGAGCCGGGTGAAGAAGGAAGAGCAGTTTGTGGCTGCCCAGAATAGAAATGAGCCGACAGGAACACTACCCCCCATCACCTGGGGACCCTCACCCTGCCTCCACCAGCAGCTGTGGGTAGGACCCTGGCACCGAGGGTGTCTGTCCGCCCCAGGCAGCAGCTCCTGCGTTCGGAGACAAAAGATCAGAAATGAGACTGTGCCCATAGGGCCACAGAGGTTCGTCTCCATGGTAAGGAGCTTGGCTAGTCCTCGGTTCGACAATACGCAGGCATCTGATTTCAGATGGATTCAGGTATCTTTAGGATCTGAGTATTTGGCTGGTTTCAGTCTCGCTGTTCTGGAGACTAAGACTCGGGCGTTTCCTTGGTGATTTTGCTCTGTGCAGCTTTCCTGTATTCACACCTTTCTCTGCAGTTCACCCAGATGCAGGACTATGCTGATACAGATTTATTGTCTCTAACTGGGACAGGCCTGTGATAGATATGTCATGCTCATGCTCTCCAACAATGCACGCCCTTCCAGGTTGGGAAAATAAATGCTACCCCCGCCTCCTCCTGATCCTAAACAATAAAAGCAGCTTTTGCTCCAGATAAGTTGGCTACACTATTTGGCATAAGGTAAAAGGGCTTTTATTGTGCCGCAGTCTTCGGGGCATCAGCAAATCAGTCCTTTGGGTGCTGACTCCACAAACACAAAGCAGGATGCAATTAAATAGTTTGAATATTTATATCGACAATGAAGTTTTTATACCTTCCAGTGTGACATATGCAGTTGACTTTGGTCAAAGATGGGATGCACCTCATCATAAAGAGCGCATTCTGGTGGACTTGTCAGAATGGCAGCCCAGAGGTCTCTCATCAGCTGATAACGAGGAGTCCAGTGACGTGGACTCTGCTTAACTTGGAACTGGCCCCAGCCCAGTTTGTGGCTAACTGGCTGCCTTCCCCATGCGAAAGGTCACCCCAGCAGTTGGAGGGAGTAAATTTGGTGAGTCAGGCGTCTCGGAGTTTATTTCAACCTAACTGTAGTTCCTCCATGTGAGGATTGCCATTTTCATTGTCAAGCCTCCTCATGTAACCTGTAAGGTTTTAATTTCATTTTAGTCTCTTTAATACATGTGTAAGTGGCCGTCTGAGAACATACCACACTGGTACCAGGCTGTATGGCCATTCTTTACTCATTTCTGCAGGTTCCCACTGCATTTTTTGGCTTACAAGGGCCACAGCTATCAGATGGGTCCCTACTAGAGTGAGCCTGGAATGAATTTGATAAATGAATTCTGCGCATGCATGACACCAACACACTCATTGCTACAAGTGTTTCTTTAACCACTGCTCTCTTATCAGCATGAAAAACAAGTATGTTGAGTATCTTGGGCAAATACGCTTGTGCAGATGCTAGGAGAGCTACGAGCATTATCAGCAAACTGGTTCAGGAATAACATTTGCAATTCAATACCCTTTGAATTGCTGTCAGTAAAATGCTCATCTTTCCTGAAAGCCTTAGGCCATCCCTGCTAACTCACTGACTCTCCTCTCTGAGACCACATCAAGATCTGTCACTGTGACAAAGTCCACATAGACTTCCCACACACACCTTGCCCTCTAATTTATGTCCTACTGAAGTACTAGGAACATAAGAAGAGGACAAAGCAAATGCTGACGGGCTAAATAACAAAATCTGCCCTTCCCATCCCCAGACTGGTCTGAAATATTTCTCACAGAAGTGACATTTATTAGGAAATAAAGAAATGATTAATAGCTGTGCAATTATGTACTGATGTCGTAAATAAATAGCTTAAAATGAGGAGTGCACGTACAGCAATAATAATTGGCTTTCCTCATATCAGCATGGGTGAGTGGGACAAACCATGCTGAGAATTAAAGGGCGTTTCAGTCCTTGCTGTTACAGAGAGCAAAACGGCCCATAGCAGCAGCAGGCCTTTGTGAAGGGGAAGTCCATCTAGCAGGAACTGTGGTGAAGGATTGCTCTTGAGCTGTCAGACGACAACCGTATAACGCTGTGGTTTCCAGTCACTCTGACCTTGGGCTGCTTACAAGTCAATAGATACCTGATATCCAAGTTGACCTCCCTTTTCCCATGCCTTTCCTGCCACTTGACTTCTACTCCTCAGCTCTCTGGTGGTGTTTGAGGAGATATCCTAGAAATAAGGACAAACGGAAAACTGTGAATAGGACCTGTATGAAACCGTTAGGGGAAAAGATCCAAAGAAGCAGAGCTTCCCAGTGGTGCCTCTGCACTAGAAACAAACTTGTTACCAGATCTCCTAGATAAACTGTGCAGAGAGTGGGTACATTAGAACAAAAGATTTTTCTTGCTGTTGGAAGATGAGGGACAGTGATGCTAGCAGATGATTTTCCCAATCCCAAAGTCCAGAATCCAAGTGCAATAAAACACAGTACCACTGCAAGGAAGGCGGCAGCTGTCTTTAATCTCTGCTTCGTATCACTGGGGAGGAATTTTGAGTGGGCTTGAAAATTTCTGTTTAGATTGTCTCCGGGGTGATCCAGCGACTCCCAGGCATGCCTGCTGGGCTGGAGAGCTGACCCCCCGGTGTAACAGAATTTGTCCCAGGGACAGAGCACATTTACCCGGGCTGCTTTGTATACCCCTTTCTTGTGTGGGCTGCAGAAGCTGCACTGTGCTGCCGAGGTGTATGCCGAGATCCCACCGCAATCTTGCGTGGCTGCTGCTGCCTTGCACACAGAAGAATGTTGCAGTGTCCACTTTACCCCTCCCACCCTCACACAGCTGTAATAAAAAACATTAGGGTTTGCTGTTCAGCACACAAAAATAGCATTGCATTTTTATAATGCCTTGTAAATACTGGGCAATACACTTCCTTCTTACTTTCTTTTTTTTTTTTAAATTAACTCTTGGCCTACACTGACTTCCCTTGCTTTGACTGACTCTAGCCCAAGACTGCAGATCTGAGCAACTGAGATAATAATGTGAAGGATCCACATTAATAGTGATAAATGTAAATTCCTCTTTTGCTTTGAGAAAGTCTGCCTCGTCTACTGGGCCCTTAGGGCCATCACTCTGGAACTCCGGAAAAAAATGCCAAGAATTGAGAGGTAGAAAAGGGGATAATATTTGTGTCTGTAGTCTCCACGCACCATATCTCTGAAGGTTTTTCATCGTGTAACCTACTTTTCCTATGACTAAGTTTCGACCCAACAAACAAGTTGTGATCAAACACTGAGACTATGACTAAAGAACCGTGTGCTTCTGTGAGCAAGGGGCGATAATGTCCCTTGTTAGGAAGTTGGGGGCTTTCCGCATAAGGGATATGCAGTAGGTCTACCTACCTGAGCTTTGGACAAAGACTGGATAATACATGGAAAGACATTGCTTAAAATGGAGATCGGAAGATTACTACCAGACTGGAAGGTGAGTAAGAATCTGTCTGAAAAGGAAGGTAGCAAATTGTACTGAAAAATGAACTGCAGTTCCGAGATCTCGTTTAGCATTTATTTTGATCTCAGGATGAACAGTGCAAGTGTGCTAAGAAGACTGCTTAGGACGCAAATTTGGGAGCCATCTTCAAACACGGAGGGACCAGAATATCTTACAAAATTAATTAAATGACCTTAGAGGCTGGGATAAAAACAGGCGTTTGGGTGGGGGAAAAGGAAGGAAACTATTGAAAGTAGATATAGTAAGACAACTGTGATGTTATGGTTTGGAGGTTATAATTAATAATTCACGGTGTAGAAATGCACGATGGAATCCCACCTGGCCTATCAGCCAGCCAAACAGTGGGCACAGCAGGGCTGTTCTGCATGCAACTATGCAAACCATACTGGAGCCACGGGAACACTATGCAATTTGCATCCCCTTTGCAGGGACGGGAAGAATTTGTTACCCGTATCAGGTATTTTAATTTCTCTAATGAGCTCCAGATCAACAGAAACCCTGAGGAAAATGAACTGCGCAGTTACATGGGCTGGATTATTTGCTTACTGGGAACAGGGCTGAAAAGAGACTTTTGTGGTTTTTGTGCCACCTCAGGCAATATTTTGGAGGGTGCTAATTGCCCTGGGAACATCATCTGCACATTTCAGCATGTTATTCAGAGGGCAGCATCCTGTGACGACTGGCATTTGCAGCTCAGTCCATAATGTGTGCTAGGCAAGCAGGACAAATCCAATCCTGAATGAAAGGAAGTTTAACTGCATCTGAGGATTTTAGTAGTATGTTCCCAGCAGAGCTTGTGTGGGGCTTGCCTTTACTTTATGCTAAACTACAACGCAATGCATCCACTTGGGAGTTTGGTATATTCACTCCCTCCCGAGGCACCCGGTTTGCCAGGAACAGAAAATCAAGACAGAAACAAAACTTTTGTTCATGAATGTATGCTGCAAATTGTGGAGGTGAGAAATTAGGTAAGACGTGCATTAGGTAAGACTGAGTCACAGTCCTTCCTGCTGGTTCCTCTCTTGTCAAGCACAGATCTCTGGAGACAGAAGAGTCCCCTGCAGAGCTGAAGGCAGACAAGAATAGTGCTGTAAAATCCCCTGAGCCCTGCTCTGCCTGCAGCTTTAGTGGGTTTAGAGCACAAATTTATCGTAGTCATCGGAGCACGCAGATTTCTGAGATGACGTGGGCAAATCCGAAGTGATGCTACACTGCCCTTGCAGCCTTGAACACACAGCTTTGGCTGTCGTGAGCAGAAATCCTTTATATTTAGTTCAACGGAGTATTGGAGAAAGTTGTTTTTGTAATATTATCTCTAAAACACAAAAACCAGCTCTGTGTGCCGTTTCCAGAGCAATGTCTTCACCAGGTAATCTGGGAAGCAGCTTTAGCAAGCCACATTGCTTCTGTTTTACAGTGGGAGAAACCAAGTCAAGGAAGGAAGGAGACCTGCTCAAGACTGCAGAGCAAGTCAGTATTTCCCGACACTTTTGTTTGTGGGGTGCTGCATCTATGTCCTCGGACATCTCAGCTACAAACTAAGGTCCCTCTCAGACCCTGTGGCCTGGCCCGAGGCTTATCTTCAGAGGTGGTGCTCTTGTGTTTCCCAGCTCTCCTTGCTCTATATGAAGTGTAGTGATTTTACGGCCTGGCCCTCCAGGCGTGTTTCCACTTTGAGGCGATAAAGACTCTGTAGAGAACAGCAAATTCCAAATGGGATAGTGGGATTGCTGCCAGTTGGGAGGGTAGGCTTGGCCCACGCCGCATCTTTCCTCATAGCAGATTAGAAATATCAGCACTGGTTAAATTACTGCTTCTTCCCTTCCTGGATTTAAAAACTGATTCAAACAGTAGGAGAAGCTGGGGAAGAGATGATGCACCATAACTTGTGATTTTATTTTTTGCTAAGAAGATTTAGGAACTCAATTTTCAAATAGATTGTGCTCTTAAGTAGCATGGGCCAGGGACCTTAATCCATGACACACACACCAAAATTTATCCCAGGTAGAGAAAGGTTGGAAGGCCAAGAAGAGCTCTGGTGGAAATTGCTGCAGTTCAGAACTTGTTCTCCTGTGCCTGCCAACACTGGGATCTTCCAGATCAGTTGCTTCTGCAAATCACACCCCAAACAGACCTGGCCCCCTTCCACCTCTCTTGTATTTCCATTCCCTGAAATGTGAGCTTTAACAATTCCATCTTTTACATTTGCATACACCTTCTGGACACTTTTGAGCCGATAGGGTAATTTTAAAGGTCAGGCTGAGTAGTAAAATGCAGGGAATTTAAAAAGACCTCTCTACCCTGGACACCTGAAGAAGGAGAAATCACTTTGGGCTAGATAGCGACCCGATACACAGAAAAGTATACCATAATAATGCCGTGGTCCAGAAATCAGAGCCACCCAAAGCAAATTTTCAGCTTCCATTGTCCTGTCTTCTCCCCATGTCATATTCCCAGAAGAAACAGCACACAGTCTCATTCACAGTACTTTAAAGATACCAGAAAATACAGGCAGGAGATAGCCTGTAGTCACACAAGATTCAGGATGCCTATCTCTTGTCTCTTTCTTAAATCATGGATCCGCAAAACAGGGCTGGAAATCTTGCGAAGACTGAGACATCTGCTCCTTTTATCTCAGATCCCAGGGTAGAATGCAGATGTTTACCTGTTCAGAGTACATCTAGCTTGATTACATTTTTTCAGATATTAAAATGGTTTCAACCACTTAAATTTCAGTGGGGACAGCACTGGTTTCATGCTCCCCCATGCAGCTTATTATGTTTCAGTAGCGTCTCCTTTCAAAACTTACTGTTCATGCAATGTCAAACAAGTCACCATCACCTTTGCTGGTATGTGGAAAGTGGCAAAAAACCTCCTGTCAGTAACAGCACTTCCATCCCCTAAAGCTATGTTTTTTATGTGCTGACCTGTATCCCATTATCTCTGCACAGATATTACTTTTGTTTACCCACCACGTCCATGCCCTGAAGGCCAGTTTTACAGCAATTCTCCCCAACAGTGCAGCATTCAGGTGCAATCTCAGTGTCTGTAGTAATTATGTTTGAAGGTTAATGTTTCATGAAAATATCAAAGTATTTCTGCCCCTCAGCTTTACTGACGACTTTGGTAAAAGCCTAGGTGGTTTCTTTTTCTTGTTTGTTTGTTGTGGTCTAATAGTAATGTGTTTGGCTGCCTGATGCTTGTTTCTACCCAGGGTTTAATCTACCTGATAGAACTTAAGTGAAATATGAACTGTGGTTTTTGGTCATCTTTGGAAGGTCAGAGGCTATGAATGTCTTTTTCTCCCTGAAAATTCCCCTGAGCGTTAAAGGAATATTTGGGGTTGTGTTATCAGGCTGTTAAGTTAGTTAAAAATTTAACCAAAGGCCAGAAACAGGGCCTGTGCTTGTGACGGAAGGGCAAACCCCCAAAATATTTATCTTCTGGCTTTGCTATATGACATAAAAAAGGGAAAACTGAAATAATAACTGTTCTGGCTGTAAAGAGAATCCTTTTTCTTAGAAATTTGCCTGCCATACCTCTTACAGGTTTTGTTTTCCCTACACAATGTGGGGAAAAAAAAAACCTTACATAAAAATAAAATTCCTGCATTATAAAAATTGACAAGAATCTCCTAAACCACCAATAGCACTACTCAAAAGGTAGGGAGATGCACACGGATTGAGGAAGAATGGGGTTACGTTTCATCAAAGGTGCTGCTGCCTTTGCTCACGGTACACTCAAGGGGTCCAATCAGCATGCAGAAAGTGATCTGTTTTTCTTTATCTCCAATTGATGGGCAACTGAAAGATTAGGGTTAGGGATGCTGCCGCTCTAAATTATGCAGAAGAAGAGAGAGATCGGTGAGAAGGAACACATTCGATTCCCCCAAGCAGTACTCTAGCAGCCACTTGCCCAGTTACCCAGTTTGGTTGGGTGTTGGGAGTCACAGCCCAGCAGCTGGTTATTGGATTCAGCAGGGGCAGAGGCTCAAAAGAAGACAAACCAAACTGACCAGGAAAGGTACACCTCAGCTAACTCTTTTGGCTTTATTGCATGTTAGAAATGAAAGAAGTTTGTCTAGCAACGTGTCCTCTCCATGCAAGGGTGGAAGGCACCACTGACAGCGTGGTGTCACATCGCAGGGCCTCAGAGCGCAAGGGTAAGAGCTGAAGAAGTCAGGCTGCTTGGGCAAAGAACATATATTTGACAACTGAGTGTTATTTCAAAGTGCAGAGTTCCCAAACTCCCTTGGCACTACAGATTTATGCTAGCAAGGGGTCAAATTTTGAGGGTTCATTAAGGATAAAATGCCTGATGAATTCAATCAGTTCTGCCTCTTCCGGGTGGTGTTCCTGGCAGCAGAAGCAAGGTGGGGATGGGGGGGAATGGCTGCAGCCAGAGCACAACCTTTGCTTTCAGGTTCCCTCAGGAAGCCTCCTTTCGCCTGTCCTGCACAACCCACCTTTTCTCCACCTTCCTGCCACTTCAGACTGACATCCATACATGTCTTCGAGCCTGCCTGAACTGGCTACTTCTCTTTCTCCTGTAAGTAAAACCATCATAGTGCTTTACTTGATGCATTGTACGAATTGTTACCGCATATAAAACTAGCTTTATCTGGTTTTGTCCCTGATGAGCTGAAAAATTAAATAGCTGCTATAAAATGTTGTGAAATACTGGTTTTACAAGTTAGATTTTACGTGGGAGATGAAAGGCTGCCTGAATTTTTTTCATGTTGTTTGTGTATCATTTTCAAAACTTAATTGACGAATGTGATGTAGTTTGATAGCTAAAAATATCATACCAGTTTTGTGGTTGAAAACGTTATTAAAATGAAAATAAATATGGGCCTCTGTACGTAGGTGAGAGAGAAAGCACACAAGGGAATGCTTGAAGTGAATAGGTTTGGAAGCTTTTCAAACAGGAAAAAAAAACACAACAGTTTTTCTTACATGTAACACACATTGGTTTAAAATCTATTTCAGACTTTGCATATGTTTTAGCTGAAAATTAGGCACTGTGTCTAATTATGATCTCAAAACCCATGGACAAATGCTACAGGCTTAATACTTTGAACTGTAAATATAACCACAAGAATGATACTCACATGGGGGTAATAAAGAGGTTAAAATGAGCCACACCTTCCAGAAAGTTAAGAGCGAGCACCTGGGGCAGGTAGGAAGGGCAGGAACAGTGATGAGAAACAGAATAAAAATTCCTAACATTTCGCAGTTACACACAGGACTTTGGTCCATCTAATCCAGAACCTGCTCCCCAGAGAGTCATAAATTGGTGTTTCGGTGCTACCCAAAAAGGATAATGCATCTAGCTGATGGTGACACTGAGGGTTTTTTGGGGTGAGTGAGGTGGTGGTATCTGCCTGACCCTTCACTTGTCACAATTTTATGCCTTGGAGTCTGAGAGCTGCTGATGGCTATTTGAGCATTAATTAGGTCAGATGTGAACTATTTAATTTTTGGCCAACTAACAGAGCTGGAGCTGGCTTTAAGTTTCTCAAGGTCCCTGTCATTCAAACTGTAAAGTTCATTTAGAGAGCTGTTCTGTTCTTGAAAACTTGGACAAGAAAAACTTTCCTTAAAAGCATCCCCAATTCTAAAAGGAGCTTCAAGAGTTACGTCAGAAAGTGGTGCCTCACGAGACAAATAAAAAAAATAATTAAAAGGCAGGCATAGAAGATAGAAAAGAGAAGTTTTACCCCTTAATTGCTCACCAAATCACTGCAGAGAGAGAAAAGGCAATGGTGCTATGCCTAGCCAACTGTTTATTTGGAAGATGGTTAGTGAAGAGAAACGTTCAAAATTTGCAAATACCAAGGAGGACGGTGATGACTAATGTATATAACCTCAGAATAACGATTAGTCCACAGCTTTTGAAGGAAACAACACTGTTCAGACCTGTAACAGCTGTTACAGAGCGGTGTCCAAGCAGAGGTCTCTAGTGCTTCAGCTTAAAAACAAATCGTGTTGTATACCTGCGGGGTAGCAGGTACCCAGATCACGGCCAGAGGAAGGTTTGGAAATCTTCTTATTACCACTGGGTGGAGCTGAAGCCCTTTTTGTTCAAAACTGCTCCTTTCGTAACTTCTCTTTCGTAGAGAAAAATTGTGAATCAGACTGTTTACAGATCGATTTGGAGAGTTCGTTATGCTGATGACCTCATTCTTCTGCAAGGGGAGGTCAGGGAATGTATTTCATGGGGTGTGGGGGTTCTCCAACAGTATGCAGTTGTTTGGACCTAAATGTCAGGCACAGCCAGGACTTATGATGAATTTGTAACGCAGTCAAACAGTCATATAAAATCATTATTGTCTTTAAATGCCTGTAATAAACCAGCTAGAGACTGTGACCTGAATAAGTGAAGGGAAAATACAGCTGAAAGAAACTTACCAGGGTGAAGAATGTGTGTGTTAATAAGTTGTCTTTGTTTCTCAATTCGGCTTTTCTGCTCTTAACGATTTTGAGTGACAGCACTGGATCCATAAAGGACAAAACAGGAGCTTGGATCAGGATAGACGTAAGGAAAATAGGACATGCTTTGAAAGCAAATTCCAAGCAGATGGGCAGGGCAGCAGGGGGGTGAAAGCAGTTGTCCAGATCACTTGGTGCTCATTACTTGTTCTTTGTCCCGTCCTGCTTAGTTGGGCTGCAGCTCCCTGTTTTCCACCTGCAACCAGACTCCCCTTATCTCATTCTGATTTCTCTTCTTAGTGTTTTGCTAACTGCCCTGTTTTCCCACAGCTGCCTCAGACCAGAGCCCAGTCTTTTGAAGTCTGGCCATTTGTGCGATGGCAATTTAAGATCTTTCTGCCCCCACCTGTCCTCATTGCCCCTCTCCTGGAGGCTGGCTGATGCCCAGCAAAGGCAGCACAGTGGGCTGTATCTGTTCTGTGCATGCCATGGATCACCATCTAGACAAGCAGCTTATAATGCTAGCGAGCTGAGCTTCCTGCAATGTGAACCCTGGTGGTCAGGAGCTCCATTTAATGATCCCTGTTGGATTTAGCTATGGTGGCTGAATGTCTCCATGCCTCACTGCTCTGAGAGCAGAAATGTCTTCAGAATCCAGCAGGACCGTGGCTTCAAGCTCTAGCACTACAAAGGTCTGCTGACACAGCTGTGCCAAAAAAGGTTGTAGGTGTAGATGTACCACTGTTGACCAGCACATGCTTTTGTTGCCTTGATTTATGTTGTTCAGGCCACGAAGAGACATTCACGTTACAAACAACTGCGTCCATGGAAGACCTTATTCTCCTCTTGTGGCTTGTTCCTGCTGTTCTGGAGGCTGCAGCCTCCTTTATGCATGGGCAGAAGAGATTGTGCCCTAGCCCACTTCAGGCAAGGTCCATGGGAGTTAAAAGTGCTGATGAAAGTGGTTAGTGTTAACTCATCCAGCTTTGTCCAGAGCATGAGACAATGCTCACAGGATTTATTCTGTGGGCCCAGCTGTGGGGTGGTAACTCCCAGCTGGCAGATGCTGATGAACAATTGTGAAGCAGAACATCTTCAGTCAGCTCAGCCAGAAGGATGTCTGTCATTGGCCTGGGGAGATGGGACAGCTAATTTAGCAGAAAAGCTCTTCCTGTTGGCTGCGTTGCTAATAGAAAGCCTTGCTGACAGAGCTGTGCTGGTACAGGTACAGCTGTGAAGATACTGTGGTGTGGAAATATCCCTTGTTTCACTTTTGAAAAAATTCTGAACATTTTCAAGATTTTCCCTGACACACCCCATCACCAGTCTCACCTCTTCTCCGCTCGTTTCTGCTCTTCTGTGTAAACCCATGTTAGAACCAGCACACACGGTGCACCCCAACCACCGAAGGCTTCTGGCTCCACCTGGTACCACTCTTGAATACACTAAAGAAGTCAGACATCTCCTATTTTGGTCCATATTTCCCCTGTACTTTCTCTGCTTTACCTTGGGTCTCTGCTGATATAATTAGAGTAGACCAGCATAGTATATCATTAGACTGTGACATAAAATGCATGTTGTAATACAGCTTATTGATTGAAACTGGTAGAGGTATTGTCTGAGATCATAAACATGCTCAGATATGAGGATTGTGATGTGACTGTAATCTTTGCACCTATCCCCTGCCCCATGTGATGATGAAAAGGGATAATTATTACACTTGTTAATAATTTAGGAAGCTAAGCAACAGCACCTGGAAATTAGGTGTCAATTTTGCAAGATTTCCACAGAATGAATAAGGACGAAAAATAGGTCAGGCAAAGTTACACTTTTGTCACTTTAGAGAGGGGAAGGGATTATTTTTAGCAAGAAGAAAATGCTTTCTCTGCCTAGCTATGCAACACAAGTAGGTAGCCATAACAGATGAGCTTTATTACACATGATTGCTCTAGGCCTGCCAGATCACTGATGCTTTCCACAAACACTCTGCAGAAGTGTCGATTGGTTGGTGAGTACCTGTGCTGGCAGTCTGTCTGTGGTGATTTGAAGGGTCATCTTTATTTTCTCCTCTTGGATGGGAGGTATTGTAAATTCACAGGGCTGCTGCATTCTGGCATAGATTTGCTTAGTTTCTGATAGTATTTTTCCAGAGCAAACTTCCTAAACCGATGTTTTTCAAAATTTATTTTTCTGTGCTTTCAGTACTGAAGAAAAAGAAAATATGTGAGACGTATACTCACATACTCATACTCTGAGACAACAGGGGCATGTTAGCACTACAGAAAGTTTGTGCTGATACACAATTGAATAGGTTGTGACAGACATAGCTCTAAAAAGAGCTGGAGTGCTGTGCTCTGTGCTGTCTATTCTGCTGTAGCTTTTATTACTGGAATATTTCTCTCTCTCAGTTTTTAATTCCCTGTCCCCATTTAGGCTGACAATGTGGATCATGGGTGTCTAAAATGGCTTTCAACAGAGGATTATTATTGTTTATATTTAAGAATACTACTTAAAATTTGAAGCCAAATTGAAGAGTTGCTACATAGGGTGTGTATGTGTGGTATCTCTCAACGGTAAGAATGTTAAAAGCAAAACTTCTATTTGTAAAAATATGTCATTACAATTCTAGCCAAGGAAAGACTGCTTTTAAAATTAAAGACCTGTGTTCTTGAATCAAACTGCTCAATTACGTTTCAGTATACAGCAGCCAATTAATTGCTCTGCCTTATGTAATTTTTTTTTTTTCCTGGATAGCTTGAGGACCTCTGCAACTGTTCCTTTTGAGCTTTGTGGCGAGCGGGGCTGTTGTGGTCTGAAAAATAAGCCGTCAAACCACATGTTACCAAACCACTTATTACCAAAATAGAAACCACATGCCTTCCTCACCCTGCATTCCTCTCTGCAACAAGAGCAGCATCTCTCTCTGGACAAGGAGTTGGGACGACCTTACAGGACATAGTAGATTCATCTCTGATCAGCTGCATTAGTTTTTATGGATGTCAGGGGTTGATGAGTCAAAGCATCCCAGCAATGTGAAGTTTGTATGTATTTAAGTTCATGCAGGATGAATATTTAGTCAAACAAAGGCTGGTGTTGGGAGTGGTACCAGCGTAGTAAGTTTTTATTCTTTAAATAGAGGATGGCACAATGACTGTAACTAGAGATCTCAAATGCAAATGGAGTGTGGAGACAGACCGCGTTAAGAAGGTAGGCCAACTCCTATCATCTTACCCTTATAGGGGAGGGGACAGTTTTCCTGGGGTAAAAAAGTGAATCATTGAGAGTTTTCCCTCTACCCCATCACCTAAAAGAGTGCATTCTGTAACTGCATCAGGAGTCATTTTCCCAGGCTCTGATAAGCTTGAGTAATTTTATATTTCATATTTGAGTTTGTCATATCACTTTATGTTCCTGAAAGAGATAATAGTATTGAGTCATATTTCTAAAAAACATCTTTTCCTGTAGCTTTTAGATTTTACTGTAGGAAACTATAAGGCATTAGAAGCGCCTGCATTTCACAGCTGATAGGTGTTTTCACAGCCTCAGTTCTGAACAGTGGGAAGCCTTCTACGTTATAGAAACCTCAGTTTTACATAGATGCTGGTGGGCAGGAATCCTGCTGGATGGTTCTCAACGTATGTGTGTTTACACTGATAGAGATCTTAGGGGGTGGTTTTGGTTTTTAAACCATACCTTTATTTCAGTAGTATTGTGTGCAATTTATGATTCTGAGATGCCTTTTTTAAGTTTCTAGAAAGGGGGTTGTGAGTGCAACTTTTATAGCGTCTCTGTCAAGAAGGATGTACCAGAATGACTCTTTATCTAGAAATATCAGTATTTTCAATTGGCCCCATGAAGGAGCGCACTCAGTACTGGCTGCTTTTATTGTACTGCAACTACGAACACTTTTTATACATTTTAGTACAGGAACCAGTCAGTCAGTTCATCCACTCAATATCAATATTGTCTCAATAAAGTCTCATCTTAGCGTTTGGTCAGCCTCAGCCCTTAGGTTAACTTTCTGTGCCAACAGGTTTACATAATACATAAATACACTGGTACCTGTAATAATGTAGTGTATTACTTCCTGAATGCATTATAGGCTCTTAAGCACTTAATCAAATTCCTTAGGATTATTTTCTGCATCCTCTTCTGTGGGCAGGTTTCTATACCAGTTTGATCATTTTCATCTGCAGACTGCTTTTTAACTTGAGTACATATGGAACTTTTTGTTCTGCTGTTGCAAATCCTGTGGAGGTACATCTGCTCTTAGGAGCAGCTTGCCACATGCCACATTTGACACTGTTAGGGCTTCTTTTGGTTTAAAGTAATCCCTCCAGTAATATTTTTATACCCTTGATATAATTACTCTGCATACCATTACAGTAGCTGTATTTCAGTTCATTCCTGTTCATTTATTTACATGGTTATAAAGCTTTTTTTTTTGAAACTCTTCTACTTTGTAAACATTTTAGGATACCCAAGAAAAAAAAAAAGAAAAAAAATGCTATCTACCATAAACAGAGCATTTTCTGGCTGTATGTATGTTCATGCATTTGTTTTGGTTTTAAATTCCTTTTCCAATTTGTAGTGAGTGCAATGCATTACTGCAAATTGCTTGCCTTTGGCAGGCGTGACACTGAACCCTTGTACTGATCCTTTTCCATGTGTTACGATTTTTTTTTTTACTTCCATTGCAAGTAAAACTCTTTCACTCTGTTTACCTACCCTAACATTCTGCCTTCAAATCTGGTACGTGTTTTTAATCTGAAACGCCGTAGTTCTGTTAGTTCTCGTTAAATACTTCTGTATGAAATTGCTGCAGCCACCAAATGTGCTCTGTTTTTAGCCATGTCCAGCTTGCAGTCGCAGTAACAGTCTGTCCTTATGTCTGTACGTGGCAGGATCTGAGTCAACAGGAAATGTGGCATTGTACGTGGTACTTTAAACATCCCTGGGAATTTCAACCCTCTTTATTAAGAAAGGTGGAAAAGTGAGTAGTTGTAAGAGATGTATGAATAAGGAACATCAATGAATGCTTTTAAAATTGCACAATAACTTGCATAAACGAGAAAATTGTACTGAGGTATTATCCATCTTAAAGTCTCATTACTTCTAGGTAACCCATGCTATCAAATTCCTCTTTCGTCTCTCCTGTGATATTTTTCTGTCACTTCTTTCTGTCACATAAAGGGCAAGCAGCCAGCAGTTTCGACCTCTTACATTGAGGAGGTGACTGCTGGCATTATCTCAGGTTGGACAAGCATGCTCTGTTCGCGTGTTTTAAAATGTAAAAAATTCAGCAAATAATTAATGACAAATTGTTAATTTCACTTCACATTAGTGAACTGAGAATTCCCCTATACAAACACAGCCTTTTTTGGGGTTATGCAACTTTTATCTGAAATTATTTTTATCTCCTGTAAGCAAGGGGACCAGATTAGAGCATGGCAAATACAGAACTAACCGAACAAATATCCTTTTTTGTGGATCAAAAATGCAGTTTGTTCCTTAAGCATGAGCACATCTTCTAAGGCTATTTGTAATTGCAATTGCATAGCAGAGTTAAAAAGGGGCTAATATGATACAGCTGGGTTAAAGCCCTTGTATTACTATACAGCTTTAAGATATCTGAAGGCCTAAACTTCCTGTATTATGATTCTGTATTTCCTTCTTCATTGCTTTGTTTCATCTAACTTTTGTTTAAACATCTATAGTTTATTTTTCAAAAAAGACTTATGCAATTAAGAAATCCTCGTGCTTCTAAGAGTTAGAGATTATCCACTGTCAGAAGCCACTAGATCCACCACCTGTCATCGTTATGAACCAAGCAGTCATGGACAAAACTCCGGGGAAGACCACTTCTGGATCAGGTTTAGAGATGCTTTGTCATTTTTTCTGATTTTTATAGATTCCAGCTATTTGAAGCTGAACTTTGTAAAGCTTTTGTTTCATTTTAAAAATACAGGGGAAATTAGATAAAGGAACTTCTTGCTACTGTTATTCATGATTGCACTTACTTTTCTCTATAACAAGCAAGCAGTCATTGAAATCTGGGTTAATCCAAACTGGAAAGCTCACGGAAGTGACCCACATAGTATAAAATCCACTCTGTACCCTTCCCTCTAAGTTATACATGGTGTAGTCCCAGTTGTGTGGATTCTTCAAGAACTGAATGGATCCTGGGAAATCTTTAAGAGTCAATTATCTCTGAAACCTGGGCTAGATGAAGCATAGTAACCTATATGAGGATTCAGACTTTGGAAGGTAAAACCAGTAGTAAATTCCTTCCAAATTTGAACTGTTAGCTGTGTTAGTAAAAGGAGTTGGCAAAGGCACTAGACTTCAAATGTGAGCTTACTTGGTAAAACCGCAAGAATATGGGTCCTTACTGTTGTATGACTTAAGAATATACATATTCCTCTTTCCTGATACTATTTTTCAGAAATCTTGGAAAATTTTATAGCTTCACAAAACAAAAGCTGCAAAAGTCATCAAAGACATGTACTGCCTTTTTCTTTTTGGTAACACTAAAATAAGAAGGCTGCCAGGTATTTTTACAGGGTTTTTTTTGTAGTCTTAATGGCTGCATCCTGACCCTGCTGAAGTCACGTAGCTGAGTTTACACTTTGCCAAGCACAGGTCTGGGCTTGCATTTAAGCCCAGACTTGCCTCCAAAGCTTGGTGTTTACACATTAGCTTGTGCTCAGGAATAAAGCTTTGTCTGATCTCTTACACACTAGCACAGCATTTTAGCGCAGGCCTGGGCTGTCATTCCTGTGCCAGTCATAAGTAGAGTCACATTGCTGTCCAGAGCACAGCAGATAGCCCAGCCTTGATTCTTTGTCAGCAATGTGTAAATGTTTTCCATTTCCACTTCAGCCAGGCTAGTGGCTAGCCACGTGCAAAGACAAGATGCGGGAAGTAGAGGTCAGCAGGGGTAATCCTGTCCTGAGACCCTCTAGTATCACAGGACAAAGGCAAGCAGTTGTAAAGCTGTTTGGCTGTAGAAGGATTTCCCAGGTGTCAGGAGAGCCCTGGAAAGGGTACAGCTGTGTAGACAGCTGGAAATTACCCTAATTTCTCCTCCAACATAGGAAAGGGCAGGCAGTGAAAAGGGCATGGCTGGAGCACTGCTGCATTCTGCATATCCCCCAGGACCACTGCAGCTAAAAAGACTTCAATTTACTCTTTGGGTCCCATCTGCTGTCTGGAACAGAGGAAATCAAGTAATCACTGAGAGGCCTATCTGCCCGCCGTGGGGACAGACTGGGCAGCATGGCAGGGTCTGGGTGATGAGCCTGCGGTGTCTAAACAAGCACGATGAGGTTCCACTGGACTTTGCTGTGCTCTGATTCCGCTTAGCAGCCAGGCACTGCGATGCCAAGGGGTTCTGAGGCGGAAAATTCTTACTCGGTGCCCAGCCCGCTCCTCTGAGCAGAGGGGAGAGGGAGACTGAAGAGACAGCATGATGGGCTGCCCGCTGAAATGCAGTTGTTGGGTCAGATTTGAGATGTACCAACTCTGATGGCCCCTTTAACTAACAAGCTCCAAAACTACGAACTTCTGTGGAATTGGAAAATTAATTGGGTCAGCACAGTGACGAATGATCTGTGAGACAGTTTTGTTGTTTGGAGTCCACGTACCATCTGCATTTGTTTTCTGGCAAATGATTATACATTTTCGTGGATAATTCTTCAGCTTTTATTTGAGTGTTTCAAGTATGTCTGCCTCACTTATTTGTACCATTGAATCCCTAGCTGAAAATAAAGCTGATTTAAAAAAAAAACAAAAAAAAAAAAACCCAAAAACATGTTGGTGATGGCTTACAGAGTGAACTGCAAGTGGTGATGTGTATGTCCACGTGTGTTCCAGAAGTGCCACAATACATACCATACAACTGCCATTTATATGAATGTACCGATAACGTATTGAGAGAAAGATGCAATGACTAACATTAGTTTCCATCTAGAACTAGAAGTATAGCAATAAAAAAACAGGTAACTGAAGTATTAAATGCAGCACACTCCAAAGACTAAAAAACATGCACTACTACATTTAGTATGTAGTTAAGCGTAAGAATCGCACTTATTGTAATAATTTGCTGCATCCCTTCAAATGCAGCAAATAATCTGTGATAAGTAGGCTTCAGGAAAGTGATGCAGAAGTTAGTTTACAGAGGTGCTAATGTGCCTAGTACACCAAATACTGTAAGGTATGCTTTGGTGACAGTGTTTTGAAACCTTTCTGAGGCAAATGATGGGTCATGCTGATAAAAATGGCTTCATAGTAAATTTCTTCTTTGTTTAAAAATTAAAATTATTATTTTATCTAGCTTTATATTCTGATCAGAAGGTATTGATGTACATTTTCTAATAGAATTAGGGTATTGATTACTGTTACCGTAGCCTCATCTGAGACATGATAACTAGCCAAGTGCATGCACTTGCCTTGTTACAAACTTAAATGAAATGGATTAGATGAAACCATCTTCAGTGACTAACTTGTTTTACTGTACTGATTAATACAAAAGTTGTAATTATCAATAACATAATTTTCCCATCGAAAATCTATTTGTGCACATGGCATTCATTAGAACAATTGTATTAACGACCGCATATTGAAAAAATAAATAAGAATTTATGCACGTATTTAGGTAATTACAAAAGAATTAATGGAGAGGAAGATTCCTTCTAATTGAGATTCTTTACATTTTGGCTTCCTAAAAATTTATCTAGCTTTTCATGTCCCATTGCAGTATACAGTATGTCAGCTACAATGGAGGAACATATTTCAGTCTTCTGTTCTGATGCACAAGTTTTGTCTCTTAGTCAGAGATACTTTATGTCCTGATCACTACTCATACTGTTCCCAATGCACAAACTAGCAGAAAATTCACTGAGAATGATTTCATGTGTTTTTTGGGAGGAATTTTAATTTTGTATTGATGAAAAGTCACATCTGAGGGTCCTGTATAGAACTCTGTGGGCATTAACTAAATCACTTTGCCTCTTTATTCAATTGTCTAGTATGTATGTGGAGCCAGTTGTGCTGTAACAGCAAAATCAATGTGTTTGCGACTGAGGTGGACAGCAGAGAGGTTTCAGGGATTGCTAGGTTCTTCTGCTCTGAACAGACTCACCTCCTGCCTGTCAGGACTACTCTACCTCTATAATAATTTATCATTTTTTAACTCTCTGTGATGCTTTTTTTCCATTAGACTCATTTAACCGGAGATTTTGTTTTCCATTTTTTGGTATGCTGTACCACCCATAGGTATTCTGTCTGCATTAAGACTTGCATTTTTGAAAGGTTCTGTATTTTTATCTGTTTCCCATTGCAGTTGTATAGAAGAGACAATTCCAAGTTGTATGCACACATAAAATCACAAGCTTTAAATATATTTCTCGATTTTCATGTTTAGTGAAACAGGCAATTGAGAGAAGACCTCTATTTCACTTAGTACACTTTTTACTAAAGTCGTCTCTTCAGTCTTATATTAAAGCCTGTGGTTCAAAACTCTTGACCTAAGTTAAAAAGCATTAGCTCTTTGTCACAGTTATAAATCTCACTGAGAATAAAAGGCCTTAACACAGCTGTGTTGAAAACAGCACAGGGGGTTTTTCAAAGACCTTCACCTGCAAAATTGGCATTCTTGTGACCTCTGAGATCTGGCTGTTATTTACTGAGTTCAAATCAAAGCTTTCTTATGTGTTCTTCAAGATTTTTTAGTAATATGGGATTCTGAGCCTGTTTTGTTCCTCCTATTCCACCATATTACAACAGAAGTTCTGGAGAACTGAATGCCCTGGGAGGGGGAAGCCGTGACCTGCAAGATGACAATCAATAGTATGTGACAGTCATTTGAGGCCCCAAAATCCCCTGTGTGACTTGCTGTCACTGATGAGGCTGACACCTCACATTTCCTACCCAGGAGCTCTTGAGTCTAAATGTTACTACCTCATTTAATCACCAAATCACACTACCAAGCTGCTGCTGTCTGGTTTTTATTTATATGCATGGGTTTTTTTCCTAGCTTGCTTTCACAGAGGATCACTGCATTGAGAAATAAGTTTTAAAAAGCCTGCTGATTTTTCAAGGAGCCTGATGTTCATACTACACCAATGCGGAATTTCTACTTAACATAAAATCTTATGTAAATACATTGTGACTTCTGTAGTTCAGTAAATCTGCTATCTAGATAAACCATTCTGTTGCTTCTCCTATTGGTGTCATTAGGTGAGCTCACTGGGCCAGATGACACAGAAGGGCAGCTCAGTATTTCCCAAGTGAGGAACCTGATGTAACATGCTGTTAGCAAGTGAGGCGGCATCAAGGCAAATATTAGGCAATGAGACGCGACAGTGTCTGTAACGCCAGGATATCCCTACACAGTGTGAGCGAGTTGCTAGGCAGTGAGCTGACAGCCCACTATCGCAAGCACTTGACAAATGGTATGGTTCTTGACGTGCTTTCTTAGGATGCAAAAAAAAAAAAAAAAAAGCCTTAGTGTAAATAGACAGGGGCAGAGCTTTTTCAGAAAGTTAGTTTCCCAAATCTGATCCAATTTCAATGATTATTTTTTTTCCTAACTTCCCAGTTTCCCAAATCTGATTCAATTTCAATGATTATTTTTTTTCCTAACTTCCCTCGCTCTTTAGTAAATTCCATTCTTTTCATCAAACAGACTAGACAAGGGAGCAAAAATAATTAAAAATCCTGTGGAAAATACCTTGAAATTTTAAGTGGAAAGGTGATTGCAAGCTGTCTCCCAATTCTAAGACTCCCCCCCAAAAAATCTTTCTTTGCAAATTCAGGATACTTGGGAGCTCTGCAGATGTTGCAAGGAATGGGGAGGAAAGCACTAATGCTGGTCACCATGATTCTTTTGCACCTTTTAATTGCCAGACATAATCTGCATAGCAGACACTGCTACTCAGTGAAGCATTCCTTCCACATCTATAGTTTCTCCCCTCTTTGGATGAATGCGTGTGGGAGGGGGGATTAGTGCATAGCCATATGGGAGGGAGCTAACAGAAGAACAGTTTCTTAGTGAGCTGTGCTGCGGGAGTGGTAAAGAGACCGCAAAGGGAGAAGGAAATGATGGAGGAGGGGAGAGGACTCCAATGACACTTAATGGAAGTGATGCAAAATTCCCTCGAGGACACCAAGGCTATGACCCTTTTGCATGCCTTGCAGACCCCAACTGGAGAGGCACTTTAAGTAATTTATCAATTCAAACTCCAGAATGTTTTTTTTCCTACTTCATGGGATTTTCCACTGGACAAGAAGGAGAAGGATGTGCATTACTTAATGGGAAACTGAAATGAAGGTTGTTTGCTTGATATTTCTTCTGTAAATCAGCAGGCTGGATCATAGTTTTACATTCATAATATATTAAAGCGGGGGATCAGCTACTTTTAAAGACATCGTTCCTCCTCTCTGGGTACCAAAAGCCTGGAAACTCCTGAAGTGAAAGGTAGGGGAGGGGTAAGTGGTAAGGGAGGGAGTGGGTTGTGTGGGAGCAAGCCAGGATGTTATACTGTTTCCTTTTTCCAAGATCAAATCCTCTTCTACAATATTTCCAAAGCAGCTGCAGTCTTAATGACCTAGCACTGAATTAGTGACCCATCAGTACTTCTCAGTTTAAGAAAGCTGTCATTACATCAGCATTCGTATCTCTGCCCAGAACTTCCACCGTATGAGAAAATCCTGACACCCAAATCAGCCCCTGCTTTTCATCTATAGAAGGAAATCTCAGCAACAGAATTCTTCAGATTGTCTCAGATCAACAAGAAAGAGATGTCCCACTGAAATCTGGCATATCCTCTGGGATCTGTGGGAGTCAAGGACAGCTTTCCCCAGGCAGGCAGCTTTTCCAGCCAGCTGCCTAGCTGCATGGTCTTTCTCTGCGACACTACATGGGAACTATGCAGAACAGATAATACGTTCCTCTGCCGATTAATTTTTCCTGGCGTATTTCCATGGGCCTAAAGAGCATAAAACATGTGAAGATGTAGGAGGCAAGATCTGGCCCTGTGTATTTTCCTGAAAATCTAGCTCTGTTCTGCACAACTTCTGGTGGTTCTCTCCCTTTATTTTTTCCTGATAAAAACAGAAGTATAAAATTGTTTTTGTTTTTTTGTTTTGTTTTTTGTTTGTTGTTTTTTTTCCCTAAGGATGTTTTTTGAGCTATTATACATATTCTGTTATTGTTTTGGAAGTGTTGCCTGCTTTATCACACACTGGTATTTTTATTCCCTTTATTCTTACGGGTCAGTAAACCAGCTAGTAAGTCTAATTACCCTCATTCTGTTCTGCTGCTTTCGACAGATAGGAGCTGTAAACTGGGTAATACCTTGTCAGTATACTTCAAACCTCCTGCCTTACAAGCATCCATCCAACCTGCTGCCTTTTCTCATGGATCACTGTGCAGCAATTGGTTCAAATACCTGTCTCCAGTTACTTAACAGAAAGAAATCAACAGAAGAAACTGATTAAATTGAAATGGAAAAGTCTTGAAAGACGTTTCCTACATGTGTGAATCCAAACTATAAACACTTAAAGGGGATTAGAAGATAAAGGGAGAAACAGAAGACCTTTTTAAGATCCTTTTTTAATGTTATTTTTCCAAATACACATCGACATAAATTTCACATATGCACCTGCTTGTTCCCTCTGCCTCAAAACAAAATTGGTACAGTCTGACTTTTTAATAATATAGTATAAATAACTGGTAGTAAAAAACCCAAAGAACAGAACCAAGGACTGTTAGCCTTGAGGATTTTCTCTGTCTCCAAAAGGAGCCTACATTAAATGCTACAACAGAATGCATAATGTACCTGAACTTTTTGCAAAATATATAAAGGAGAGAAATGTCTCTAGTCAGTGATCAGTTTACGCTGTGAAGCAGCACCAACACTACTGCTTGCAGTTCTCCCTGTCAGCATGTTCTTATTACACATGTACATGTCTAATCCTTAAAAAAAATATTCTAAGCTTTTTGTTTCATTTGCTGAACTATTTGTTCTCTAGCACAGAGTGACAGAGCCAAAGTAGTACACTGCGTTAATATGCATCCAGAGAGAGTTAATGCAAACTTCTATTGTCTCTTTATTTGACAAGGTGTTTTCTCTTTCTCATAGTATGTGACAGGGTGTCACTCCGCCCGCGACACACAGAGGTTCTCAAATTCAGTTTGCTTGGACAGTATGTATAAGTCGTGATTGTTTTGGTAGGAGCAACTGTACTAGTTTCCATGCAGGTGAAGGCATCTTCAATTCCTCCATCTTCATTCCCCTATCGTTATACAAGCACACTCATCAAAGTAATATCCCTGTCTTGGCATTTGCACGGTTCTCTGGTACCTCTCTTTGTCCTCAACATCATGCCTTGACCTGCATGGACAGTCCCAGAATTCATCCCTTTATCCAGCTATTTCTAGTCCCACTGGCTAACTGGTATCCAAACGCTATGCAGGGTTCACAAATTATCGTGTGTGTATAACTATCTGGAAATCCCAAGTAAAACATGCATTCAGTACTGGCAGCCTTCTTCCTGAAAGGGAATTTTGAACCTTATCCTGTAAATGATCAGGCTGAGAGAATGGGAGCTGTTACTTACGACAAGCAATATTGTAATGAATAGTGGCTCTTAAATGCCAACTATTTTAAAACAAGATATGACATGGGCAACGTAAGCAATGACGAGCACATCAAACTTTCTCTGCATTGCCTTTCTGCAGAATATTACGTCATGTTCAAAGTGTTAATCCTTAGCTGAGGTTGCTCAGTGATCTAAGCTCAGTATTTCTATATGAGAACCTCAGTCCTGGAAGCAAAATTTACCACACTCATCAGACACAAAGGAGCCTTCTGCTTTATAGGTACATTTCATCTATGCAGAAGACAGAGGCGGCCAGGGTGAATTCCTGTAAGAATTAAAGACCATTGGGAAATTCTCTAATTTCTGACTCAAGTTCAATACGTACCTCTTCAGTTTTATCTTCTCTACATACTAAAAGTATCTGTAGATACATATAAAACACAAAGTGTAGCAAACCAATGTGGCTTATTTACATTTCTCCAGGGAGAGAACAAGACAGTAAATCTGTCCAATTTTAGTTGCTGTTCGTCCTATGCTGAGAAGTGTTCAGACCATGTTGGCAAAAGTGATATCTTAATCTGTAGTATACAATAAAATACTCCAATTCTACATTATGTTAGAATAATTAGTGGCAAAGTACTTTCTTATGCAATTCTCAAAAGATAATTTAGAATGGATATGTCATTTTTCAAGGTGTAATACTCCTCTGAATCTCAGGTATGTGTTTTTACTGATATTATGTGGCATACAGCAGTAGCTTGAGAGGACACTGTAAGGCAACAAACTTAGATTTTAGCACTGTTGTGTGTTTACTTCCAATGTTTTTATCTTTTTAGAATTCACCACTACATATTTATAGAGGGTATTAACCACAAACTTCATCCTAACAGTCAGAAGCTCTCTTTATAGAATAGTATAGTGGATTGGGTTCCTTGTCCTCATGATATATGGCTCCTCTTTTGAAAAATAAAAGAAAACTCTGGAAACATATTTCATCTTCTCACATATTTAGACTCAGATTTCAATCTTTAAATGACAACTTCCCAAGCATATCAGTAGGAAAGGATGATATGCAAATGAAAATTAGCATATAGATGTCAGTTTTGGCCACAGAATCAATCAGACTGCAGTAAAAGTCCATGGGTCCTGATGGGATGCACCCGAGAGTGCTGAGGGAGCTGGTGGAAGTCATTGCTGGGCTACCCTCCGTCATCTTTGAGAGGACCTGGGGAACAGGCGAGGTGCCTGAGAACCGGAGGAAAGCCAATGTCACTCCAGTCTTAAAAAAAGGCAAGAAGGAAGAGCCAGGGAACTACAGGCCGGTCAGCCTCACCTCCATCCCTGGAAAGATGATGGAATAGCTTGTTCTGGACGTCATCTCAAGGCACGTGGAGGAAAAGAAAGCTATCAGAAGTACTCAACATGGATTCATCAAGGGGAAATCATGTCTGACTAATCTGATAGCCTTCTATGATGGCATGACTGGATGGATAGATGAGGGGAGGGCGGTAGATGTGGTCTACCTTGACTTAAGCAAGGCGTTTGACACGGTCTCCCACAGCATCCTCATAGGGAAGCTTAGGAAGAGTGGGCTAGATGAATGGACAGTAAGGTGGATAGATAACTGGTTGAAAGACAGAGCTCAGAGGGTTGTGATTAGGGGCACAGAGTCTAGTTGGAGATCAGTGACAAGTGGTGTTCCCCAGGGGTCAGTACTGGGCCCAGTCCTCTTCAATATATTCATTAATGACCTGGATAGAGTGCACCCTCAGCAAGTTTGCCGATGACACGATGCTGGGGGGGGTGGCTGACACACCGGAAGGCTGTGCCGCCATACAGAGAGACCTGGACAGGCTGGAGAGCTGGGCAGAGAGGAACCTTATGAAATTCAACAAGGGCAAGGGTAGGGTGCTGCACCTGGGGAGGAATAACCCCCTGCACCAGGACAGGTTGCGGGCTGTCCTGCTGGAGAGCAGCTCAGTGGAAAGAGACCTGGGTGTCCTGGTGGACAACAGGATGACCATAAGCCAGTAATGTACCCTTGTGGCCAAGAAGGCCAAGGGCATCCTGGGCTGCATCAAGAGGAGTGTGGCCAGCAGCTGGAGGGAGGTCATCCTCCCCCTCTATTCTGCTCTGCCCTGGTGAGGCCGCACCTGGAGTACTGTGTCCAGTTCTGGGCTCCCCGGTTCGAGAAGGACAGGGAACTGCTAGAGAGGGGACAGCAAAGGGCTACCAAGATGCTGAGGGGACTGGAACATCTCTCTCATGAAGAAAGGCTGAGGGATTTGGGTCTCTTCAGTCTGGAAAAAAGACGGCTGAGGGGGGACCTTGTCAACACTTATAAATACTGAAAGGGTAGATGTCAGGAGGATGGGGCCAGGCTCTTTTCAGTGGTGCCCAGCGACAGGACAAGAGGTAATGGGCACAAACTTGACCATAGGAGGTTCCACCTAAACATGAGGAGGAACTTCTTTCCTTTGAGGGTGGCAGAGCACTGGAACAGGCTGCCCAGAGAGGTGGTGGAGTCTCCATCTCTGGAGACATTCCAAACCCGCCTGGATGTGTTCCTGTGCCACCTGCTCTAGGTGACCCTGCTCTGGCAGGGGGGTTGGACTAGAGGATCTCCAGAGATCCCTTCCAACCCTATGGTTCTATGATTCTATGAAAAGTATAGGTGAACACTGGCTAAAGCACACCCAATCTTTTTGGAATTTGCTTGCTGAGTGTACTTTGAAGCCTTTCCAGAGTATACAGGAAAAATCTCTTCAAAATTTCAGAAGTACAGCAGCCGTCTCCAGCTGAGACACATTTATAAACACTAGACCTTCTAGGCCAAGTGCTCCATGTCTGATGATTTTTCTTAAGAAACAGGCCTTGCCTCTTATTTACTTTAAAAATATATTTATTGGGGTTTTTTTAATCTTTTCATTTAACAGAAGCTATTCTGATGGAAGCTAAAGTGATTTTTTAGCATGGATATTCTAAGGCTGTGAAAATGTCATGATTATCTTTTCTGTTTAAAACGAAATTTTGAAAAGTCTCTACATTGCCCATAGTATTTATATTGGTATGAAAATTGTTTCACAGCTTAAGAGAGAATTTGGATCTAGAAACCTGGATGATTTCACACATGGGTTTTTCAGTTCTAGTAGAGAATATTGAAAACTTATGTGGATGTTTTTCTAAATGTTGTTTTGTCTTTTTCTTTTAATGTCAATGATCTTTAATAGTGTTTGCTAAGTCCTAACATTCAGCATTTTCTAGATGTCCTGTCTCTTTAACTGAACTCGATCATCCTGATAATGCTTGATACACGCAGGAAAAATGCAGTACCTGGAAAACATGGAGTACCCGAGACATTATCTCTACCTTTTTTGTTCACTTGAAAATGAGTAACTAAAACTATATTATAACTTGGCTTCCTAATTTTCATTTAAGCAGGTATGGAGCATAGCATTGGAGTACTTATTCCATCTAACTCCAGCTCCGACAAGCCACTTTACATGCAGTAGCATGATACCAAAGAGATTGCCAGCAGATAAGACTTACAGAGCAAGACATATAGACTACAACAGATGCTTTCTGCACTGCTTATCCCAAAAGTATTCCTAGTACATTTATATAAATGATTATGAAAATATTGGCTATAAAACAATGTGTTTTATCTATTTTAGTAATTTAAGCAATGGTATTTATTAAATCTAAAGCTGAACAGACTGACTATACACATTGTTCATAGCAAAGCTCTTCAGTAATGGATGGCAAGGCCTTCAATGGAGCTGCACCCATTTAGATTAGTAAACATTATATTTTTAGATTTTCAGACAAGGATTATTAGCTGTGGATAAAAAAGACATTGTAGATTGCTTTGCTCTGCATTATTTCTGAAAATACCTCACAGTCTTTTACAAACAGTGCAAAAAATTCTGTTTTCCCATCTTTGCAAGCAGTAGCAATTATAATTGCAGGAGATAGCTGAAGCATAGTAAACCAGCCAAAACAGCAAAGACTAAAAGGCATAGGTACTGAGTCCAGTTACTTCCTACGAAGCTCAGGGGAATGATAAGGTGAAATCCATAATTTCTTCCATATAGGAGGAAAAAACAGCCTTTAAAAAAAAAAAAAAGACAAACTCCTAGAGAAGGGATGAGATAATTTCTTAGTATGTTTATGACAGTATTATCATTGCATTGTACCTATACCGTAACAAGTAACAAGATGCTCAGTACATGTCTAATACCTTTCAAGGACTTCAAGGCTCCCACTAAGCACTAAGAGATGGATTGTGACTGACCATTCTGTGACTACAGTGGATGATGGATGTATACTGCTTCCCTAATTAATGTGACCCACATGAGGACCAGGTAGGCTGTAGTCTTACCCAGAAGGCAGGAGCACAGGATCTGCAAAATCGCTCTTCTTTGGTTCTCCTCATACAGAAAAGAGAGCGAGCTATGTTTCTGTCCTTACCCCTCCTCCATGTCTGGACATGGAGAGGTAAATACACACCACATCTCAAAGGAGTATAACTGGCCAGGCTTCCCACGGCGCAACTGAAGAATTCTAGGAAGTTTCCTTCTTTTTAAAGCAGACTGTTTCCTGATTTGCCCATATAACATTACCTCTTAATGATAATTTAACTGACTAACTGAATGCTATTAACTTAATCTGCTCCAAATTTATTACACTCCATAATGAAACTGCATTGAATCTGTGGGTGCAGTGTTTCCTGTTGGATGGTCAAATGTAAAGATTCCTGGAAACTTAGGTTGAGGATCTCACTAATAACATTTCGTATCACAAAAACAATGAAGAGCCAAGGGAGGAGGGGGTGTGGTGGTTTGGTGGTTTTGTTTTTTTAACTTTTTTCCAGTTGTTAAACATTTTGCTCAAAAATTGAAAAAGACTTTTTTTTTCTTCTCCAAATAGCTGTTTAATCACTGTTTGAGGTTGAAAAAAGTGTGTTGGAGCAGATGGCAAGAACATAGGATTTAAGCAGGGGACAGATGTAACCATATTAGGGAGCCTGGAAGATAAATCTCTTGAAGTCTTGTGGCAGACGTGATCATTACTTTGTTTACATAGATGAAATATTACTAGTTTCAATTAACAGTTGCTGTTGTCCATATTTGGGATCTTTCCCCTTCAGATCGTCATTAAAACCTGTTGTAAATCATCATGTTTGTGCTTCTTCCATACTGTGCATAAATCATGTAGGCATCCCAGCATCTCCATTCTTTATGGAAAATGTGTAGATAGATATTTATGCAACATAAAAAATGATGTTTGCTTTCAATTCAGCAGTTTACAAGTACTGTATCTAATGATGTACTGTCTCCTGTGATGTACAGGGGTACTAGGAAAGCACAAAACGGAGGACATTGGTATTCAGCCTCTGTGCTGACAATCGTTCTTTGCCTCTAGCTCCCTCCCCGGTACTATCGGCATCGTCCTGTTGCAAACAGCTCCTCTTAGGGCTCTAACATAAAGCATGTTTCTGACTTTAGTACATCTGCAGCATAGGAAGGCAAAAAGTAAAGAACAGAATTCTCTTCCTGTGGAAAAATCCGTAGGTTGCGTGAGAGACAGTGAGGAAATAACGCGTTATCTGTGTCCAGCTTCCTCACTGCTTAGACTTGTGGAAGAACCTTTGTTGACCTTGGGAAAACAATGCTTTGCAGATGTAAAGAGGAAGTCCTCTTAAAGTGTGTGTGTGTGTATATACACACATGTTATTTTTATATATGTATATTTACGTGCATGTTTGGGTGAGTTCAGAAGCTGCTGCTTGGATACACTCTTTAAAAAGCTGTGATGTTAAAATATTAAGAAAAACCCAGAAACAGTTTGGCTGCTATTATGTTATAATTGCAACTCATCCCTTCATTGTTGCTGGAACTGAGAAACAAGTAGACGCGTATACCTAAGGAGGTGTTCTAGCATTAATCACAATACCTTTAGGTATTTAGGAGCAAATATTAGCAAATCAGTTGAACATATTGAATTAGAGCAGCTGTGAAGCATACATCCACTCTTCAGCACAGTTCTTGGTAACTTTTTCTTTCTCCAACTGTAAAACCTAAACACATAGGGTCTCTAGTGACTATTTGAACCAGATTTCTCTGGTCCAGATATTTTTATTCATTTGAATATTTTTTTGTGCTTACTTTCAAGTTTAACTGAGCCAACCGAAAATTCCATTTTGTTATGATTGAGGCAGGAAGCTCATCCTCCTTATTAAAGGGCAGAAGATATTATGTGTGTATTATGTAGTACGCATAAACATCCTCCTAAAAGACAGAGGAAGATGGTGATAGTTACAGCAATGGTATATTTATCTGGTTCTGACTCCTATTTTAGGTATAACAAAGCCAAGGACACCACAGAGAATCACAGATCAAAAAAGCAGGAATATGTAGGTGTAAATGTCACAGACTACTTACCTTACTAGAACCCAGATATTAATTGCACAATGTAAAGCACTGCATTTATAAAGTCAGACCTGTATAGATAAGCACTCCAAAACCAGGAAATAACAAAATTAAGGTGGCAGGTACCACAACTGTGCTTCAGCACTGTGACGCAGTCTTGAGATATGATTACACAGTTTCAACAAAAAATTATACAATTTTATTCTCATAAATTGACAAGTAAATTTAGCAATATTTTACATTTCTTTAGTGTCTCTCACCTTGATGTGCGGTATGAATTAAGTGCAGCTAGACTCATGGAATAACTTAGTCAAAGAGTAAGAATAGAAAATAGTACTTACACATTACATAAATAAAGTATTTTCTACTATATTCTCATTCCTTAGGGAACTACGTGCTTTAGCAGTTATCAGGTTGGGACATCTCCTATCAAACTGATTTTAACTAATGACTTTTTATGATAATAACTGATTCTAGATTCAGGCAATGTTAGAAGAACTTTACTTAGTGCCAAGTAATTAGTAATTAATGAAGTGCTAACTAGGTGCCAAAATGTAAGCTATACCCTTTCAAATCATTAGTTTCCAAAACAAGATTAAGAAGTATCTTTTCTGCAATACACGGGAAACTTAGTTGAAAGGCAATAAAATTAATTTGATTTTATATTAATGTATAGTTTTAATCCCAGAGCTTTGAATGCAGCATGATATGTTCAGTCATAATCAAATACAATTTCTCTTTTTTCCTTAAAAATTTTAGAATAATTTGTATCGTAATCTACACAAGAAAAGCTGATTAAAGTTACTTACATTATACATTTTTTAATCTAAAATGATTATGTGATCTTCTGGTAATGCAAGTATAATAAACAGTGACTGTACTCTGCTGGCATTTTATAGACTTAGATTTTACAATACCAAGTGCTTCGGATTTCAGTCTCAACATTTCATTGTAGCTGCTCCTGCAAACATACTGCAGTTTGTGTATGGAAGCACACACATTTTATGTTGCTGAATGCAAAAATGTTTTTGATCTGTGAAATTAGAGATATACCGATAAATTTCCATCCTCTCAGCTGGTAAATAATGTTGAAGATGCAAGCTGTTGCTTTCAAAAGGAAATGTTATATATGCTATATAGTTTGAGGTTTTCTATGTACGGTGAAGCTATTCTTTCAGAGAAGCGTAGCTTCTTTGTTGGGTAGTGAATTATATAAATAATCATTGCTAATAAAATTTGGGATAAGTATGTCTGAAAAATAACTTTTGAGATCCATAGTACATAATTATTCATCAGAATACTTATCTGCAGGATGAACAGACAAATACCATTTCTAGATTTGTTCTCTCAGGTGAAAGTGGTGATGGCAAGTGTGATGTCCTGTGGGCTGTAAGATTTTCAGCAACGTTCATTTGGAATGATTCATGTAACTGTTCAGGTTTGGCCCTCTGCACCCATTCCCTCACAGTCTGCCAGTCACAAGTGACAAGCAGTTTCCTGTCACTTTTGACAGCAGCTTTCTTCATTATAACCAACTATTTTGCCACATATTTTCATCTAGTAATTTCCTCTCTTTTTGATGCTTCCTGTGACTTGAATATTTAACAGCACAGCTGCAATAGTCAATTAATAATGAATTTTAAATGGAATATTCAGTATAATGTGGAAAATCTGAACCTATAAAATAATAAGGAACATCAGCTATGTGTATAGAGTGGGCAACTGAATATTGGAAGGTGGTATCTTGGAAAAGGTTTCAGAATCATAGGGGAAAAGCAACTAAACATGGGGCTCTACTGTAAAATTGTGGCATTTCGGCACTTAAGTGGATTTGGGCTTTTCATTTTCACAGTGTAATGTACATTCTCCTTCCCACTTACTCTTTAAAACTCTTTTTGATATGAAATGACGGCATAGCATCCAACATTTTCTGGTTTTCTCCGTTTTGTGTCTTGACACATTGAATGCATGACTTGGTTCATATTCAGAGGAGAGATTTCTACTAACTATTGCCTAGGATGCTGGTGTATTTCTTAAACCTTTGGTTTAGACCTGTCTACGATGTATAACCATGTTTCCTCCTGTATGTACTGTGTTGATTGATGACTATTTATCTATATTAAATTTGTCACTATATTGTCTTTCTACACAGTTGGGTCACTCCAAGTATCTTCACAATCTGATCCACAATTGTGAATCACTTTCTGTCCTCTACAAATGTTGTCTTCTTCTGTACAGCCCTTTTTCTAGATTATTTTTAAGGGTATTTACCACACAAGTCATATCACAAAATCTTAAAAACACCTGACTCTTTTGGCTTTTCACCATGATTATGAATGACTGTGCATTCTCCTGTTTCATTTATTTGTTTGGTCCATGACATTGCTTCTTCCTCACAACCCAATATGTAGTTTTTCTGGAAGCATTTAATGAGTGAACTGCAAAATGTCTTTCAAAATTTGTATCACTGAGCCCCTCTATCCACCACTTAACTAATGTGGAGAAGCTTGTTTTGTGAGACAAAGTATTTTGTCTCCTGCTTTGGTCGAGAAGAATACCTCACAAAAAATTACCTTTGCTTCCCCTTTCTGAGGTGTCCTTACTTCCTTTTTTTAAAATTTTCTTTTCTTAGTATAATCTTTTCTTATTTCTGTGTTAAAAGTTGTTGTGGTCCCAAAACTGGTGAAACATTTTTTCCATTCACTGACGTACCTGCTAAATACTTTGCAGGGTGGCATTTCATTTTCCTTTCATTTATCCTGGTTCAGAATGAGTTTGAAACTATGCCAGATCACTGTGGTAAAAAAAAAAAAACCAAAACCAAAAAAAAACCAAGAGGAAAGAATGTTCTCTTTCTAGGCACAAAACTTTATTAAAATTGGGAAAATGGCTCTGTACCTAAAGGTAATGCCTTTCTGCTTTACTGTTGAACTTGTGCCTAGTTTCTCAAATCCTTCCTCCTTTATTTTCCTGTCACGGTTTTAAAGCTGGTACCATCTTTCCAGGCTGCTCTACTCATTTAATCTGGGCCTCTCAAGTATGCTTTGGATCCCAGTACCTATATTCTCACCAGACTGCAACTCATATTAAAAATCAGGCAGTATGCATAGCAGGTGGCTATACATTGCATTAAAAATGCATAGCAGGTGGCTATATATTGGATGGCAGCAATGGGTTATTCAGTATACAATTACCAGCTCCATCTCCCAAGGATGTGAAGGAAGCAGTAACTATCGTAATTCCATGACAAAATGAAAACAAGTAAATTCACAGGTTAATGAGATTAGCTATTGTTTGCAAAGCATTCTGAATATGTATAAATGCTATTAATTATTATAATAACTCACTCGGGCTGGAGCCTCCCTGGCGAGGGGGGTGTAAATGGAAAAGTGGGTGATGCCAAGTCCTGTCTCCATGACAGCTGCATTGCCAACTCTTGTGACTTTGGGGCAATTCTTGCAAAATGTGTCCATTTTCTGAGAGCTTTCACTCCTGCAACGATGCAAACACCCTGAAGGCCTTGCTTTCCTCTTGGAAGCTAACTTCCCAACGACTGTGGGAGAAAAATCTAGAAAGTCTTTGCTGCACTGCGTTCCTTCCTAACATGCAAATTTCGTAGCTAATGAATGCTTTTCTTCCTTTTAATAAGCAGGGGCAGCGGTGCCCCATGGGGAGATCTCGGTTTTTCCGAACCCACCCCCCGCTCCTCGTTTCAAGCGGCGGGAACGACGAGGCCCCGTAACAGGGGGAGAACGCAGAGCGGCCGCCCGCGGAGGAGGCCGCGCGGGGGGCGGAACACACAACTGCCGTCAAACGCTCCTCACAGCGAGGCCGCCCCGCGCGCCGCCGCGTCGCTAACGGCAACCCGCGCGGGCGTGGGGCACGCGCGCCTCCCCCCCAGCCCCCAGCAGCGCGCGCGCCCGCCCGTTGAACGACTTGGGCGCCCGGGTGAGGAAACGGGTGAGGGGGGGGGGGGGGTGTGTGAGGCGCGCGCCGGGCCGTTGAGGCGGCGCTTGCGCGGTCCGCACTCGGCGCTGGCGCGGCGCCACCATGGGAGAGGAGGCGGGGCCGACGGGGCTCGGCGCGCATGCGTAGCTGGCAGAGGGCGCCCCCCCCCCCCCCTTCCCCCCCCTCCCCTCCCGCGCGTGTATGTGTGTGTGTGAGGGAGTGTGTGTGAGCGTGTGGCACTGCCGCCGGCGACTCCCCCGCAGGAGCGCAGCCCGGAGGCGGCGAGCGGCGCCGAGCCACCGCGGGCGGAAGGGAGCCCGGCAGCCGGAGCGGCTTCCCCGTCCTCACCCGCCCCCTCGCTCATCCATCCATCCCTCCTTCCCTCCCTCTCGCAGGTGAGCCGAGCTGTCGCGGGGAGGAGGGGGAGAGGGAGGGAGGGAGGGAACCGGGTGGCCCGCGCCCGCCTCCGCGGGGGAGCCGCGGCGGAGCTTATTGTCCGGCTCCTCGGGGAGGAGGAGAAAAAGGAGGCTTAACCCCGGCTCCCACGCCGGGCCCTGAAGGGCTGCCGGCCGGGGATTGGAGGCGCGCCGTCCCCTCCCAGATCCGGGGAGGGTCCCGGCCCCCAGCCGTCACCCCGCCGCTGGCCGGCGCTTCACGGAGCCGCGCGCTCAGCCGCCCACCTGTCGCCCGCCTCCTCACACGGCCGCCGCGGGGGGCGGCGGCGGGCAACGGGGTGCTGCTCCCCCGCGGACCGGGCCGGCGGCTCGGCAGCTCCCTCTCCCCCGTCAGTGTGCGCGGGGTGCGTGTGCGTGTGGGGTGTGTGTGTAGGGTGACGGCGCTGCCTGGGCTGCACCCCCCCGCACTCCCTCCTCCCCTGGCCTTGCTGCAAGATGGAGGGATGCGTGGCTGTGGAGCGAGGCCTTCAGTCATTTAAAACTCCCCCCTCCGCTACCTGCGTGAGGTACTGGAGAGCAGGTTGCGGCCTGGATGGTGGAGGGAGGTGGGGTAGCTGCCGCCCTCCGCTGTCTAGAGACGGTCCGGGGGAGCAGCCGCAGCCAGGGCGAGGGGGTCGTTTGCGCGTGTGGGGATGGGCAGAGCCGTGTTGCCGCGTGGGTCAGCGGGCTCCGCGCCGCGGAGGGGGGTTGGCGCGGTGGTTGTCGCCGTGAGATACGGCTATCCGGTCAGCCCTTCCCCGGGGGGGGCTGGGGCACCTTCACGTCGAATGGGGCCAAGTTACCGTGACAGGAGGGGTAGGGCGGCACGACCCTGGGCGGCGGTGGGAGGGGTATCCAGGGTATCAACACGACATAGCGTTTCTTTTCTGTAAAGCGGCGTAAGTTCAGAGCACCAAGAGCGTGTTGCCTTGCGGTGGACAGGGATCTGCTTTAGAGGGTGGACAAATAGATGCTGTTTATTTGACATGAGGAGTGTTTGGCACGTTTCTTTCTTGGCAGCAGGCACTGGAAAAGCAATTATATAGATATATTTTAAACTGAGATGAGTGGTGATGATAGGTTAATAGTTTGAAGTAACTTGTCCCTGTGTGTTTAATAGTAGTTACTGGCCTGGTGAAATTCTGTGGATATGTTTATCTGTTTGAGAGATCCCTATGCTGACAAAAGGTGCCTTTGCACAGATTTTACCCCCCCCCATCCCTATGCGGAGTTAAGGGGCTTTGCTATCCCAGATAGCTAGAAGAAACACGCTATTTTTTTTCAAATGGGCTAGGTGGATAAGCAGGCGATAAAATGCTTTCTAGGCGTATGGTTTTTGAGTTTCTCTCAAGACTGGAAAATGTCATAGGATGCACAATGATTATTTTCTTTTTTTTTTCTTGTCACTGCCTGCCTCTGAAGCTGACTTGATTTTAGTCATATTGTCGTGTTTTGTTTCTAAGCAAAATGGGCTTAACTTTCTATTCACATCAAAGAGTGGTTTTCAGCCTTTTTGATAGATTGTGGTTTTTAGTGGTTGTGCACATTTTTAATGAACTTTGACTTGCCAGTTGTTTCTTTAATCTTTATTAGGTCTCAGTAGACTATTAGAAATCATACATGGACCAAAGGTTGAAAACTGCTGATACTGCTGATACTTTTGTATTATCTTCATGCAAATGGTTTAATTCTTGTCCCTCTTAAAACAACATCAAATACAGAACAGTGAGGAGCAGAAAAATATGTTGTTTCCCAGAGCTTTCTGTTGACAACATAGATGCATTTTTTTCATGTATTATTGTAAGGTTTATTATCTATGATAATATAGCCAGAGGACTTCCATTGGCACCTCTACATGAGCTGTACTGACTTGGGCCCTGCTTCTGTAAATTGATATGATCCACACGGGTGGTAAAACTGCTTGAGCGAATTGGTACCATCAAGTACCACAGTATAACATAGTGTAGTAGTTGGTAATTACTTGTCATCTTTACTAGCAGTGCCTCTGGTTAGTCTGAAAAATAATTCATATTTCTGGGATAAATAATTAAGTATCATTTATGTTTCGTGGTTTTGTTATTTGTGTTTGTTTTTTTTTTTATGGGAAATCTCTTGCAGAAGCAAAACTATTACTGCTTTGTACAGCTTCTGCGCATCCCTGTGTGGGGGTTGTCTGCAGTCTTGCTCAGAAGTTCGCTAAAGCTAGGTCACTTGAATTGAAAGAGTGCCCTCTGGTGACATCTGTGTTTAGGTTTGAACTGTATGTAAAGAAGCACTCTTGCTAGTCTGAAATTAAATTGTCCTCCCAACTAGGCTGGAGATGTATTCTGTGCTGAAATGATATTGTGGCATGGCTGACATGGGGGACAAGCAGTCACTTGCAAATACATGTGGAAGATGTACAGCAGTCACTTGGAGTCTGTTATCCCCCTTGTGAAATAGTCTACCTCATAATTTATTTTGCTGGATTTTGATAAGCAATGTTTGATTCCTCAGTCTAATGGAGAAAAAAACCCAAACCCTCTTCATGAGGTTATCCTGTTTACTGTCAGGTGTGTTGTTTTTTGTTTCCTTTCTCTGAAACCTGCATTTATACAGGAGAGATCTTTTCCCTTCCACCCTTGTATCTTGCAGGTGATTGCGTAGATTGAAAATCCCAATATTTAGATATTTTATTGATCTTGATACTGCTCAGCACCAGTGAACAAGTATGAAGTTACAGAGCTAACTCTTTAACTTCATTTACTTGTGTAAACTTTGATTTTAAAATTGGCTATATTTGTAATAAATGTGTTTAAGACTTCAGAAAGTTAACAAAGTCTTAGTGTGCTAATGTTCTGCTTGACATGTCTTTGAATATTAAAAGATTTGAATTGATAAGGACACACCTCCATTTTAAGCAGTTTCTTCTCCGATTTTTTTTTTTCATTGAGATTAGGGATTAATCTTTTCCTTTATATTTGCTTGGAGCTGAGTCATTTGGGCTCCTCCTTTCATTCAAATAAAGCTGAGTTGAAAACTTCCTCTAAGGGTGGGGAGTGTAATTGGTTGCATTTTGTCAAAGCATAAGACATCAAAGGCATGGTGTATTTCTGATCTGAGTGTTGTTTTACAGCCCTTGTTAGAAAAGATACTTAAAAATGCATTTTCAAAATAATGAGAAAACATTTATGTTAATAACCTTTACATTTAGATACCTGGAACTGCTGCATTAGAAATCATCTTTTAATATTTGTTTGTGTGTAATATTTATTGCATGAACAGAAGTTTTGTGTGCTTCATGTTTTGTCTATTTATGAACTAATCACCTTAAAAGACTGCTAAAGCAAGAGAGTCTTAGTGTTACAGTTGGTTGTTTTAAGTAGATGCTCTGTATGCTTACTCCCCTACAACATGTGAATGTGTGACTGCAACTCTTTTTCCTTTACAAAGATCCTTAAAGGCCTGCTATGACTCCACGGAAAATGGAATCCTTGTGGGCAAGCTGGTACCACCCAGTATTCTGCTGGGTGAGCAGAAAGGGGGCATCTAAAATTGGATATTGTGGAGTGTCAGAGGGCTTGCAACTCTTGCTGCTGCAGTGTCAGTCCAGTCACTGAGCTAAGCCAGTGACAGCAGCTTTATGCACTCAGGAGGAGCTGTGTAAAGCGGAGAAGGTGGGGGGCAGGAAAAAGGAGAGGGTGTCCCAAAGTCACAGAAGGGGAGGATGTGTTCAGCAGCGTGGTACCTTCTGAACATCTGAGCTTCTTGCTGTGACTTTCAAAAGTTAGCATGGTTGTAAGTGATCATTGAACCTGCTTGCTGGCTGAGGAAGAGGGAGACTATTTCCTGTCAGTTTATTAGGAGAGTTTGCCTAGGAAAACTGACCCATTCACTGAATCTTACAGTATAGCAAAATAAAATACTGGGAAATCTAGTGGGCCAGTACTAAGTATTTTAAAATACAATGTTCCTGACATGCATAAAAGGTTAATCTTTAGTCTCTTGGGCTCACTGTTCTGAGGTGTGCTACTCTGGAGTACGCTCACAGCTGGTCTTTTCAAAACTTCCTACAGGCTTCCAGATTGGTTGTAGACTGTCAAATGGTGCAAATGGTGTCTTCCTTGAACCCAAGGAGATGCCTCTCAGATTGCTTGCTATCCTGGCTTTATTGTCAGTGTAACTTTTTCCATGTCTGTAACATCAGTTCAGATAAGTGACAGCCTCCATGTCTATTGCGTGTCTTTCCCTAAGTAAGGATAGGATTCCCTTTTCCTTGTGCTGCCTGTGTTGTCTTACAGTCCCAACTACAAGACTGACAGTATAGGTAGAGCTGTAGGGAAATAATGCTGGGGAAAAAAAGAAGCCGTGTACCTTGCAGGTCCCAGAAGCCCTGCCCTTGTTTCTGTAGCGCTGCACCAGTCAGGCTGTGTTTTGGCTTTGTGTCTGTATCGGGTGCATCAACAAGTCAGGGTTTTCTGCCCCAGAAAATCTCTAGGTGTACTGCATCACACCTTTCTGCCTGACACCAAAAGGCTCAAGAGCTGCTTGGTCAGAATATCAAGAAACACTCATCAGCTCCTCAAATGCATCGTATTTGTGGTTTAAAAACTTGCTTATTTCACAGTGATAAAGAGCAGCCTCCTTTGTTAAAGATGCATGTAAGCATGTAACACAGCAGTTGATTTGATGCCAAATTTGAGAGCACAAAGCATCTGTTGCTGCTTGATGGTTAAATGGAAGCCCCGCCCTCTTTTTCTCTTGGAGGCAGATATTGCTTGCAGTCCCCTATGGAAGGATTCATCTTGGTGCAAACTCTTAATAGTTATTTATTCTGTTTCTTTGATGTGTTGGACTTGCAACCTGTTCTCCCTGCCTGTTTCAGAATTTCATTTATATGTATACATACAAATACATTTTGTAAGCAGTGTAAGCTTTCGATTGGAAGTGAACTGAGAGAGGCATGTGCCTGTTTTCTCTGGTCTATCTGGGGAGACTCTAAGTCTCCCCCATAGTTTGCAAGTGTGACCACAACAGTTAATGTAGCTCACTGCCTCATCAGCATGTAGTTGAGATTTGAACATGGATTAGAACAAGCTGGCTGAAGTTCAATCCAGATAAAATATACATGGTGATGTGGATGTAATTATCAGCCTTCCTAATTGAAGGAGTGCATTTGCCATTAGGTAGAAGTGTTAGTGCCCTCTGGTGACTCGAGTTTATTAGTTGTTAGCAATCATATTGAAGCAGTAAATTTTTTTTTTTTAAATCTTTGACTAGAAGATTGAGACCTCCTAACCTGATTAGAGCTGAGTAGAATTTGGGTGGAAGTCCTCTCTGCCCCTCCTCCCATTGGTTTTAGGTAGTTGTAGCAGTTCCTAGTGGAATTAACGAAATATAAGTTGGGGAGAGCCTGGGTCAGTTAAGGAAGAAAGAAGAGCATGCCCGGGGATAAGCAGAAATGCCAGAGAGGGAGACTGATTATTAAGCTTGCTATGGGGTCCTGTGCTGAAAAGTGGCCGACCCAGCTTAGTAATTCCTTGGCGCTCACAAATCTCTTCACTTACACTGCTTCTACAATATGTCTGTAGTGTGTCTGAGGGCTGGAGCGCTCAGAGTGACAGAGAAGAAATACATAACGGGGGTTGCAGAGAAGTTTGAGATGTGCTGGCTTTCATGCTGTAGCTCCATTTTAAAGCGATTTGGAGGCAAAATGTAGTACAGAAGGTTTCGCTGCCTTTGGAGATGTTTCAGTAGGAGTCAGTGGCACTGATGCTTTGGGATGTATGTGTTACCTCTTTTTCTCTTTAATGGAGCTGTGGCATTGGCAGCAATCAATTAAGTCTGAAGTGACCTAGGACTGGCTATCAACTCTCTGACCATTGTAGTAGTGTGGCATTAAAAGCTGTTTGATTTGTGACTCCCTCATTATTCATTAAGGGACAGCTTTGTGACTATGGAATTTGCTCTCCTCATTGAGACGGGCTCAGATTGATCATGCTGGGGAAGAGGAATATTGATCTTTTTTAAAAGCTGAAGGTGTATTTTTTAGATAATGGTAGCTAGATAAAACTGGCAGAGATCCTGAAAAAGTGATCTTAATGCAGTTTGTAAATTGGATTGCACGTTATTTAGGTGCCATGGGTTTGGGATAATTGTCTAAACTATAGTATTATATTTTCATTTAGAATAAATGGTGTAATGTCACAGAATGACTGGAGTTGGACCAATAAGTTAATAAACAGGACTAGTACAAAGCACGTTTTTTGCTGTGATACAATCTTTTCAGATTAATGTATAGGCAGGCAGAACCCTCCAATGAAAAGCTGAAAGTCTCAATTTATGAAGTTTTTCTTTGAATGCTTCATGTGTGATTTGTATTTGAAGAGGTATGTAAGCACACATGGATTTGCAACATGTTAGTTCCATGTAAAACTCAAATTTGTAAACTCTTTAAAAGGTTGTGTTTCTAGTCTACTTGGTTTATTGCCAAGTTGTTAGTTTAGTCTTGTAATTTCTTTTAGGTTCTGTTACTTGTTTGATAATGTGGGGGTTCTCCACAGTTGTAACTAATTTAAGTTGGTTTGTAACTGAATTAGGTTTTGACCCCACATGCAGTGGGTCAGCTTCTTTATTGATTGCTCACTTCTCTAAGTGTTTTGGCAGAAATACTAGTAGAATGAACTGCATCAGGGAACTTACCCAGCTAAGAAATTAAGCTGCCCTTTTTTTTTTTTATTTTTTGTCCTTGCCTTGTTTTTCAGTTTGATAGTTCCCCCAAACTGTTTATTCTTCAACCATATAAAATCTTGTGCTGATGTCATGGCAGAGAAAGGAATGAAAAAAAGCAATTAGTGGTGGTGATGACTGGCAAGTACAAAATCAGAGTTCCCATAAACCAGCTGAAATCAATTAAGTGGATCAGTTGTCCCTTTGCTTATAGCTGAGCTTGTGGAGTGCTGATTTCTGATCTTAGAGCACAAGCTCAACTCTATCTTGAATCCCTAACTTGGTTTGCAAGTCTGGGAACTTGGGGAAAAACGTTTCAGATTTTGTGCAGAAATATTTGAGGCATTATGGGATCCTTGTAATGTTTCTGATAATTCCTTTTGCATAGAGCTAAACTTAACAGTCATTGCATCTTTTAGAGTAGGCTGGTAGGTGAGTTGGGAATGATGATGCTGTTACTGGAAATTTGGTAATACAGCCATTGGTCTGATCAAGCAAAAACTAATCCAGAAGCCTGTAAAGTATTTTGTGGATTCCAAAAGCATCTGTGATCACCTTACTTGTGTGAAGTGTTAGAATGCTGGTAGCACTGCTTAGTTTCTTAAGTGTACGTTTTGGATCTCAAAATGCACGTAAACTGTTTAAAGTGCTAAATCAATAGAAGAAAAAAATGGCCCAAAGATTTGGGCTATGCTCTCTCCCATTAATGCATCACTGTTTTGTGCTGTCATTAGTTAGTAACTCTAATATCATGAGGTGTATTGATAAAGCATATGGTTAAGTGGATGATACATCTTATTTCCTCTCCTACTCCGTCACACACATAATTAACTTTCTCTGTGTGGTTAAAGGGCATCTGAACTGTGCTGCTGTTGCTAGCAAGCCCAGACCACTCTGCCAACAGCCTTGTCTTTAATTACCGGACAGTTTTCACATGTGCTTTATTGGTAAGTATACCTGAGTAGTGTCAGCTATGTCATTTATTTCTAGAATAATAGTCATGTACTTTTAGACTGACTGGTTTGTTTTGGGTGTTAGATGTCAGGCTTGCCTGCTAAGTACCTTTAAATAATTTTGATATTCTTATTGATCAAACTTTTATGGAAATATACCAACAGGCATTTTGGAAAGGAGTAATGTATAAGAAGAGTAGAATCCATTGAATTCAGTCCTTCCATCCAGTTGAGGTAATCTTCAAGTATCTTCTAGAGCTCAGAGTGCAAAATTACTGAAGGCTTAGCAAGATTTCTTCTTAGCTGCACGCTAGCCCTGTGCCTCTGAGAACCATGAACGTGGTGGACAGCGAGCAGCCTGAAACTTGAGATGTTTATTAGGGCGGATAAAACCTGGGCCTTGCAGGTCTGCCTTAATATAGGATGAGGATAAACCTTACCTAGGTATAAGGCTTTATTATTATTACTTTTTAATATGCCATGCATGAATGATGTCAGGTGTGCATTTTCTAAGGAAACTTTTCCATTTTATTTATATGATAATAGCAAATGTCCCTCTGTTGTAGAAATGTTTTTGCTGCTCCCTGTTGGAAAAGTGCTTGGCTAGCCACCCAGCCGTATTGATGATACATAATTTCTTCTAATCCACTCGTTTGTGGGTTTGTTGGTTTTTTTTTTTTCCCCCAATCTGGGTCTATTTTAGTTTTATTTTGAACAGATCTTGCCAGATAACTCTTTCATAATAGATTCTGGTATTCTTAGTGATATGCCTTACTAAAAGTGCTTTTCTCATTACTAAGGGACAATAACTTTCCTTCTGATCCAGTCTAGTGTATGGCACTTCCAGTCATGGTAATAGATAATTTTTAATGCTACTTTAAACAAGTACGTATTGTATTATGCTGGACAAGATCTTCATTACAAATGTACCAAAGGTAGTAGTAGTACCAAATCTAATCACAGTATGAAACTGTGATTCTTTGGTTATTTTTTTTATACCCTTGTGTAGATCTAGCTATGCTGGCAGAAAGTTATTTTATTTGTGGAAGTTGTTCAGCTCTACTGGCAATATGTATTAAAATGTTCAAAGTGTCCACCCAGAATACTTCTAAAGGAATTTGGAGAGAAAAATCGTGTTAATCAAATTGTAGTCAGGAGATCAAACAAAAAGGCAAACTTGATACTGTTCTCACTTGAGGTGAGTGCCAGCCATACAGTGTTTTATAAAGTTGAAGGCATATTAAAGTGATACTAAAGAAGTGGGAAAACTGCTTTTGAGATACAGTATTTCTTTACCTTTGAAGAAACGGCAGCTATTCATAAGCAGATAGTGTGCTTTAGGACCTGCTTGCAGGTAGGGCTTCCTCAGTGTCTGCATGTAATGGCTTGCCCTTGTACTTAATTAGCTTGCTGACTCTTTTTTCTTTTTCTTTTTTTTTTTAATGTGGATAGGGTCTGTGTGATGACAGAACTCAAACTGTATTTCATGCTGTGACTTGTGTTTAATACTTCTGAAAACTCAATCTTGTCTCTTTTCTGAAGCTGTCTTAGTGGTAGAAAGGCTTCTTACTTAGGTCCTAGTTCGTGTTTCAGATAAGGTAATTTAACTTCTCTTAAAAGAAGTATTCATGAAAATCTGTGTATAAGCTAGCATTCAGGGACTTCAGTTTGTTAAAGAGATATGTCTAAAAATTGTTAGAGACCAGTAATCAGAACTACTTTAGTTTCTTCTCTTTTTAGTTACGGATGTTGTATGACTAGGAGAGGGAAAAGAATTATCTGTGTATTTGTTGTTACATGATGCCAAATTTTTTTTGTGTGTACGATGGAAAGTTTTAAAGCATTTAAGGTGATATTATGCCAGGGCATCTAGAGAAACTTAGCAAAAATCTTTTTTTTTTTTTTTTTTTTTTGTCCTGTGAAATTGTGTGCCTTCCCTAATCAGTTTGATTAGCTTATGGGAGAAAACTGGAATGCCCATGGGTCTGGAAGCAGAGTAGTACGGTTTGTTGTAAGTCCGAAGTGAATATATGCAAAACGGGTATGAATTTTTAAACTAATTTAGACTTAGCGTAACAAAGGTGTATACGCTAATGATTTGAGGCGGCACAGTTTAGTTGAGGAATAATTCTTGATCTGAATTTTATAGCTTAATTATAAGACAATAAAGACATTAATTGAAAGGGTATTCCTGAGGCCAAAAAGCCTTTTGTAAAGGATAGCTTAGGAAAATGTAAAATCTGTTGTGCAGACCTATATAGTAATATAAATTCAGATGTACGCCATATACATGTTAGGCTAAGTTAGATAGTCATAGAAATCTAGTTATCCTATGTTAAGTCATACTGCTAAAAATGGACAATTTTTTCATAAATAATGCAAGTAGCTAACATGAAAGATGTCTTCATTTGTAAATAAAGGTATATTGTAGGAAAGTTGAGAGCTTTAAGTAATTACTTAAAGCTCTCAATATTTTTTTTTTTTTTAAAGCTAGCTCTTATTTTTGTGACTCTAGAAAAAAATCCATGGTTTTACATACTTTTTCTTCTCCTCTGTCTATGAAGTGATAGTCTTAAGTGGAAAACAGAACCAGGCACCAGTGGAGTTAAAAGACATGGACAGAAGTGGGATGTTTCCAGGGAACAGGAAAAAAGACAGATTTCCCTTCCTGTCTAGGGATGTGCTGGACTTTCTGTGTTGCTTTTAGGTGTCAGATTTCTGTGTGGATTGGTACCGAATGTCATGGATATCTTCTTGATTTTACTTGTCGGAGTGAGGGATGGAAGATGAGGAGAAGTGATGGGCTTCAGCAACTGAAGTTTTTGTTACTGGTCTCTTTCTCTGGTGTCATCTTTCCTGTTACATTCTGGGTCATTAATGGAATTGGATATCTTTTTTCCCCTATGGCAATAGGGCATGTTTCTATGATCTTATAATTAGAGTAGCTGATTGGTACTTCTTTGTGGCTTCTTCTGTATTTATGATTCTCCTAACGTTGGTAGAAGTGCTTTGCTTACAGGAAGAAAATTGCAATCTTTTGGAATTCATCATTGGCATCTTCCCTAATGCAGAGGAAGCTGACTTTTTTTTTTTTAATGTAACAATCCTCAAAATCAGAAAACACATATTGGAAGATAAAAAGAGGTCTTGCCTCGGCTAGAGATGCCATTTGCAAATTGTGTTTTTTGGCGTGTGGTGCTGGGCTGAGCATGCAGTTGTGTCCCAGAGTGGGTTAATGTTGAGTTTGCATCATTCCTCAGTGAGGAAGCTGGTTTATGCGCCAGTCTCTGTGATAGAGCAGCCCCACAGCCTGGTATTTGATAGCTTTATCAGATTTACGGTGTTTATTAGCCACACGCAACTCAGCTGGAAAACCCTGCTCTGTTTGTGAAAAAACTAGATTCTTAGATCAGAAAGATCCTATAAATCACTATATGAATATTGCATTTAAATTGGTAGCTGCACTTGCTGTTTTTGATGAGGTTGGTTTTCTCTGTTGTCTTGGAGGTAGTGGAAGATAGCTCATTAAAATATCTTAGCTTTTAAGTGATAAAGCTGTTTCAAAAGTATACCACCTACCAAAACCACATTAACCATGTAGTGGATAGTGACTTCAGTGGTGTTTCAACAGTAAGGTACCAATACTGTAGTTATGATGTGGCTGGCTCTTATGTTCAAATAAGATTCAGGACAAGAATGAACCTCCCCAACTTGGCAAGCTGAACATGAAACTAACTAAAAAATTAAAGTATTTTCAAAGTGCAGCCAAGGTGTTGGCTTTTTTGGCCATTCTTTTAGCAGGTAAGAGGCAGCTCACTTCCTGGTAGTATAGAATGGGAAGCAAATTACTAATTTGTGTGTGGTGGTTTTGTTTTTTTTTTTAAAAAAAAAAACAACAAACAAAACAAAAGCAAAATTACTCACAAATGTGGATGATCTTGGCTTTGAGACCACACTGAAAGATCTGAGTTTATTTAGTTAATATATATATATATATATTTAACTGTAGAAAAAATTATCCATGTATTAATTTCTTTCACCAAATTATTCATAGTTCAGATTTTCAAAATGCTGATGGGCAGTATCAGTTGAATATCTCATGGTCGTGACACCAGGAAGTGTTGCAGTATGACCAAGTATCAAAACACAATGAAACCTTTTTTAAAGGGCTAGGAGAAATGGGTGTCTCTCTTTGGTCCTGCCCCTCCGTTATACCCAGCTGATTTGCTGTTAGTTGCTTGTTGGACTCTATTTCACAACATGAGAGGTTGCAGCTTTTCTTTCCTGTTCCTGGATTATGGTCTTCCATGGCCAGTACACTGCATTTCTCATTCTGGGGTCCATGGGCTTTCCACCTCTGAATCTGTATATGCATGTTTGGCAGTCTTGCTTTCCTCTGTTTTTTCAGGAAGGACGAAATGGACTGTTATTTACCTCTGGTGCCAGTTAATGTTGGAGGGGAGAGGCCACATGAATAACACCTTTGTCTGGGCAATGCTGCTTTTCCTAGCTAGGAGAACATACCTGTGCTGCAAGTTGATTGCTTGAAGTGATGCATTTAAAAATAGCTTTCTGTGACTATTCTGCAGGATCTTCTTTGTATTTATTATGAAGCAGAACACTTTTGCTGGAGGCTTGAAGCCAAATTTTACCAAATCTTCCTAGAAGAAAATAAGGGGAGATTGAAACAGATCTCAAGCTTTTTAAATAATGCTTATCCACTCTTTTTGGAATCTAAAAAATATATGTAAAATTCATATCATCAAGAGAGCAAGAAATAAAGGAGATTGTGTGGTTTGATTCTGCTTGATCAGTATATTTGGATATACTTCTTTCTCTTTGAACCTACACGCTATTTTAATTAAATCATTAATGCCTTTTGTGTTTTCTTTAAACTAGAGAATCAGAATACTTTAGGGTGGGACGCTTGCAAGGGTCACCTAGTCAACACTGTTGCTCGGGGCATGGCAAAACAGGTTATTGGTAGAACCGTTTGAAAATACTGCAATGTAAAGTATTTTAATATATCTTGTATGTCATCAAAGAATACCTTCTGGAATTGCAAATTTACACCACCTCTGAACCGGGAATCAAATTCTTTCCTTGCTGCAATACTGCAGTGATAAGGTAACTTGTCTTAAACTCAAAATAATCGGGCATTAAAAACGCTTAAAAGGTGCAAAATTTAAAAGCACGTGATTCTGCACAACAGGGTTCTCCAACTGGCAGCCCAGTGGCCTGCCTCTGCAGGGCAACAAAATGTCCTGTCCTGCTGGCAACTGGGTTGCCCGTCTGGCGCTCCCAGCTCAGTTTGTTTCCCAGCACAGCTTTCTCTTCACTGGGGCTTTTTTGATGCTTCAAGCAAGGCTACTCACTGTTTGGTGTGCACTGTCCACTTAAATTTCTTATGTTGACAGATTTCCTTGTAGCTCCAGGACAAGGACAGTTTAATGTCAGTAATGATGAAGCGGTATCAAACCTTTGTCAAAATTGTAACAGCCTACTGGTTCCAAATACTTTAAAACTGTTTCTCAAACCCTTTCAGTACTTTGTATTAGTCATGGCCTTTTTTTTTTTTCATGTTTTTCCTTCTATTCAAAGTGAATCTTGCGTGACAGCAAAAATGCTTGTCTTGGCCAGACTGTGTATTTAAAAGGGTGGCTGAAATATTAATATTTTTTTTTTAACTAAAACTCTTTAAGGCAGCAATACAGGGCATGACAGGGTCTCAAAGAAGTGTTGTATTTTCGTTTAGATGAGGTGAAGAATTTAGCTTTCATTGTTTTGTTTAGAATGGCTAATCTATTGCTTATGCGAAAGCCAGTGTTATTGATTAGTCTGGTCCAGAAGATCCCTTTCTGTAGAAGAGGGAAGAAAAAGACTTTTATGCAAAATTTAGGACAGAACTCCTGCGAGGTTTCCTGCTAGAAGCTGCCAGAGAACAGAACAGCTTACCTGGTAGGTGTTCTAGGATCTGAGGCTTTTGTTCTAATTGTGATTTCCCCAAGATTTGCACTATTCCTTTGTTTTAGCACTGTGATGGTTTTAGTGATCCTAGAAAGGAAAGCAATGCATTTTCTAATCTGTGTGCTAAGATTAGAGATTTCACGTGTTAGTACTAACTGAAGTAGCAGTTTATAGTGGATTTTTTTTTTTTTTTTGGAAAGTGCCTGTCTGTAACCTTTTTAAAGGTGCAGTTAATGCCACTGAATCGTCACGTAATAATGGTTTTTGGATTCCTAATTGTGATACCCTGCCATCTCATGGTGTGGGCTTTCTTGCATTATAGCATTCTAGATTTATTTTTTATCAGTTAAAAGATTAACACAAAGATGAATCTAATTTTCTTTTTATTTAAATGAACTGTTAAACAGCATTATTTCCTCAAGAAAGTGTTACCTGCTCTAAACCAGTAGATTTACATTCAAAACACCATTCTCCTCCAAATCTTTATCGCAACTATATTGTGTACAGTCTTTTTCTGTCATGGCTTTTGGACCCAAGTTTTCAGCTTGCATGTTGCTGCAATTAAATCAATTTTTAATGCATGCATCCATTGATTTGGCAGAAATGGACACAGCTGCATTTCTTAAGCTGAAGGATATGTCTGAGTAATAATTATCCAGTCATCCACTGAATATCTCAAATATCCAAGTAGAATTTGGATAGGATATCACTTGTGAACTTACTGTGCTGAGCTCATAGTGCTGGAATAATTTTAAAAAATCCTGCTTGACAGACTGTATCAAAGGCATACTGGAATCTTTGGGGGGGGGGAACGAGCTGGACTTTAGACCTAAATACTGAAAAGACCAGCAAATGCTGTTATTCTGTCAGCAGTTGCCATGCCCTTAGAGGCGTATAAAAATGTCAGGATTCCCTGTGCTTTCCATGAGATCTGGAAGAAAATGCTTGTCCCTGCTTTGAACATGTGTAGCTGTTCTCACTTGTCTTAAGCGTCTACAGCCTTTCTGTGCCTGTCAAACCATGCAGGCCAGTCAGCATTGTGTGCTCGTGAGCATCTTGTTTCTTTGCTTCTTTAATGACAGTAAATGGTGTCCAGGTTTGTGTTCTGCCTTCGTGGCATGTTGATCATATGTCACTAAATCCAGAGAAGCGCAAAAGGATGTACGTACCTTTAGCAGTTGAAGATCTTTGCATTCCTCATTTGATGCATGACTCATAAACAGAAGAGCATGCCTCTACGTCCTTAGGAAGTAATTTGAGAATTTATTTTATTTCCTTGGTCCCGTGTTAGTTGAAGGCCGTCACGTGTGCTGTAAAGAACTTCACAATTTATCTTTCCTCTGCAGTTTCTTTTTCTACCAGTTTTGTAACAAGAATTTGAGCTTGCCTTTACTACCATTAGAGGTCTACAAATGGTTTTGCATAGTTGGTTCTTGTGCTTTGCCAGCTGTGCTCATCAAATTAATGCTTGTGTTACACTTCAGTCTCTCTGTCTTCTGGAAAACATTGTATTCTACATCAATTATACAAGTTCTACAAACTCCGTAGATATTTATTATGTCATTCCTTCTTTAGAATGATGGCGTAGAACTATCTCTAGCAAGACTCACTTACACTGTCCATTTATCTGAAATCACATTTCGTTTTTCTGGTGATTCAACTGTTGTTGTTTGTGCACAAGAAATAAGGTGAGTATACCAGAATTTCAGGCTTTCAGATAAATTCCTGTCTGACTCGAGTACCTAAAGAGACAAGATTCCCCCGCAATCTATTGCAAGTTTCTGTTTTAATAACAAGAAAAAAAGTCTGATAACATCTTAAAAATATACCATCCTCCTTCATGAAAATGTTCACTTTAAGTTGTTTCACTTGAAGTGAACGTATGCATGGTCTCCAATTTCAGGAGCTTCAACTAGATCATTGACATCTGGCTGGGCCAGCTGACAAATCCTCAGTGGATTTATCTGATGGTTCTCAAACTTTTAAAACAAGGTTACACCATCCACTTGGTTTGTTGTAATCCTCAATTTGTGTGAGTTAACATGGATTTGCTCAGTTTCTGTATGCTGTTTTCTTAGGCGGATGCTTTGGTGGTCAACAGTTACTGACTGATTGTGGGTGAAGAAAAGTATTTAATATTAAACTGTTGCTGTTTCGGTCTTTACCAGCTGTTTCATCAGTTGCCTGATTTACTGAGGTTCTTCCAAAGGGAGTTAGAAATGTGGCAAAGATGCGGATGCTTGAAAATAACTGGTTTGTGTGTTGTTTGCTTGTAAAAGTTGGATCCACTGAGCTTGACACGCTTTCATAAATGAATGCAGGGGATAGTGACACAGGCAGAAGATCCAGCTCTCTTCCCCAAATGTCTGTTTTATTTCCACATAACATTCATCATACTAAATATGGGCAATTCCTATGCTGTTAGAGTTTTTCCTGTTAGCACCATTTCTATAGCAACGGTGCAAACTTCCATATAGATGCGTGATGTTAAAAAAAAAAGAATAATTATAGAGAACATTGTTGAAATGTCATCACAGGTGCTATCGATAAAGACTGTACTCACTCTCTGACAGCTGAATTTTAAAACAGACTAAGATGTTGTGTGTCTTGTTCAAGAAAGATCTTTATTGTCTATTAATGGCTTTACAAAAAAATACAGTAAAATATTCTCTTAACAGTATCTTTTTCTTCGTGAATGAGAAGGTCAGGCATTCAATGTGGGAGGAGATTTGCTTTCTTTTCCCTAAATGTAAATCTTTTTTGTCTTACTGTACAAAGAAAGTGTGCAGTTGAATGAAGCAGGTGTGTGTACCCAGTCTTTAATTCCGTGGATTTGGAGGCTGTTACTCAGCAACAGTTGGTACTTTGTCATCTCTTGCTTGTTAAAAATCTATCCCTTTGATCATCTTGGTTTTGATTCACAGTATTGACTATAGCACTTAATGCCTACAGATTATTCGATGAGTTGCATGGATATTTGAGTTTTCTTTACGTCCGTGTATGATGTGTAGTTTTACAGAGAGTATTCAGTCTAGATCCTCTGTCTCAGTTTTCATCACTGGTTTTTCTTCTAGTGCTTTTGCCACGTGAGTTGTAGTGATTGTTGGTGACAGAGTGCCTGTAGCCTTTTGATGGTAACAAAGCTTATGCTGTCAGTTGTCATGTCTGTTTCGGAACTTGGGAGTGTGCAATTGCACATAGAAATTTTATATAAATATTTTTCCCAAATCCTTTTCCAATGAAGTACTTTTTCTATTCTGAGAGAAGGTATGTCACCCACTTGGGTCCGTTTGTAGATTCTTATAATGATTTTCTTCAAGTTTGTCTTCTGCTGTAATTTTTAGTGTTGCCTTATTTAAATAAAGTTTAAAAAAATGTAAACTAAGAATATAAAAAAGCAGCTTCTAGAGACTTTTCACAGTGAACGTGTTGTGGTACTTTTGCTGATGCGCAGTCTATAATAATTCTTCCTTAGTCGTGCGTTTTTTGCGTTATCCAGAAACAAAGCAAAACGGTGGATCCGAGTACCTCTGCAAATAGTGTTTGGATCTTGAAGTTCTTGCCAGCAGCATTCAATGCTCCGCTTTTGCATGCCTTTAAGTATGACTCCTGTATTCAGAATGTTGTCCGCGGGTGTATTCTTCCTTTTGTTAGTTCCACTGATACCGGGCCTGCACTTCTAACCCATACCAAAAATATTTTGCAAATATTAGCATCAGTTAATCAAGATGGCATTAATCATTTACTACTCCTGTTGTTTGCAAACAAAACTGATAGCTGCATGGCCGTGCAGTGGGGGTCTTGGAAAAGCTAGTTGTGGAAAGGTTTTCATCTTATACATGATAATTAATTAAATGAATTAAAAGGATTTGCTTCTAGTTTAAATACTTTCTATTTATTTTCTTTGCCCTCTTTTTACTACTTATTCATGGAAATGAATATCAGTAGTTCCTATCTTTCAAAAACGTCTCTAGGTTATGATTTCTCCTGTTTTGTGTGTTAGGGGTGAGGAGGGATCCTCCTTTGGTTCCTGATTGAACAAGCCTTGATTTTTTTTTTTTTTTTTTTTTTTTTTTTTTCTTCAGATACTTGAAGAAATGTTGCTCAAACAGGCTGAACTATCAGTAGGCTTGAATTCTGGAGAGGGAGATGGAGGAGGGCAGAACCTTATCATACTCAATGTACTTTCTGAAATAATTTGGTTCCCTAGTGCTTACCCTTTTGGTGTATGGCAGGAAAAACAAACCATACATCATAACTTCAAATGTTCAGTTTGTTCTGACAGCAATTGTGAAATAATAGCCAGATCCAAAGGAATAAAATGTTCTTCTGTGCAATGTCCTTTCTAAAGAACTACAAAATGGAACAGAGACTTGTAGGTGATCTCTGAAGAAAGAAGCTCTGGGAACCTCGTAGTCTGTAAGCCGTTTGCAAGCAGAAACTTCTTCAGTTCTTGTGCAGTTATTTACTTAGTGAACCTACATTTTGTCTTTTAATGCTCGAACTCTGCTGGAGAGACCTTTTGTTAGAATAAAGCAAATCTTTTACAACCCCAGGCTAAACTTAAATAGCACGTACACATGTTCAGATTTCTGGCTCACTCCATTTGTTTCCTGCAGTGATTGTTTCCTTGTGCTTGATTCATGACTGCATTGTGTGAGGGCCAGGAGCTGCTTGCAGCTGTGTATCAATGCTACTGCTAAAGTTTGTTGCATTGTGCTACAGTATCTACCAGTTAACTCTTGGCTATAAGGCGGTCCACTGAGTATAGCTGGCTTTGGAACTGTGGAAGTCATAAGAGTAGGCATCTCCTTACTATTTGTGTGTAATTCACTTTAAAAACCTTCAATTTTGAGCTGAACTTCTTTGTTATTGTTGCAAGTTGATTACAGACTGAGCTAATAGTTTGATTATTTATTTTTTTTGTAATAGGATTTGGTAAACAAGTAGCTTGTGCCCTGGAGAAGGATATTCTCCTGGATTTGTGTGGTTTTGTTTTTTTCTTTAACTCATGTGAGGAAATAAAAGGTACAAGTTTTACCAGTTCTGGAGAGCCCTGGGTACTGGAGCATCATGAAGAAGGTATCTTGATAGCTGGAAACTGTGTAAGATATGATTGAGACAGAGCCTTGCTATGTTACCTCCCTCTTTTCTCCCCCCCCCCCCCCCCGCCTTTAGAGAATGAGGTGCATAAAAACAGCAATAGGATGATTTTGTTGTCCAAATGTGAGCATACTTGTGATAATCAAAGTGCTCTGTGAGTGGTGTCTGCTGAAAAAGAGTAATAATTTCACTTAGTTGTTTGTCTAGGTAAAGCCTTTTCTAGGGTGAGAGAAGAGAATCTAAATTAAGGAACATATTTAAATGCTTTTTTGTGTGTTTAAAACTTCATCGTCAAACCTAATAAAATGATCTTTTGTTCTGTTGGGTATTTTGTGGATTCTAATTTCATCTGTCTTTGAGCTTAAACAGCTGATACTACTGTGGCTGTTGCACAACAGATGCTTAGGGAAAGAGTGAATGTGTGACATAACTGAGTGGTTGAGTTGTATGAGAAGGAGTATAGAAGTGCTTTGAGTTTGCAGCAGGACTAATCAAAGCAATGAAAAAAGGAGTCTGTGTTACTGGGTTAGCTATACTGCTGATGCAGGCGCCATATGACATGATTTCTTTCAGGAAGGAGTCTAGTATCAACTTAAGCAGCTATGGTTTTTTTTGCTTTTAGTACTGTTTTCTGGAAACTGTTCAAGAACCTGATTGTTGTATTCTGATTTTGAGCATAAATTTACATTTTATTCATACTTCTGGTTTGTCTTCCTGATATTTTAGCATGGCAAGTGTATCCTTGTGCAGATTTGAGTTTGTTAGCATAAGCTGAGGTCTCCTGGTTTCCCTTTCTGCAATGGGATCTCCAGAGAACCTGGAAGCCCTTCTCTGCATATATTTTGTTCAAAAATCTTTTGGAGGCCGGGTTCCCAAAACTGCATAGAGTACAGCATCAATGTCTGCTGTGAAATGTGTTGGACATAGTATTTGTCCATAACTAATGCAGACATCTTGATCTCATGTGGCTACTTCATGATTACAGCATTGGTGACGGTCATTTCCAACTGATATGCTGAAATTCATAGCAGAAATTTTACAGGGATCAACCCCAAAGATCCTTTAGTAATTTACTTTAATTTTTCATTCTTCTGTCCATCAGATAGTTTTATTTGTCCTTTATTATGTTGCTTTCCTGTATTGCCAAATCTTTTATCATTTTAATATTTGCACTGGTGTTGCATATTTAATAACTGTTATTAATCTCTTCCTATGCTAATATTATGCTCCTCTGTCTCTCTTTTTGTCATGTCTTTACCCGGTACCTGTCTTCTACTAGTGTCTCTTATCTCAGTCTTCACTAGTGGCAGCTTCTCAAATGCTTTGTCAAGATTCATGCATCTGACTGGGGATTTTATAGTATATGTGACGTTTTAGGTCTGGGGTTTGATTGTGTCCAATGATAAATTTCCTGTAGGAGGATGGGGTTATATTAAGTTGCTTCAGCTTTTATATCATCTCTGTTGTGGAAGCTTCTATTTTTATCAGTTTTGCTATCTTATATTACCTGTTAATATTATCATGCTTACTGAAAATTGAATTAAAACAAGTGTTTAGATGGCTTACATTTTTCCTTTTTAATGCTGTGTACATACTTTCTTTATTCTTACTGTGTAGTAACCTAGTTGGGTTTTTTGTTTTGATGGGTTGAGTGTAAAACTGAAGAATATACTTTGGAAGGTGCCATTTGGTTGGACTGGACAAAATCTTCTTTCATAGTTGGACAAACATTCTTTGTCCTGTTGCCTATTCCTTGCTGACTGTCTGCTTAATTGTGGGGCATTTGTTGATGTTGCTGTGGGGGGTGTGTTGCATTTATTTAATATGTTTTGTTTCATCAGGTTTTTTGTTTTCGTTTGTGGTTTTTTTGGTTTTTTGTTTTTTTCCTGGGGCAAGAGAAGGTGGCCATGCATTTCTCTTTGAGTTAGGAGGATTAAAAGCCTGGTAGTCCACTCAAACACCTTGGATTCTTTTTTTTTCCCCACTGCAGTACCTGTAATGACTCTTGTTGGGGAAGCAGCACAAGGCTGCACTGCGATAATCTTTGCTGTTGCAGGACAGACAGCATACAGGCTGGCAAACAAATGATTTTTCTTTATTATGTGCCTTTGCTAACACAAGCGCCTTGAACCACTTCCAAACAGTTACCTTGGGTGTGTGGCAGCTCGGATGCAGGTAGGGTCATCCAGCACTGCTGTACAGCAGAACGTCCACCTGCCAGCTTGATACAGACCAGTGAGAGTTTTGCTTGGTATATGAGCCACAACATCTATATAGTGATCTTATGGGAAATATAATCCATATTCTATTAATCTAAAAAAAAAAAAAAAAAAAAAAAAAAACAAAAACAGAAAAACCCCAAGAATCAGTCTAAAAAGTATTTCATAACTGCACATGTTATAAAGATCAAGGAAAAAGTACCTGGAGAATGCATTAAATTGACCGCATCTTAACATTGCCATGTTTTTAGTATTGTTAGATTTATTTTGGCCATATTGTTTTGAATTTTTAGCAGAGAGATTTTACCTGAAACCACCGGGGTGGTGAGCGCACAGGAACCTGAGACAAGCATTTCTGGGTGTTCTTCATGTAAGGCAGGATTTACAGCATGCAAAATGGGTAATAGAGGCTCTTTCTTGTAGCCCTGTATCATAAGGGACTATATATTAATTGGCCCATTTAATTGGCCCAGTGAATTTCTGTTTCACTGAACCTTCTATGTTAGAAGTGGTTAGAAACAATGTTAATTTTGAAAGTGCCAAACAGTGGAGAAAAATATACTTTTAACTAAGAATCAAAGGGGTCAGATCCAGAATTAAATTCAGTCAGTAGCTCTAAGATTTCACTGAAGCATCTTGAGGTCTTGTGTGGAATAGTTGAACATAGCTAGGCTGTACTATGCATGGGGGTGTGAAGGTTCAGTGAAGCCCGCTACACCTCTGTTCCTTGTTTAGAAAAATGCATCTTTTTCTGTACTGTTCGTCAAAATACCAGTGAGAGTTTGTGCAAGATCAAGAGCTCAGGTTGACTGAGTCTGGAACTGGTCTTTTGGTTCTTACAGTGCTGTGGTTCCCAGACTCTTTGATAGTGGCTTTGCATTCATAGTTGATATTTAATGCATGCAAGGCACTTCTGTTTTCTTCGTGGGGATCTGTGATAAAACAAATGACGTTTTGTACTGACATTATGAATACGAACAAAGAGGATCTTGGTCATCATGACTCTCAAGCCATTCATAAAATTGTACTGTGGCTATGTTTCCTCAAAGCTTTTCTGCTGTTCTGGACAGGAAGTTTTGAATGTAATTTTAGGGTTGTCTTTTAAAATGCTGTTTGTACAGTATATTTTTGGGATAGTGTTTGACCCAAGATGACACAAGAATATCCCTGTATTCTTGTGTGGAAGGGATTCAGGCTTAGGTGAGTCAAATACTCTCTGACCAGTATTCTTTTAGATAGTCCACATATGGAGGGTGTAATGTTTAATATTAAATTTACATACCTGAAGATAGCTTCTGATTTAGCTGAGTGACACAAAATATACTGAAATAACAATACAAATGCAAGTTACACTTGCAAGTTACACAATATAGCAGTTGCAATACAAAGTTCAAACACAATACCAACGTGATCCCTTTTACGGGTCTCTAGAATATGCTCATCGTCACGATGTTAGGCGTCCCCACTCAGAATGTGTGGGTTGAAGCCAGCTCAAGCCTGTTGCTCTCTTTGAAATTCTTTTGTTAGTTGTTTAGTTTTTGTACTCTCTGTTGTGCTGAGACACATACTGAGCCTCAGCTATGCTGGTCTAGCTAACTCAGGGAGACGTTTACTTTTTTTTAATGAACTCAGGGAGAAACATTTACACCACTAGTTGATTCACTCAACTGTAATGTAGTCAGATGATCTGTTCAACTGACATAGCTGTTTATCTAAAACAAAGGCCACCCTCTGGTCCTCTTTGTGTTGAGATAAAGTCAGCTTCTTTGCAACAGCTGTGGTCAGTCACACCCTGCGTTATTCTGAGCTTCATGGGCATGTTTCCCTTGCTCATCTTCTCACAGCTGCATTCCGTTTTGGGGGTTTATAGGTTGGTCACTGTAACGGAATGATCATCAAATACAGCCTTGGATGAATTTGCAGAAAAACTCAGACCCGTTGAAGACAGCAGACCCTGCTTAGTCTAGACACTTTCATTCTTTGGGTATGATGAATCTTTTTTTATCAGTATTTTTAGTTTGCTTTTTACTGTATAGTATGTGTGGCATAGTGTGTCCAGGCTTCAGGTTGGCATAAATGCATGCTTAAGTATTTTATGCGTCATATAAACCACTTTGAATTCCACATTTAATGCATTTCTAAGCACAAAGGCATTTATTAAATTGAAAAGGATAAACAGACTGGAAGCTCAAATTTCTCAATGTAATTAATTTTTTGTAATTGGATATACAGGGTATGGAGTGAAAACTAATGTTTGCCTCACTAGTCCAATGTGGTGACAAGTCATTTCGCGTATCCAGTTATGCTGCTCTGAACAGCTCTGCTGTTGATCACTTTCTGATATTGCTGTTTACCACTTATTTTGGTGTTGAGCAGAAGGGTAGTATAGCAAGCAAATTATTTAATTATCCCAGTGTTAGGATTTTTTCAGTATTTGTCTTATATGATACACTGGCCAAAATGGTTGCTGTGACTTTTCATTGTTACGGGGGTGGTGATGTTCTCATGTCTAATACAGCTTTCAAACGTATATTTTAAATGTTGCAAATTCTGGAACTTTAAAGTAGATAAATGCTAGTTTATAGCAGTTCAGTACTAATTCTGACCCTTACTGTATCTTCACCAAGTGGGAAAAAGTATAAACGTATTCCAACACAATACTGTAATGCAGCAGTAGGTAGAAAATTAACATCATATGGACAGCTTTGTTATCATACAGCCTGACTGGCAGATGTTATATTTTGTAACCTTGGTTTCGTTTGCATGCAGGGCTTTTCTAAGTGCTTTTCTACTTATTTAAAAAACAAAACAAAACACCTTTTATGTGCCTCATAGGAGTTTCTTCTCAGCATGGTTGCTGATTTCGCCCATAATTGACTAAGGGACAGAGTTCTTGCAATTCTCATTATAGTCATTAACTGGGTAGAAGAGGAAAACCCAGGACAGCATGCACCCCCGCTGTACCCTCCAGCTACAGTCCTCTGAGCTGGAAAGTCACAGTTGCCAGGCTCACCCATCCCATTTAGCCTGCTGTTAGGTGAATGAGCATGTGCTGTGTTCAGACAGCACAGGAGTAAGCGTCTGTCTGCCTGTCACTCAGAATGGGTGGGTAGTTGCAAACAAAACTCCTAATAGCTTAGGAAACAGGTATAAACTGGAGCTGTTGTGTTACGGGACCAAGGGTAAAGCTTGGGATAGTGCGTTATGAAATGGGCAGGGAGGGAGTTGCTGGGACCTGTCCGGGTGCCTATGGGTTATGTGAAACTAATCATGGGGAAACTGATTATTGGGAATTAGTTTGTTCTTCTATGATATGCATAATTTCTCTTAAATAGCACCATCCAAATCCTTCCACAAAAAAACCCACCTAAACTTCAGTTTTCACTTGTCCTTGGTCAGAAATGCTTCTGCAATTCTCCCCCATCGCCCCCCATTATTATGGGGAAGGGGAACAACTGAAACACATGTGAGACAAGGGTCAAATATATAACCTTTAGTTTAAGATTGGCTTCGTATGATACAATTATGGGCCGTAGGGTGTGATGAAATTGTGCAAAATGTCAGTTTTCCTTATAATTACAGTGCTTTAAAAAAAAAAAACAAATTTTTAAAGGGTAGTTTTTTCCACAGATAAGATGATTAAATTGGGACAAGTGTACCATTTTGAACACGTGGAGAATTTGAAACTGTTTTTGGAGATGTGATACCTCTGTCCTGTATTGTCACTATGTAAATGAAAATTACGACACATTAGTTAGTTTTATTTCCTTGCTTTTCAGTTCAGTAAATTAAAAGGCTATAGGAAGGAGGCACTGGGGAGCTGAGCACTTGAAAATATTCCATGTCAGACAATCTGAAGGGTAATTGAGATAGGAAAGGACAGGACAGCAGTGACACTCACAAGCCAAAGATGAGGTGTTTTTTTCCCTTCGTATGGTCTGTTAGTATAATACCAGCTAAAATCGAAGTGCAGTTAAGTGTATTTTTAGTGGAGGAAATGCAATCTTAATTATAGAGTATGTGCTGGGAGTATAATGTTAAAATGAAATGTAGTGTCTTGTGACCTGTGAATGCGACAGTCCCATCAGTTTTTTTAAAAAACAAAACAAGAAAGGGTAGAATGTGGATGACTGTTCTGAACTGCAGCAGTGCAGCTCAACATATTTCAGATGGGGACTATTAATACCCAAAAATATCTAGAAGCTATAGTGTTTGAAATTTGCAATGTGGCGCTCTTTCAGTTGCCCTCATTTCTATATTGCATTCCTACAATGACATTTTAAAGTTACTGCTTTTTTTAAGGGTATTTTATTATTTAAATATTGCAGTTTTTTACCTTCCAAGCTTGTTTATCTGACATACCTGGTTTAGGTCACTTGGAGATAGAGCTTTTTGGATTACTTTATTTTGTTTATTTCATTACATAGAGGTCTTAAGTATGAGATGCTGTAATACTATTTTGTCATATCATATTACTCAGTTACCTATCACTTACTTTCTCCATTTATTTGCAGACTGTGTAATAGTTCTGAGTTAAACAACAAACCTAAAGTGGATTTCATAAATAATAGTGACTTCAGAAACAGTCACACTTGTTATAAACATAGACCTATGAAAACTGATTTATAATCGTTTTCACACTAGAGGGCACTAACATCTCATGAAACTTAAGCCCAAACCAATTTTTTACTCTCTCTGTAACACTTAGGTATTGGGTAGTCTTACTGTTTTTCTAGTGGATGCTAAAGGTTTCAGTTTCTTTGCAGCCTTTTCTCTGTAGAAATGAAAAGTAATAGTATTCTTGCAAGGATGCATTAAAAGTTATTGTGTGGAGTTTTCCTATGTGTTTTTTTTGTTTTCTTTTCTTGTCTTTTTACCAAACAATAATTCAGGTAATTTGTGGAGGAAAATGTAAATTCCACTTGTACTCTTAAATTGCTTTTTAATGTGGTAATTTTCACTTAAAGCTGGTGAGTAGACATAGAAGATAAGAAATTTTTGGACAACCTCTTATAAAAGTATATTCCAGATGTTAAATCTAGTAGATAACTTTTAAAAGTTGGAAATCAAAGGGGGGAAAAAAATCATATGTGAACTGATGTTGCAGGCCTAAGTTAGGGTTAATGCTTACATTTACGTTTTGATACCCAGTGTGTAGAAAATAGTATGGAAAAGAATATGAAAGTCTATACTGCCAGTAAGTAGTGGGTCACAATGGAGCCTTCAGTTGTTTATGTTAATTTTAAGTAGGTAGTTTTAGAATATGTGTTTGAATTGAAAGTTTGGACCTCAAACTGGTATAGCCATTTTGAAGTGCTTTATTTTTGTTATGGATTTTAGATACTGAATCTTGGTTAAAACATGTGAATAAAATGGTTCCTGATTACTTTTTGCAGGAATGGTTATTCAGTTGCCTTGGAGATGATCCTACTGCTGTAAATGTAGGGCTGAAGATTAATGGTGTGGGCAGTATGGACCTAACGAACGGACAGTCAAGCAGTGTTAATATTGCGGCTACCGCTTCAGAGGTAAGGATTACAAAAATGAATTATTGGACACTTAAGACCATAAGTACTCAATTTTTTAAAAATGCAGTAAAATAAGTTTTTCTTTTAACAGCTTTGGTGCAGCAGATTCTTGTTTTGTGTGTTGGTTTCATAGGCCCCAGTTTGGATGTGAATAACTTGCAAGTTCTGACCTTTGTATACCAAAATAAAGCATGAGCTAGCAGTTACAGCCTTGCCATAGCCAAAGCTGCTTTTTTTGATGTTCTCTTCCATCACATCTAGACAAGAAGCTTTTCTTTTCAAGTTTTAAAAATAATAGGTGCTCTTAGTGCAATAACGTGGGCTGGCAAGGCCTGTGGGAAATATTCCCTTCTTTGACAGGTACTTGTATGTGTGTGTTGAAGGGCAGTCTGACACAGTAGCACTGGAATCAGGTTGTTCTTTGTCTCTTGAACTATATTCAGGAATTGGTATGAGTCTGCTCCTGCCTGCCAAAGTTTCTGCCCTCTAGAAGTGAACAGCTCCTGAGTTAAGAGCGTGTGTATCAGCCGAGCAGTGGAGATTGGCCTCCTATCCTCATGCCTCTTATTTTGAAGTAGTTTTCCATTTGTCATCTACTTGTTAAGGAAAAGAAGGGATGGGGGGGTGAAGTTAGTACCAGAACTTCTTGAGTTCCTTTTAGGTAGGATCGTGTGAGGAGCTGTTGAGAGTTGTGACTGATTCCTAAATTCTTAACAATATTGGAGGGTTTGCAAGACGTGGTTGGTTCTAATTGACTGCTTGGTTTTTTTCCAAAACTCTTGCAAATCACTCCCTCCAAGTTTTTGTTGGTTTTTTTTTTTTGTTAATGCCTTGTGGTACTCTGATGAAGGGAACTGAGAATCTGCCTTCTGGAGTACTGTGTCCAGTTCTGGGCTCCCCAGTTCAAGAGGGACAGGGAACTGCTGGAGAGGGGACAGCAAAGGGCTACCAAGATGCTGAGGGGACTGGAACACCTCTCTCATAAAGAAAGGCTGAGGGATTTGGGTCTCTTCAGTCTGGAAAAAAGACGGCTGAGGGAGGGCCTTATCAATGCTTATAAATACTTAAAGGGTGGGTGTCAGGAGGATGGGGCCAGGCTCTTCTCAGTGGTGCCCAGTGACAGGACAAGGGGTAACGGGCACAAACTTGAGCATAGGAAGTTCCATCTCAACGTGAGGAGGAACTTCTTTCCTTTGAGGGTGGCAGAGCCCTGGCACAGGCTGCCCAGAGAGGTGGTGGAGTCTCCATCTCTGGAGACATTCCAAACCCGCCTGGACGTGTTCCTGTGCCACCTGCTCTGGGTGTCAGGCAGGGGGCTGGACTAGATGATCTCCAGAGGTCCCTTCCAGCCCCTACCATTCTGTGATGTTTCCAGATGCATTGTTTGCCTTTCTTCGTTAGGGTGACTGAATATATGCTTTTGCTTGTACAGATGTACAATACTAACCTAAGCTTTCTGCTCAGGGGAGACAGTTACTTTATTGCTGATGCATATTATTTTTATTGCTTTTGTCAAAGTGTGAAACTTGTTTTTACCGTAGTGGATTTCAGTTTGTCTCTTTTCTTTCTTTCATTCTTCTTTTGTTTAAAAGGCAAGGTGTCTTTTAAAGTCAGTAGTGATGAGAGCAACAAACTCCTGAAAAATGTTGCTTCCGTGAATGAATCTTTGGGCCTTACCAAAGGTGTTTTATTTATATGTTTATACATGTGTTTTGATAGCAGAACTACGTGTGTGCTGTTTGCTTCTGTGTGCATATGGAAATGGAAAGTGCCACAAACAAGGTGAAGGGAAAATTGTAGTGTTGCTTTATCAAAAGGAATCAAATAATCTCCAGCACAATTTCACAAGTATTGTCAAAACTTAAAGACAAAAGCTGGCATCAATCTCCAAGACCATTGTTTGTTTTTGTACAGATTCTTGTACTTCCTTTATCATTGTGTTATGAATCACTGGTTGACCACTTGTTGGCGTGCAGCTGAAAAATTTTCTTGGAGGAAAGATCTCTTTTACTGAAGAACATAATCTTCAATGTTTACATCATGTCTGATAAGATTGCATAAAATATAATAAAATATATAAAATATATTGTGTGTTTTGCCACAGCTGAGGTGGAGCTCCCAGCAATACTAGTTTTCTTTCTCTTGAATCTCTCCAAAGAATGTATTAGCAAAAATGTTGTGGGAGCTCTGTTACATCAAGGCTATGCTGTTGTTGAAGCATGCAGGTACCATACTGTACTTCAGGCAAGCGCACTGTTTGCCCAAGAAGAGGAGTTAAACCCGATATAGTTACTGTAGTAACTTTGTTCTTCATGATGGTTTTCATGTCTCATCTTATTTCTTCCTTTTTAGTTGAGAGTTTGCTTTATGCCAGGTTTCTGAAAGAGAAAAGAAACGAAGAAGCAAGAAGCATGCATAGCCTTCCAGGGCTTCAGAGGAGAGAGTGTGTGGGGCAGAAAAATGATTGCATGCAGACTTTTGAAATAAGTATGCCTGGGGTTCATATATGAAACATACATCTGGATGTGACATTCAGTCTCCATGCGAAAAAACCCTTCTTTCTTGCAATGACTGAACAGAATCTAGGTTTGCATCTGTGTTGTAAAGGAAGTAGTAATAACATAGATGTATTGTTTTCATATGAAACATATCAAAACAGTATATGAAACATGAAGTGTTAATTTCATACAAAGTGTTAATTTTTTGAACTGTGTATTTTGCAGGGAAGCTAAATATGTTGTAGGCAGGTTCATAGAAGAATAATCTATCACATTTTTTGCAAATGTGAATTACTAGCATTTAAAAAGTCCTTTAAACAACTTGATTATACTAAGCGTCTTCAACAGAAACACATACCTAACTCATGGTGTAATTCTCGTAAGTTTTAATGCTTCTAAGAGAAACAGGAAGAGATTGATACTGTTCTTTGATGTTAACTATTCCTTTGGAGCAGACCTTGTCTTTTTTCTCACCATAGTGGTTTTTTTTCTGTTCGAAATTCAGTGTGACTGTATTGTTGTTCTTATTTTTGGTATTAACTTTCCTGTCAACAAAATTGGAATTTAATTATGCCTTGAAATGTAACTATTGCGTTTTGAGGAACACCTTTGAAATCCATTGAAATCGGTTTGAGAGTTTAGAGGTGTCTGTCAGGAGAAAGTGTGTCCTGTGACTGACTTTTAATTGATAATTTACCCAGTAGAAAAATTCTGTGAACAGTGGTGTTTGAACAGTAATTTTACTTTTGGGAGGGTAAAAACAAAAAAGAGGAGAGAACCAAAATATCATCAGCGTTTTTGGTTTTTTTTCTGCAGAAGAGTAGCAGCTCCGAATCCTTGAGTGACAAAGGCTCGGCTGAACTGAAGAAGAGCTTTGATGCAGTGGTATTTGATGTTCTAAAGGTTACACCAGAAGAATATGCGGTAAGCAATTCAAGTGATTTTTGTTACTTCGTGTGTGAATCTTCTTGGTAACTTTGCCTCTGTGTCTCCATTTCTGTATGGTTTTTGCCTAACATCCGTTGTCCATGGGTTTCAAAAATGGATCCTGCACTATAGTTATTAATTGTCTATATTCTGTTTAATTTTAAGTGATCTTTCTGGGCTATGCTGTCCAGGCATTTTTCACACTCTTAAATCTAACATCGACCAAAGATTCTTAAGTCTTTATTATGCAGCTTAATTCTGACATGCATATTTTTGTTGCAAGAATACACTTGATCTGTAGTTGTTTTTTCTGGAGGTGTTTACATTTTTAACTTAATTCTTACATCTAGAAAGCGTTTACTTCTTTTGGGTGCAATGGTACAGAATAATGAGTTGGATATTCTTCTGCACAACAAAAAACAAATGAGTGAAAATATTTAAGCAAAACATTGGGTGATTTTTTTTTTTACCTACTTGTAGAGGTTAAGATGACAGATGGTCCCTCTAAGTGATTCAAGTATGTTACTAGAAAGATTGCTGACAAGCTATTGCTCTTACTGCCTTTATAATTCCAGTGATGAGATTCATGATGAGTTGTCCTGGGGAGATTATTGAAATGTGGTAGTATGTATCACAGAATATTCCCATTAAGTTTTTTCTATTATTTAATAGTTAATAACTATTTATTTATTAATAGCTAAATTGATTTTAATGAGTAGACTGAAAATTTAAAGCATCTGGATTATGAAGTGGTACTTACACCTTAAATTCTTCTTGGGTAGTTAATGGGATTTATTCCTGACTGATGTTGAAGTCATGTAGTTTGGGTCTCTTGCTCCATCATCAGCAACAGCTGGGCAATGAATCACCTGCTTTTCATGGGAAGATGTTTTTGGGGCTGGCTGTTCTTTCACTTTTATCTTACGATCTCTCTACATAAAGGACATCCAAGTACTTAGGGATTTTGGGGCTAGTGGTGTGAATTCAACTGGAATTAGCATTCAGGCCAGAATAGCTACAGGTTCCTTTGAATGGCTCAGCTATTTAGTCAGTGGTGGATGCTGTTGTGCAGCAGAATAGTCTTGGTGTAGTTGCTGTCACTCACTTGGACAGTAAAACATACAAAAGTGCTTTGTCTTTTATTGCATTTCATGATCCTTTTGCTCTACTAAATCATCTCTCCTGTGCAGAAACCTTTTATGTTCATGGGTGTTCTAAATGTTACCTACTTAGCAAATCTTGGTCAAATAGAAATCTTTATTAAAATCCAGTGTTTTTACTGTTTTCATATTATGCCTCAAACTGTGTAGAGTTCCACACATAAACAAGAATCTTTTCGTTAAGCATTTCACATTGCAATTTTGAACCTGTGGTTATGTCTTTGGTTTATACTAACTGGTATAATTTTGCTGTTTTCTCAGTTCCCCAAAAGAAAACACCTTTAGTCTTAGCCTTCTACCTTTTAGAGTATCTAGTTCTTCATGTGAGGTTTCATTTACTGTAAATGGATCTGAAATGTCCTATAGATAGAGTTCTGAACAATCAAGCAAGATTGCCAGTAGTCAGTGTTCAGCCCTTTGGCAAAGTTATAATTAATTTCATTTCTTTTTCAATTATTCTATACACATCTGTGTACAGAACTACAAACATTAACTTCTTTGTTAACGTTTGTTTCCTCGGGCAAGTTTATCTGCTTTTCCAGTAGGGCTTGCTTGCTTTGAATGCTGTCTTTTTCTGATCATCCTTGCTGAAGGTAGTAGAAATAAGTAAATTCGCCCAAAACTTAGGTTCCTTGGAGGAAAAATACCTTTGATCCGTATGCTTGTTTTTATTTTATCGGCCGTTTCATTATTCTTCCTGCTTTTAGTCCTACCATATAGAGTCTTCATCTGGGTTTCAGTGTTAATGTGAAGGCTGGCAGAGCGATGCAGTATGCCCAAGCTCTTGAGGATACCAGCACTGATGAGAATGCAAAACTATGTTAGTAAGGTTTTCACTTAATAGTGGGTATGTACCTCTCAGATTGGACATGGATATGCTGCCAATTGCTTTTTCAAAGGATGAGAAAACTTATGGTTTAGTGATGGCTCTTATAAAATGGATGTAATACAGACTACTGACATCTGTCACTTAGCGAAGGCTGAATCCTATTACCAACTGCAGAATGAATACTGTTTTCAAAAAAATTTTTTTTAAAGTGGTGAACTGAGGAAATAATGTGTGGGCTAAGTACCCACATTTTGCATTTTCATCAAAACATGTCACTGTGTATGGACGGAACAATTAGAGTTAAGCTGGAGAAAGAGGAGGAAAAATCTGAAAGATAATGAAGTTTGAGAGATACTGGAAATAAGATTCATGCTAGTGGTTTCAGTATCAATATGAGACACACAGATGTCTTTTCAGTTCCCACTGCATTAGAGACATCACTGTTATTTCAACACTTGATCTGTTTAGTCGGTTATTGGGTAAGAGACAAGTTGGACTAAAACTATTGCTTGTAATCCTGTATTTTCAAGAACCTGCTTACCAAGCCAAAGAGAAGCCCAAGTGTAAATATTTTTGGTGATTTTATTTCCATATTCTTCCCTTTGGCAGTCACCTAATACTGTCCTGAATGCACAGTTGGTGTGCCGTTTCATGTAATGGTCCTTTGTTAAGTCTTGTACTAACTTTCGAGCAGAAATAAGCCAGCCCTTCAAGGGGTCCAGTTTGAACAATAATGGAAATTATTATTGTAATACATGCGCAATAGTCCAGTTAAACTGTTGTTACCAACCGGGTGTTTTGTAAAGTTGAAGGCCACTTTAGAAAGGGACAAGTTACAGCCGAAGCAGGTGAGATCTTCAGGCATAGCTGCTGCTGTTGCAAATTTACAGTTTGCTTTATCACCTTACAAAATTTCCAGGGGATGCGTTGAATATGTGCATCTTTCACAAAATTTTTTTTGGGGGAAAAAAAAAATCCCATTCAATGAGTATGAAAGTAGCACATGTTTGTTTTCTGCTAAGGATTCTACAGACAGCTTTCTAGCTGTAACTAATAAGGAGACTGTCTGTTTTGAATACCTGCTTTTTAGGCTGATCACTGCTCACTTCTTTATTAAACAGCTAAAAGCCACAAAACAAGTTGGTGCCAGGATTACCCACTGGTGTCTGGCCCTGCTGATGGAGCTGTTGTGTGTGCACAGCGTAGAGACAGTTGCAGTGAATGCTGGCCATTTTTGTTGAAGGGAGAAGTGTGGTTTCGAGTGTACAGGGCACAATTTGTGGGGGAGGGATATGTTAATGGTGCAGTGGCAGTGGAAAGGGGGGGTTGGTGAGACTGAAAGAAAAAAGGAAAATGCTTTGGGGATGTGAGCTCCAAATTAAGATGCTGGCGAACCTCAAGTTGAAGAAATATTTATTTTTTGCTTTACAGTAAATTCTTATTCCTTAGACTGCTACTGTTTAATTATTTGACTGTTTATTACTTTTTGACTCACTTTACCATTTTATACTTAGCCACGGTGGTGTAAATATTTGAGGTGGAATTAAGGGAAGCACAGCTGTATAAATGCGTTGCTTTTTTCCCCACCTAGTTATCTAAGAAGGATTCTTTATTCTTTTGCCTAGTCTCTGAAAGTGCTGTGAAGTAAGTTTGCATTGAGACGTATGTGCATTTCTTTTCTTTTTAATTCCAGTTAGGCTTTGTCAACTGGATGTTGGAAAAAAGAATATTGCTTAATTTGGAAAACGGTATAAATATAAAGTTTATTTTAACATGTTTAGGTGAAACAAGGAATTTTTCTTAGAGGCATTCTTATGGCAGTTAAATATCAAGTTATCTATATCTGAAAAAAGAGCGTGAGTGTGTGTTTTGTAAAGGAAGCAGGTCTTGAGAGTTCTGGAACTGCATCACTTGCTTAATAAAAGTGCATAAATAGGTCTTGATCTGTGTGGGGTTCAATAAACACGCTTTTTGCAACTTTGAACAGAACAAAAATAACTTAAACTGGTCTGAGGTTCCCCCCAGGAGAACTTTCTGTCTTGTGCGGGACTCTGGCAGATTCGCAGCCTCCTCAGCAAGTTCCTGCACAGCTACTGGTGTGAGTTGTGCTACACAGTTCCTGGCAGTAATGCTGGTTTTGGCCTCTCCTGAGGCTGGTTGTTGGGGGATTAGGGAGTTTGAGGCAAGTCTGTCATCTGCATCTGAGAGCAGTTTGAATAAAGTTAAGTACTGGGCCCTAGGAGCTTTTGACGAAAAAGGACTTCTGCTAGTATGTGATCCTATTAGCTTTATTTTAGAGGAGTATGCTCCCAATGAGAGCAAGAAGAAGCAACTTTATTATAGTGTGGAGGAACTATTAATGATAAAAGTTCTGGAGCAGACTTTGTGAGAAAACAAGTAGAGTTTCATCACAGGAACTTTAATCCCCCCAGTGTTCATTTTGGACTGCAGAATTATTCTCCTACTGATGCAGTGCTTAACAGAGGCTTAGCTATTTTTTTTCGGCGAGGAAAAATATTCTGGCAGTCTGGAGAGACAGTGCTAAGCCAAGTTGGAAGGCTTAAATATAATTCCTTCTAAAAATTCAGATTAAGGAACAATTTATGAAGTGCTGCTTGAACCAACATGGCTTCAAGGAAAATCAGATTATGGCAATATTCTTCAATAATCAAAATGTAGGCATTTCATATTTTTTTTAATCTCAGACAGAAATGTAGTTTTTCTTTTCACAGTGAGAGTCTCTGTCTGGGAGCTCCATGGGAAATGCACTGTCCTCATCGTAGGTACCTGGCAGGAAAACTTGTAGTACTGCAAATAGCCTGAGAGGAGGAGTTCGTGCTTGAGAAAGTCTAGGGACTCGAAAGGTGGGGTTATAGTCCAGATCAAATGGGAACTTTCATATAGGGGCATGGAGAGGAGCTCAATGCAGGGGTGGTAATTGCAACTAGAAGTTCTTAAGTTACAGGGTTTTATGGAAGGAGGGTAGTCCATGTGTTCACGGAGAAGAGAGAAGGAATTGGGGAGTGTTTTAAAATTCCGCTTTGAGTTTCTCCATATTCCTCAAAGAAGCACAATGAGATGTTGCTTCTTAATCACCTGGTTGTAAAATTTCTAGCCTGACAACCTTGGCCAAGAGAGAGGTGAATCTCTCTATCTGTATATGAAGCTGTGTGCTAGTAAGTTTAGTATTTTGAAGTACTTGTTAACAAGTCCAACATCTCAACATACAGGAGGCCTAAAATATTGTGGTGGGGGACTTGTCGCCAGCCAAGGTCTTTGAATTACATGCAAAAGTGCCCATGGCTGTGCAGGGGGGTAAAAAGTTATCTTCCAGTGTCTTAATTGCAAGATGTTCATTCACTGTTTTTAAAAGATGGTTTTCTCTTGTAGGGCTCTTCAAGTGATTGAGGACTGGGAAATATATTAGTCGTACCTTAGATGTAAAAACATACTTCTTCTAATTGCATTGAGGAATTGTTACCTAGGATAAACAGAAACACAAAACTGTCATTCAGGTTTTTCTTTGCTTGAGCAATGAAGTTCTTTAATATATGTAAATGAACTCCAATAGGCTTCTTGAAAGGTTGAAAATATCGATTCCCTATCTTTGTGTAATTTAAATGATGAGTAAGAAGTTATTCAAGGTTTTGTATTGCGCATGTGATTTTATTATTTTTTTAAATATATGCAGCTGACAACTAAAAAAAAAAAACAGAGGTTATGGTTGGCTTGCTTCATGTAACAAATTGATGTGAATGTTTACAATTTTTGGTTTGAATATTAAAACATTAAACCACATTTAGGAGAAGGAACTATCCATGAATTTGTATTGGCTGGATTGAGGAGCTGGAATGAGAAAAGTTGGTGCATTGTATCTCCTCGCTGAAGAAACCAAAGTAGTGGCTTGTTTATTTGGGGTTTAAATTGCCCACAATTTGGTCATGGTAGAAGTTACTTTTTTGTAAGAGTTGAGCAATGGCATCTAACATAAATATCATAAATATAGTTTTGTCATTTCAAGTGCTATTACTTAGAATGCCAGACTTACAGTTTGCTTTAATTTTTACTTAGTAGTGAGCAAGCACCCTTAAAATGGTAAAAATTCAGTTAAGTGTTAGACTTACAAATATGAATAAGTTAATGTTTAAAAAAGTTTTGTCAAAGGTATAAACTCTTATGTGAGGTGCATTGTCATATCTACAAACGCAAATGGTTTCTTATCTATCAGCTTAGGTATTCAGCTATCAGTCACTTGCCTCTTTGGAACTGGGAACAATTTTTTTAAGTGCTCTTAATGGCAATTGCAAGCTCTCTAAGAAAGGAACCTCAATAAGAAGGCATGTTTTTTGAACAAGTGATACAGTGTTACTGTGTTACTTGATACAAGATGTTACTTGAATAAGTGATACAGTGTTACTGAAGATAGATATTACTTTTAGTGAAAGCAGCAAGATGTGGAAATCAAACAAGCAAAAAAAACCCAACCCAGCCTAATATCAATGTGATATTAGACATCTAGATACTAGAAGATGTTTCTCTTTTAAAACTTACTGTGGTGGGTTTTTGTTTTTTGTTTGTTTGTTTTTTAGTTCTTCGAGTTGCTTTTTTAAAAAATGTTCTTAATAGCAATTTAAAATCTCTTTAGTAATGAACATTAATCTTGAGCTTTGGCATGAGTGGGTTGCTTTTTTTTTCCCTCCAGTGTTAATATACCATTCCCCATTCAAAATGTATGCATATGTTTTGATATGTGAGTTCTGTTGCAAAGTTATAATAACTGCCTTTGTTTCATAAATAGTGAGTATTGATCCTATCTCAAAGTAATAATTAGTTTAGGAGTTGCTACTGAAGCAAGTTACATTATAATTTATCTAAGGCAGTTCAGGTTGATTAAGATGACAAATTCTGGAGGGCTGGGAAGACAGACACTTATTTTTAAGCATTCTCTCTTCTGTGTGAACAATGAGTCAGTTTCCTGGCTCACTTTTATTATTGTTGTATTGTTGTTTGAATCTTGTTTTGGGTGAGGAGGGTTTGCAGTGAAGTGTTAATAACTATTGAAATGCCCGGGTCTTTTGTAAGGATGTTTTTTAATATACTTTATATTCAAATTTTATTGAAGTGCCCATTCATTTGGTTTCACATTCCCCATCTCGCCCAATTTTTGAATTAGTTTCTCTTATTGGGAAGCGTAGCAATATGTTCATTCAGCCACATATTTACCTAAAATAATACATTTCTGAGAAAGTTTGGTATACTTTAGTAGACAAGTGGGAGACTAGAGATTGAGTTCTTTGGCTGGTGTTTCAGGACTGGGTTCTTCACCTTGGAAATCAAAAGGAAGCGTTAACTCTTGCTGTAATGTCTGGCTGCTCTATGATCAGGTGAGAGAAATCAATCCACACTTTTCCTTCTGTCCCTGTGTCTCTTGAGTGTTCTCTGCAGGTAAGTGTTATTCTTTGGTGCTTGTGCCTGCACAGCCATGGATATGTGATTAGATGATTTACAAAACTGGGATAGATTTGCTGCGTCCTACTGAGTGAGAAGTTAAAAATAACACACGCCCCCAAATATCAGGCGGATTTGTCCTATGCAGTGGTACAGGCTTTCTGTATTTAGATAAGTGCTGTCCTAATAGGGAAGCCCTTCGCTTAGGCATTCTCAATTTATCATCTTAAACTTTTTAGTAAGGTCTAGAAATAAGCTTGTGCCTCAGCTCCTTTTAGGATAAGTGTTCTCTGAAAACATCTTGATTATCAGCTTCAAGTGCATTTTAACTCTAGAAATTAGTTAGCCAAGTTTTCCCTGTCCCCTTCTTAAATACCATGCTTTTGGAGAAAAATCTTATTCCCCCTACTTGTGGGGTGTTTTTCCCTGCCCCAGTAAAGATGTGTCTTGCCTAGTTGTTTCCTCAAAAGAGCCTTATACGTAGGTACCTCAAACAAGAGGGCATAGTATTAAATTGTCAAGATGAAACTGCATTTGCTTACTTGGGTTCGGCATAACATAACCCAGAATGACATCTGTGACGTATGTTTAGAAGTTTCTAATGCTCTTCTGTGTGCAGTGTAAAGATCCAGCTGTACCCTTCACCTATAGCGGAGCATTGTCATCGTGTTGTGGCTTTTGGCAAGGAAGTATTCCTGTCACTGTCCAAGGGTCCTTATTCTTTATCAGATAACCTGCTCACGTTAGGAAAAGGTGGGGAAATAGCATGAAAAATTACCAGCATTGTCTGTGCATGCATTCAAAATCCTTCCAAAGCAAAGCTTTATTAATTGCTGTTGGAATAGTTTGTGTTGCCGGGGTGCACTTTCACAAATTTGTCCACTTCCTTTGCCAGGAATGACTTGTTGCTGTCAGCACTTCTTGTGGCGAGATAAAATACCTCTCTCAAAAAAAGGCTTTGTGTGAAGATTTCTGACCTTGATGATCTTAAAAAAAAAAAAAAAAAAAAAAAAATGCTGAAAGAGTCTTTAATTTTAGGAAAAGAAACCATTTTGATTCCCTCAAGAATAAGTCATTTTTTCACAGGCCTCATAATAAAAGAATAGAATAGTTTCAGTTAGCTAGGTTGCTTTCAGTTTGAAAGGCGTCCTTTGTTTTTGGCAGAAGTTTATTATATGTATTTTACTGTAGCTGGTATGGGTGCAAGGGAACAGAGAAGTTATGTTGAAGGCAGAGAGTATTTTGTCATACTCTATTCCTGATTTTCTGTTATTACAAATAGCTGCTGCTAAAAAAACTTTGGGGGTGGGGGGAGCAGTATGTCTGTCTGATGTCCTAGACTTCATTTAAAATTTTAAGGTACAGTATAATTTGTGCTGTCGAGAAGGATGCTGCAGCTGATCAGTTGATTGTTAAATCACGTTTAAAAATGGTAGTTTGGAGATTAATTTTTGAGTTGGCATTTAAATATCTTATGGATACGAATGAGTGGCAGGTACTCGCATGTGGTATGAAGCATATGATTTGTGTTATTTATGTTACAGGACAAAGAATGTAAGAATGTCTTGTTTATGTAAAAGGTTGTATGGGTTTTACTGTTACAGAGGTCTTCAGACATGTACCCTTCTTGAGTGTATATTGCCTTATTTATAGTAGGGTATGTGGATTCATAAAATTGGTCTGATTTAATCTCACTTTAGCCCAAGACTAGAAAATTCTAATATAGCTTTAAAACACCATGGTTTAGGAGAAGAAGGAGCAGCCAACTAAACCAGAGCCCAGGCAAGAAAGTTTGTAAAATGGAAACTCCTAAAGGGCTTGTTACTTTTACGATGATGTACTGCAAAGTACCAGATGATTGTGTCCACTGTATCGGTTACAGAAACTGGGACTGATTTATGTAACTTTTCATGGTCATGTTTGATTGCTAGAATTCATAACTAAAAATAGATTTAGAGGTCAAAGAGATCTGCTACAAAATGTGTATTTGGTTGTCTTTGGCAAAATGCATCGTTTCTTGTCTCGTTAGAGCAAGGGCATCTCTTTGCATCTGCTTGCTTTCAACTAGAGCATCCCAGTTAAAGTTTTTATGCGAGGTTGACTTTATCTGAGAAGCTATTCTGCTATCCAACAGTGGCATTCAACGGAAATTGTGATTTGTGAGAGTGTACCACAGAGTGTATAAATGGGGAAACCGCTATTTTCAAGGAAATGGGAATAAAGCTATGCAGCTCACATCTGAGGAAATGGAACAAGGCCTCTGAATTCACTGTTAGAAGGGTATTTGTGGTATGTAACTCAGATGGCGCTGATATTTCTGGGCTACCTCCATACTCTTTGAAAGAGATGGTGTCTTTCTTTTGGATACATAGGCAGAAAGCAATCTTAAGTTGTATGCTTAAAATAGGGCTCTGTGGATATGTTTCAAAATGCAAAACCTGGTCTTTGACTCCGAGTTCCCTTTTACCCCTTTCAAAGCTAAAGAGGCATCCCAGATTATTGGTTCTGATTTGCTGGAAATGAGATGGCTGTATTTAATTTTAGCTGTTGCTGTGCAACTGAACAATTACTTAGCTTAATTATTCAAATATGGTCCAGGTATTGATTGAAGAATTTCAGGGATTTTTCAATAGAATTGGGTAACATCTAGACTAAGATTCAGAGTTTGAAGAAAAACTGCCCTTGAGCAACTAAATTTAGTTTGTTGTATTCTTGGGTAGCTTCTTATATCATGTTTCTGAGTTCAAGATTTGACTTGCATATGTAACTGCAGGATTGTTCTCTGGAGAATAATTTCTTATACATTGTTTATTTTATTAAATGTAAAGTTTGGAGTACTTTATTCTCTGGTTTTGCAGGACGGCGCTGTGGTAGGAGCCGAAACCTCTGAAATTAGCTACAAAATGAAAGTCAAATAATAAAAGGAAACAGAATAAGTACCATTCTCATGTAGCACAGCAACTTAATGTAATGCAAGGTTAATATTGAGCTGAACTTATGATTTTTTTTAACTTTTTTTATTTCAGGGTCAGATAACGCTAATGGATGTCCCTGTATTTAAAGCAATTCAGCCAGAAGTAAGTAGTTCAAGTTCACTGCTTTTTGTTTCAAATTTAAATGAAAAAAAAAAAAAGGTTTGCCAATGTATAAATTCTAGAATTGCAAAGTGTAAGTATGTCAATAAATCTTCATTTTTGTCCCGGTTCATATAGGTCTGAAGCAGATGGCTTTGTAACACAAAAATATGTGTAACTAATAGTTTGTTTGGGGAATGAAGTATTGGTATTTAGATAAGTTCAGCTAGTGTCTATATTTCAGTGTTTCCAAATGACAGGCATCTTGATTTGACTATTCTGATCATGATGATTAAGGTTTCAGCTCCTGAGGTATTATGTGGTATGTCAACCTGTGTTTCCGTAACTGGTTCGTATCTTTTTTTGGAAAAAGAAAAGTGGCTGTAAAGGCATCTTGTATTCAGGATGGGTGTGATCGGTGGATATGTTGGTGATTTGTGTTCTCTGTTTTGTTTCTATATGATGCCATATTCTGTTCTGATTGCAGCCTGACATGAACTGATGTTTTCAGAATCTTCACAGTGATTATAATAAATGATGAATTTGTTTATCATTTTTTCTGTACAGTTAGCATTTCCCTATGGGCGTTGTTTTGCACTTTTGAAGGCTTATTTTTCAGTTTATTGTCCACCTTATCAGTACGGTGGAAGTCTTTTTCAGCTCATCAGTCACCTTTAGGCTATTGTAAAATATTTTATTGGTAGCGTGCTTTTCTCATGTAACTCCTGTGGTGTGCTGAAGAGTATTTTGCTTCAAGTGGAAAAACCTGCTGAATCTCTTGGTTGTGACTATTGATTTCATTATTTGTGTATCCACAAATATTTTGAAGGCTTTCTTTTGATCTGTACTTGAAAACGTTGTAATGATTTAACTTTAATGATTTCAGCAAGCTATTTCCCAACCGATGTGGTTTTGAGTGGGATTTTTTTGTTGTTTTTTTGGGGGGTTTTTTTGTATTTTTTTTTTTAAATCCTTCAAAGACCCTCCCATTTGATCTCTCTGGGGTGTTGTGTTTTTTTTTTTTTTTTCTGGGCACCCTTAGAGTCTTTTTGATTGGCAGAATATGTTTATTCTAATCTTCTAATAGGATATATCTTTTTTATTTTATTTTCTTTAAGCTCTTTCCCAAAACTTTAAAGCATTTTACCCTTTTATCTAATTCTTTTAAATAGTTTCCTCGTGTGTGTTTGTATACTTCTTTTTCTAATGTTAAGCATTACTGCTGTGTAGGGTTCGAGTTGAAGTTGAATAAGCTCTGGGTGCTTTTACACAGTGCCTCATCTCTAGTTACACTGAGCTTCAAAGGACTGGATATCAGAAAAATCAAAACACCAGTTTAACTAGTGAGGACTTTTCCTAATGATCTGCTGATAAAGAAATTTAACTGCTTGACGTTGATGCTGGTTTATTCTTTGCAGTCTGCTTCCAGCACTGCACAGGATGAGCAATCAGTTGTGTAACAACCATAAGGAAGCCAGCAAGTTATATCTAGTGTCCGTGATCCAATACTCCATACCTCCTAATTTGTTGCTCCTTTAATTGCTGCCTCCTGTGTCTCAGATTATGTTGTGTGAGCAGACCTACAGAAAGTCTCTGGGAGTTGAGAAGAAATGTCAAGAAAGCACATTTAATTTTGCTGGTTGTTCTCACTCATTATCGTAAACCATAAAAGGTAAAAGCAGAATAAAATAATTGAACTTATCTAAAAAAAAAAAATAACTGTGGGAGAGTGGGTGAATATATCTAAAAGTAATTCCTTTAAATCTGTATGTAGAGCATAAGAAAAAATCACATGCCTTCACTGGAAAATATCCATGTGAGGAAGTGTCGCTGTTTTGACGCTTCTCAAGTGTTTGCACAAAAGCAGTTGACGGCACTGCCAGTGTGCAAATATTATTTGTCCATCAGTGCTCCTTCACAGGTAGGGAGAGGTCTGTATCTGATGTGCCTCTAAATTGTGTTCATCCCCTACGGAAAAGGGGCATGCAGATTAACTCTCAGGTCAGAAGCAGCTAGACACAATTAAAATGCTTTCCTCCTGTATAGCCAAAAAGGAAAACAAACATGGAATGCTTACATTGCCTAAAGGTGTATTGACAGCAGGTTAATGAAGTGTTGTAGGTTTCTGAGTTTCTGTGAAGTATCTACCAGACTCTGTGCCATATCCGTATCTTGATTCAAGTTGTGAATCTTTACATATACCTTGACGTGTGCACTCAAATATTGTTGAATTTGAAATTAGAAAACAAAACAATGTTGAGTTGATTTCACCTGCGTGAAAGGGCTTCTATACTGAGGCTTTAATGAGTTTATAGAATAAAAGGTGTTTATAGAATCTGGGGGGGGTTTTAATACCAGTGCCATAGATAATCTATTTAGAATCAAATTTCACAGCTATCATCTGTGTGCATTGTGGGAGATAACGAACAAAATCTTTCCCAGTGTGCCAAGACTTAAAAAGTGGGTGTTTATTATAGATTGTTGTAATTTACCAAGAAATCTTTCTTATACAGGCTGTGAATCTTAGTCTACTTCCCAAACTCTGTAGAACAAAATATGAACAAGTATTTTTAGCATTTCATGCATTTTCATTTGTTTTTGTGAATAGGGGTTCTGAGAGATGCTTAATTTTTAAAAGAAATGGAGATTAATTTTCACCATCTTTAGGAAGTGTGAGCAGTATTCTTTAAGTATCATAGTTTTTCTTGACTATCTAAAGTGCTGTGTTGCATCATCTTCATGTTTTAAAATCTTTTCTTAAAGTATTGTAGTTTTTTTAAAAGCAATATCAGAATTTCGTCTTGTTTATCTTAAGAAAAGCCAGACCTGAATAACACTTTTTACAGCAATATATAGTAAATTTTCCTTTAACATCAAAATCAATGAACATACTTATAGCACACATTTGTATACTTTTACAGCCTTCTGCCTCTATCTGTAGCAAATAAATATAATTCTGTCTGCCTATATTCAAATTTACTACAGTTATCCTGTGTGCTAGAGTTCCTACACATCACCCACTACAACTTCCTGTTTCATGCTCGGGAAAAATCAGGCAGGGAGCTTTAGTGTAGCCCACACAACTCGGGATTAAGGTACAGTGGATCACTTCACATTTACGGTGAGCCAGAAGCATGGACTTGAACAGTTACCGTGGCTTAGACCGTTTGTAGTGACATGATCCTCTGCCTGAGCTTTAAGCAGACTGTATCACTCCAAGTCATACTGGAAACCACCTTTCTTCATCATTAAAAATGCCTGCAAATTAATTCTGAGGAAAAAAAAAAGTAGAAGGATTTACTGTTTCTTTGTTAATTAAGAACTGGGGGGTACGGTATAAGAAATTAAGATGATAAAGAACACATTCTGCTACATAAACTTCTGTCTGTATGAAAGCAGTCAATGTGCGTTTTCATTTCTGGGAAACAAAAAAAGATGGACTTCCTCAAGTCAATCGTATGTTTTACATCTGTTGCCCATGAATGACAAGTGGTGTGTTGCTTTTTTGTTTTCTTTTTACTGTAGTAGTTGTGGCTTTCTAGAGAGCAGTAACTATAGAGCGAAAAGGTAGTCATAGACTCGCTCATTTGGGCTGCTGGTAGCTATGTTAACATTAACTAACTGCCAGATGTCCCCTTGCAGAACGCATTAGCTTGCTTTTATTGGAAAATCTGCATACTTATTTTACATATTTTAATACATTCTCTAGAATTATTTACCCATATGTACTCATGTTGAAAATCTTTACTTGGTTATTGCCTTTAACTTCATCTCCTCTGCTTCACTAGGCTAGGCAGTGGAAAAAAAAAAAATTGCCTATTGAATGTTCATTTCTACTTGTTCTGAAGTTGTGTAATGGTTCCACTATTAATCCTTACCTTTTCTCTCCTCCTATTTTTGAAACTTTTGCTTTGACCTGTATGTAAAGATTTTAATGAGCACAGTCTCTCCTTCTTCCATGTAGTGCAGGTTGTAATTTAAGTGTCTTGCTAGTATTTTGTTAAGTAAAACTCTGTAGGTTTGAAAAGGAATGAAAACCAAAATGAATTATGAATAAAGTTTAGCTTTTGTGTTCTTGACTGTAAATCTTTGTCTTGCACCTCATTTTAAATAAATTACACAAAATAAGAAATTGGTAGTTGTAGTAATGTAGCTCCTGTACTTCAGTTGGCTGGCAGACTAAGGAAATAATCCTCGTGAATACTTCAGGGTCAAAACTCGTGGCAGAAAAAGTGCAGTTTTAGAGGAAGATCAAAGAAACATACCTCAATTAGGGTAACAGTATAGGAGGCGTGGTCTCTTTAATTAGCAAAGAAGTGAGTATTTTTATAGAAGTATAAGAACGGTTTCTGAATGCCAGTTCAGCAAACTAGTGTGCTTTATTGCAGTAGTGTGTGCAGAGTCAGGGCCATGCTCATTAGGGCTGTATCATACTTCCCCGAAACCAAATGCCGTGAAGGCAAAAACCTTGGTGGATTCTCTTCTGTTGGTAGCATCTTAGGGTGATGGGGTGAGCCCCAGGGGTAATGATTTTAGGCATGCAGGTTCTAGTGAGGGGGAAGAGGATTGTGAACAACAGAGTTTCCCCTGAAGCAGACTGGTCAGGTAATAATGCCAAGAAACTGTGGACAGTCAGCAGAGAGAAACTACTCTTATTTCTAGTCAAGAGAAAAGCAAACTGGCTCTACAGGGGAGAGGGGTCTTGCAAGTGAGATGGAGAAGCAGTGTGCATGAGGTGGACAAAAAGGTTCAAGTTAAAGTAACAAATATACATATGCATTTGCTATGTGCACCCTGTTTATATTTCTTACGCTAACTAAAGGGAGGGGAAGGAGGCTTTGTGAACTCTGAAAAGTCTGTGCCTCTCCTCTGTCTGTCCCTAAACAGTGGTGTAGATGTTGGATTAAGCTGTTGAAGAACCTGAACTGATAGCCCAGGTCCTGAGGACCTGCGTGACTGTGCCTTGGCACCTCTGTTAAAAGATTTTGATGTGTACTTTTCCAGTCAGGAGCAGGATCTTTTGCTTTGCAGTATCCAGTGCTACATACCTTCACTTGAGAACATGGATAGTGCTAGAAGATTCTCAAATCTGTTGCCACTAGCAGTTATCAGGACTGCTTTGTCTGTTACTTTGCTTCTGTGCTGAGTTTCAAGCATGCATGGGAGAGGATGTGCCTTTGCACCTGATGTTTTAGTTGGGACCCCATACAGTCTGGAACCATCTCGGTCCCATACCTGCCTTCTCTTTACTTCTTTACTGCACCCATGTTTTTTCAAGTTATCTTAACCCTACATCTGTGATGACGTAATTTTTCTACTCTGTCTCCAGTTGACAACAACTTTCGACTCCTACCTCCTGTAGTCTGAGTTCATTATCTTTCCCCCCCTCTCTTTCCCTGTAGTGCAGCACAAAGGAATTCCAGCCACTCCAGCCAGTAAGTCAGCTTTGTGGGAGGGCCCAACTTAAATGCCACTATGCATGGGGAATGAACAAGAACAACTAGAGACATGTGCATGCCTGCAGGGCTATGGTCTTATTGGCATCACAGAAACGTGGTGGGGTGGCTCTTATAACTGGAGTGTTGGAATGGAAGGATACAAGCTCTTTAGGAAGGACAGGCAAGGGAAACAAGGAGGGGGTGTCATCCTCTATGTCGGTGACCAGCTGGAGTGCATAGAACTCTGCCTGGGGATGGATGAGGAGCTGACAGAGAGATTATGGGTCAGGATTAAAGGGAGGGCAGGGACAGGTGACATTGCAGTGTACAGTGACATTACACTACAGGCCACCTGACCAGGAAGACCGAGCAGATGAGGCCCTCAATAGATAGGAGCAGCCTCACATTCACAAGCCCTGGTCCTCACGGGGGACTTCAACCACCCTGATACCTGTTGGAGGGACATCACAGCAGGGCATAAGCAATCCAGGAGGTTTTTGGAATGTGTTGGTCATAACCTCCTTCTCCAAATGACAGAGGAGCCAATGAAGAGAGGTGCTATGCTGGACCTTGTTCTCACCAATGAGGAGGGCCTGGTGGGGAATGTGAAGCTCAAGGGCAGCCTTTGCTGCAGTGACCATGAAGTGGTGGAGTTCAAGATCCTTAGGGTGGTGAGGAGGGTGCACAGTAAGCTCACTACCTTGGACTTCAGGAGAGGAGACTTTGACCTCTTCAGGGACCTGCTTGGGTAGAGTACCATGGGATAAAGCCCTGGAAGGAAGAGGGGCCCAGAAAAGCTGGTTAATATTCAAGGATAACCTCCTCCAAGCTCAGGAGCAATGCATCCCAACAAAGAGGAAGTCAGGCAAAAATGCTAGGAGGCCTGCATGAATGAACAAGGAGCTCCTGGACATGCTCAAAACCAGGTGGGTCAGGGCAATCCCAAGCACAAATAAAGCCTGAGCAGAGAATGAATTGAGAGCAGCCCTGAGGAGAAGGACTTCGGGGGGTTGGTTGGATGAGAAGCTCAACATGAGCTGGCAATGTGTGCTCGCAGCCCAGAAGGCCAACCATGTCCTGAGCTGCATCAGTGTGTGACCAGGAGGTCGAGAGAGATGATTCTGCCCCTCTACTCTGCTCTTGTGAGATCCCACCTGGAGTACTGCGTCCAGCTCTGGGGCCCCCAGCATAAGAAGGACTTGGACCTGTTGGAGCGAGTCCAGAGGAGGACCATGAAGATGATCAGAGGGCTGGAGCACCTCTCCTGTGAGGACAGGCTGGGAGAGCTGGGGTTGCTCAGTCTGAAGAAGAGGAGGCTTCAAGGAGACCTTATAGCAGCCTTCCAGTACCTGAAGGGGGCCTACAGGAAAGCTGGGGAGGGGCTCTTTATCAGGGAGTGTAGTGATAGGATGAGGGGTAACAGTTTTAAACTGAAAGAGGGTAAATCTTAATTAGATACTAGAAGAAATTATTTCCTGTGAGGGTGGTGAGACAGTGGAAGAGGCTGTGCAGGGAAGTTGTGGATGACCCATACCTGGAGATGTTCAAGGCCGGGTTGGATTGGGCTTTGAGTAACTTAGTGTCCCTGCCCATGGCAGGGGGGTTGGAACTAGATGATCTTTAAGGTCCCTTTCAACCCAAACCGTTCTATGATTGTATGAAATCTAGGTGGCCAAATCTGCCCATAACTCTCCCATCTCATTTACCTCAACCCTGTGTCTCTGTGTCCTTTTGTACACTCCACAAATGATTATTTCAGCTTGTGATCTTATTACAGAGTTCAAAGGTTTTGGGGGAGGAAGAGAAAAGATTTAGTAGAAGAGTGGCTGAAGCAAGCATTCCATGCAGGTGAAGCTGGGAGCTGCTGTGCCTTTGAAGGGCTCATGTAGGCCAGTAGCATATGTAACATAGTTGAGGAATCACTGGGTTGAAGCAAAATGTGGTGACCTTGTAATTTCAGTCAGCCCTGTTGGGTTAGTCTGTATTCTTGACTGAACTAGAATTTGAGAGTTTTAAACAGTATTTGATATGGTCAGTAATGTACAATGAAATCTTTCCTTTTTGTGAGACTGCATGAAACCCCTTTTCATTCCAAGGTAAGGACCATAAAGTGCAACCTTAGAGCAAGCCTCCGGCCTCAGGAATACTGATAGGATCTTAGTCAGGAATGTGTTCTAGGAATTACTTCTGCTGCCTCATTGTTTAGATTGCCATCTCATTTACCAAAACATTTATTCTCTGACAGTCATTGCTTTCTCTTTCCGTTCGGATAGAGAAAATCTCAACAAGGTTTTTTTTGGAGCAGAGGCTTGTCTAAGTCTTCTGTCGAAACAGGGAGACCTCTTCTTTCAAATAATAATAATATAAAAATATGTATGTATGTATGGTTCACAGTCTGAGAGTCAGATCTTGCATCTGTGCCCAACTGATATTAGACCTCTAATTTTGAGTGTATAAATATAAATTTGACCATAACATTAATCCTGTTACTTATGTACTACCTATGGACTCTTGGTAATGTTTTGTACTTAAAAATTAGCCTTTCTGTTGCTAATCATATCAGTGCCACAAACCTCAGTGCCAGCTAAGCTGGGTCTGCTTCTGATGTCTGCATTATTTAAGCCATTAGATGTAAAGTGCCAGGGCAATGGGTAACTTCTGCCCGGAATCATCATTGGTTTTTCACTCAGTGGTGAGAATTGAAATAGTACAAGGACATGCCCTGAATTATTAAGAAATTACGATGCTTTCTCTAAACCTGAGATGGTAACTGATTTTTATTATTTTTTTTTCTTTCTTGCTCCTAAGGAAGTGTAATTATCATATGCCAGTAAGGATGAATCACCTTGTATTCTCCCAAGTACAGAGCTGTGATTGTTATTCCAGTGGAAAGTGCAGCACTGGGAGATGCTAAGGGATGGAGAATGTAAACAAGAGTCTCTTGGATGGCTTACTTCTCCAATGGCCTACTCTCCTTTGCAATAGGAGCTTTGTGGTTGTCTTGTGCATAGTCATTGAAGTGCAGATATAAGGAGAAGGGCAGGTGCATTCCTGTGGTGAACATGCTGCCACTCGCCAGGATGGGTTTTGGTGGCAGAACTTCCTAGTGAAATTTGAAGGAACGGCCCTAAACAGAATAAGGGATGCTAGAAGAATAGGGTGGCACAAAAAATGCTAGAGACTGCATCCTTCCCAGTGCCTGTGGACAAGGAGCATCTCAGAGTCTTCTCTAACAATACCATCACACCACAAACTTCAAGTGGAAGAATTCGAGGTCTCTCTTGACTGGCATGACTCTCTTGACTGTCCCAAAACCTTTTAGTAGTTTTGGGACATTGGTTGAAAAGACCAAGAAGTTCCAAAACATCAAGAAATTCTTGATTTTTTTAAAAGAAAAAAACAAAAACACCCCACAAACCAAAACCCCCTAAAACAAAACACAACTTTAGAGCTTAGAATATCCAGATACCAAATTCTTTTAAACTATGACCGTCTTAAATGGCACAATTATTGGTTACATGTTGAATCATCTTACCTATGTTATATGGTAGCTGGATGAATAATGTGATACTGCTTTCAGGAAGTAGTTTTCAAGGTGGTGATAGAACTGAGAGCACTTTGGAGTGGAAAATATGGAAAGAAAGCATGAATAAATAAAAATGAAAGACTGTACTTTGCTCTTATGCCACTTCAATAATTAAGCTGTCTCTGTATTGATTATTAGTAGAACTGTGGAATAGGTTGTGCGCTATATATATTTGCATCTATTCTGTCTGCTGTTGTATACAAATAGAAGAGCTCATTGGTACACTTAGTTTTTTATGATTTTAATCAAAACTGCTTTGTTGAAATTAAATGTTAGCAAATACCAAGGAAGACCGTGTAGTTGCCTGACACCTGACTAAGTTTTACAGACAAGTAAGAGGCATTGCAAGTTTGTAGTTATAAAGTAATGCTTTTTCAGGCTTTACAAGTAATTTTTTAGATTGTTGAGGCCTATGGTTTTTAGGGGGACTTACGTACAGGAACTACTCCACAAAACTATTTGCTTAAGTGTTGAGTGTTGTTCAACTTAAAATTGTTTCCTTTGGAAAGGAAAACTGGAAATAGTGTTTCTTTTATTGTTGCTGCAAAAGATGACAATTTTGGTACTTATTTAATGCAACGTGTCAAGCTAAAATAATGAGACGTGTCTAGATTGAGTTAAAGTAGACTTTAAATATCTTCAGAAAGCAATTAAAAGCAAAAGAATATGCTGCCATCAATGCTATCTCACATTCACATTTAAAGCAGGATTTTCTATGGTAACAATATGGATCTTGAGTTATTTCATTGGTTTCTAGTGAGAGCTGAATTTAAAAAAGAAAAGTCCTCAAATCAACAAAGGATTAATTGTAAATAATAATAATAAAAAAGAAATAACACTTGTGGAATCTCAGTTACACAAGAAATCAGAAAAAGTATAACCATATCCTTATTACTTCAATGTATTGCAATGTTAAGTTATTTTGAGACTTGTAAGATGTGTCTCTCTGTATGCTCTTGGCGCTCTGGACATTTGTTAAGGACTAGTTTAAAAAAATGAATTTTCGTCCTTGTTCTCGCAGGAGCTGGCAAGCTGTGGCTGGAATAAAAAAGAGAAATACAGTTCTGCACCAAATGCTGTTGCTTTCACCAGAAGATTCAATCACGTGAGTTATTTTTTTTTCCAGTGTCATTACACGTAGACGTTTTAAAAGTCTGGGGAATTAAGTGTTCTGGCACATCACTTTTATTCCTACTCACAGCCGATTACTTGAAAACTTAAAGTATCTACTGTAAGGAGTTCCTCGTCTTCAGGATATACAGAAAGACCAAAACAGTACTGAAGAAATAGCTGTGTTTTTGTTTTAAATAGCAGTTATTGATGAAACAGGAAAATATTAAGTGATACTTCTGTATTTTTTTTTTTCCCCCCTCTATAAATGCTGGCTGTCCTTTACATAAAGACCGAATCATCATTACAGGTTAAAGGCTTATTGCCATACAGGATTTCTGGAGTAGTAATTAGATGTCATTTCTTTCTGTGTTAGTTGGGTGTCTCTTGCTTCTCATAGATGTTCTTGACCCTATAAATAGGAGCTTTTTGTTGGTATGGTTACCTTTCTAAGGTGTTTCTGGGCAAACTTTTAAAATTCCAAACACTGTACAAAACTTGTTCTTTAACTCTGTTTGGCATAATTTTTCAGGTGGTGTATTTGTGATTTATGGCTCTCTTACTTAAAAATTTTTCTGTGTAATATCAACTTTTAAAATAAGATCAGAATTTTACCTTTCTCCACAATTAAAACTGTAGGACTCCAGCTATGTACTTAGCTAACCAAGCCTCAAAACTGTAATGCTTTTTTTACATAATGCCATATTTTGTATTTCAGATGAAGTAATTCTGTGACACTCATCTCTCCTCTTGTAACTGTTTAATTATGTCTCTAACTTACAACCTCTATTCCAAACCTATCTTCTGTGCCCAGCCTCAGATCTACAGGCATCTTTGTTAATCATCTAAACCTCGGACCAAACCTCTAACCTTTTCAGGTGTTTTTTTTTTTTCTATTAATTGTTGTGTACTTTCTCACTTCCCGTTATTGCTCACATCCAGGATATGACTAAATCCTCTTACTTCTCATCGACAACACTTAACAATATTTCTTAACCTTCTAATGACTGAAATGCTTGCCTAGATATGGGTTTGGGGCACTTGCTTCATTCCCCTCTTGACTGAAGAGAAAATGTTACACCGCAGACTCCTTGTGACCGTACCATCTATTGAAATCTGGGGATTTTGGGGTTGGGATTTTGGTTTTTGTTGGTGTTTTTGATTTGGGTTTTTTTGGTTCGTGTGTTTGTGTGTTGGTTCTGGGTGGGTGGGTTTTTTTTCTTTTGCATTTAGTAGAAATTTTCCTGATATAGCTTTTGAAGCTGCTCCTTTATTAACTACATATGCAGCCTGAGGCTACTTTTACACTAATACTTTTTATGCTAATCTTACTGATCTACCAGTGATCTCAACATTTGCTCTCTTGTTTAATCATGTAAGTTATCTCTTCAAAGAAACGTTTTGTTTTGCTGAATATTCTGAAATGTTTTTGTCGTAAGGGCCATGTTAGGCAGTGTACCTTATCAAAGATCTTGTTTCTCACCAGTTACTGTATAATGTACTAAAGAACTGCAGGAATTGACCAAACAGAAAGTCTTCAGACATATTAAAGAACTGGTAAAATATGCTTAGTAGCAAGAAGGACGGGAAACCTTATCATGGGAATAATCAAATCAACTGTCTGCAAACGGACAGTTTGTCATTACAGAACTACTGTTTAAAAATATTTAGAGTGTAAAATACATTAAGGACAGAGGGAAGGTTTGTCTTGTACAGCTCACTTTAAAAGTAGCTGTTAAAGATCTTAAATGTTGCTAAAATGCTAACTATTGTTAAATAGTGTTTAGAAAACTTCTAAATACAGGATTTTTAGATTAATGTATAGGAATTCCATCATGCCAGCAAAATCACATTAGTTTATTATTGTAATCCTATCTTAAGTCTCCCCTTCTTATTTATCCTAATGACTTTTTGGTTTTGTGATCATTTTAATTTTTAACTTTTTTAGAGAATGTTTCTGTATTTTACTCCGTGGAACACTTGTCAAATCTGTTCATTGGATTATTAATTGATGAGTGATATTTTTGTGTGTGTTCAGTCCTAGTTTTTGTAAAAATCCACACAAAACTGGCTATATGCACACAATGGGCAATAAGGAGAATAAGATGCTAGAAATACTTGCCTTTTAGTAATATGTTTCTTCATAATAGTTGATAGTCCTCTTTCCCTGGAAAGAATTGCTATCTGCTAAAGGGAGCCTTGCATATTTTCATTACCCCGGAGCGGATGTTAGATAGTTGTTGATAGTCACTGGCTATTTTATCTGTCTTAATTTCCTCTTTCTACAATGCTTCATTTGTGTCAAAGAACTCTTGATTCAAAGATAGGGCAATCTGAAAGAAACTATAAAACTAGGTGACTCTTAGAGGTCTGTAGTGTCTTTGAGCTTGTTCAGTATGTTCAATGGACTAAAAGACCTACATTGCTGTTTTAGGTTTTTTCAGTATGGTAAAGGATGAACCTTGAATAAAACGCGGCGCTCTGACTGGCTTTGAGCAGTTGTCTACAGAATTTCTTGTACTGTTTCTCTTCCCCCTCCCTTCCCTTTGGCTTTGCATCTGAAGGCCTTGCTAGAAATGATACAGTCAGAAAGACTTATTTGTAAACTCTCCTTTTGTGTAGCTTATTTTTGGGGAAAGCCAGAAGACCGATAAACATAAAACCAGAATATAATAGCTTTAAGATTGATGCCATGACAGCCAGTCTATGGTTCTCTTTGAATGTCGTTGTATATTCCATATAGTGGTGCATACACAAATATAGCTGCGGATTTTCTTGTCATAAGGTTTAGGTTTGTAATTAAGCCTCACTCCAGTCGCGTGCTTTCTCTGCAGCTATAAAAGTTGGATGTTCCCCTCTGTCAGTTGACAGGTTCCTTCACTGAGAATATCTTTGATAATGACTTCTTAAGAGCCTTCCTAGTATCTTGAAAAGTACAATTTCTGTTGTCTTTAAGCCCTAGCGAAGACCTTTCTATCTGACAGAGCCTGTCCCTGGCTTTCATTTCCCTACTGGGTTTCAGATGTGTTGGCTGCTGCAGATTTCCCTTTCGTAAATGCCTGTTATTGCTGGTTTTAATATCTAAAAGAAATACATTGCCCGCAATCTGAATTGTCCTTGGGACACCCCTAAAACAAGAACAGTGGCGAAATCTGGGGCATGTCTTTGCTGTGTCAGTGAGTTTTGTGGAGTCACCAGTGTAAACAAGACAGGCCGGTTTGAGGCTCTATTCCACCAATTATCTCTGAAGAAATGAAAAAAGCTCTTTTTTTAACAGGCAGGCAGCAAGTACTTGGAGCCATTGCAATTCACCATTAAATCTTAGGCTGTCTCTTGGACTGTATTTAAAACCAAAAGACTTGAAGGTGTTTCAAGGTCTTCTTTCCTGTTTCTTTTTTTCTTTTTCCTCATTTGTTTCTGCTCTCTAAGATGTCATTTGAAAAACATTGATACAGGAGTTGTAATAGCCTGTAGAAGAAACTCTGCCTTGAAGAGTCAAATAATAGGTAATAAAGAGGAAACAAGTCCAGCTATTTAACGACTGCTCAGATGCTGGAAAACTGCTGCATGTGGCTGAGGGACATACCATTTGTAAGAAACTCTTCTAAGAAGTTTGCATCAGCCTTTATTCTGGCAAAAAGGAAAGTCATCAGTCTTACCTTCGAAGTATAGAGGGACTGGAGAGGGGAGGGAAACGGGGCAAGTGTTGTTTCAGTTGCAGGTTCCTCAACTTTTGACTTACTGAGACAGTACTGCGGGTTATTTCTGATGTGGTGTGGGCCCACAGCTCCAAATGCGTCATTGTGGAGGACTCTTTAATTCCAATAGTAATGGCATATTTAGATTCACCATCCTTTCAGGACCAGTGAAACCCAAGAATTCCTATGGGATAGGCAGTGGCAGCTAGGACTAAGAAGGCATGGTGGAGTAAGCAATTTTCATCTTCCTTTTCTAATTTGCCTTTGTGCTCAGTTCTACCCCAGGTGCTCAGCAGAGGGTTCCTGTTGGGCACCTGCCCCACTTACCTGGGGGTTTCTAATGCTTAGACCTAAAATAAGTAATCAGGAAAATCATTGCGACTTTTGGCTTTAACGGGCATGAATACATTTCATCAAATTTTTGTTAATCTTTGAAATTTCACTGGGTTTAAATTATGCATTACACGTCTGTCTTTCCTTTTTCCGCCAACTTGCCAAAAGAAAACCATGACCAGCTCTCACTTTGTAAGTAAAGAGAATATTAAATCACTAACAGCTGCTTCACAGCAAATTGATCTGCTGATAGCATTTTGGAAACAGCAATGATTATGTGCAGTTGATTGCAGTCCACTGAGAACAAAGTAGTGTATTTCCAGCATTAGTTATGTGATAATTATATGTGATGCCTGTAAAAACAGATCGAGTTCAGGGAAGAGAAATCAATTGAATCATTCCATGCCAGGGTTTGTTTATTCTTGAAGAATACATTGCTACAGGGTACTCTATAGATCTACACATCTGCTATTAAGTATTGTTTTTAAGTATGTAATTTCTTTACGTTTTTAAAACTCTGATCTCTGCCTTTTTCAGCTTTCTTCTGAAATTTAGTTGTATACTTGCATACTACTGTTGTAACTGGTAAATCTGTCAGAGTGCAAAACTGTCAATTTTGCTTCCTTATTAAACCGTTGTTCTCTACCTTTTGAAAATAAGTGTCTATCATAAATTTCAAACAGACAAGAGGATTGTATTTTTTTTTAAGATGGTTGTTAGGAATTCACATGAAAACATTTCTTAGTTCAAGTAAAGGTAACTTGCTCTGCTGGTTACTAGATTATCATTATTAAAAACCTCTTTCTTGAGGTTTTTATTTAAATGGGAGTGGAACTGTTCTGCCACAGAGCTTAAAGTATTAGAGAAACTTGTCAACTTGATTGAATACATTGGAACAATTTGAAAGCAAAAGATCCCACTTGAAAAAGGCAAGTTTTGTTTTACTACCTCTGTGAAACTGGTGTTATGTGTGTGTTGTTTTTTAACCAAATGCAAACGTTATGTAGGAGAAGGAGTTTGTCTTGAATATTGTAGTGTTGCTGAGTTGCAGTGAAGTGTGATAGTGAAATTTTGCTAGGGTTGTCAGAAACTGAAAAATGGGATGGGGAAGAGGTTATTGTGCTTCCTTTGGAAACAAAACAAAAAAGAAGGGGTTCTGCTTTCACTGCAATGATGCCAGGTCAGTACTGTCTCTTTAACATTACATGCTTTTTATGTAGCATATCAGAATGTTTTTAACAGATATTTGGAAGAATGATCCAGAAACTCTTATTAAAGAGAGAGCTTCAAATTTACCTATCTAATAATTAGCACAGAAAGCACAATTAATTTTGTAACCAACAACTATGGACTTAAAAGCACCAATATAACAAAATTACTATTTCAGATTAAGAAATTAAGCTGTGATTTAAGAAAAGATATGTTCAAAAGTTAGGCATGGTTTTCTAGGTTGACCTTAATAGGGAAGAATATAAATACGCAAATATATGTCAAGGGTTAAATGGTGTCTTGAACTGGTGTCAAAGGCATTGATGCCCAAAGGCTATGATTCATCTAACTGGTTGGTATTGGTGGGACAGTGTGAGAAATAATAGCATTTAAACACAGTGAGAGAGGACTTGAAGCAAAAGAACCACAAAATATGTATGGAACAAATATATATGATCTACGTGAAGAACAAACCTGGATAAAATAAAGTGGCCTATTGAAACAAAAAGGTTTATTTAAATTGTTTATTGTTCAGTATTTGGAATATGTTAGATTATGGTGCTGTCTAAAGATACCAGTGAGTAGACAAGACCAGCCGAAACCCAATACCAATGCCAGTAAAAACACATCAAAAAGGAGTGGAGGTGGTTGGAGTGGAAAAGAAAGGTTAAGTGTATTTAATTCTTTATCTCCTGCTTACTCTGTCACTGAAGGGACTGGATGGCTCTAAGCTTCGAAGAAGCTTTTGCATTTTGTTCTGGTTTCTTTTTCCTGCAAGAGCTTGGAAGTGTTGAGACTGGGCTGGCTGGGACTGGGATGGAAACCAGGCTTCCTTGAGTAAACAGGAGCGCTTGTGCGGCACAGTGCTTATGTCACTGTGATACTAATGAGCTTCCATAGAAGTCAGGGCCAACCTAGTAAATTGGTTGTTTTTTCATCCTTATGAAAATGATTGAGCATCGCTCTGGATTTTGAGCAAGTGTTTCATAGTCTGGCCTACCGCAAGCGGTTTCCTATTACATCAACCCTCTGTTAACTTGAGACTGATGAGATATGGGATTTTAAGGCATAGCAATATGGTCTTGTCTCTACCTGATTCTTTATGATATGAAAACCTATGTTAAAAGTTTAAATTCCCTTGATCTTGAAAGGGAAAGAATCTCCTTAGAAACTCATTCGTCAGTCAAGGGAAAAGTTGGTTTTCTCAAGCTGCGTAACTACAGCAGAACGTTGAAACTGAGGTTTAACTTTTTTTGACAATATTTTGAAGTACTGTCAAAAATTTTAGTATTTATGTATTCAGTACTTATGTATTTTATAATAATGCTGTTTGCACAGAATCATTTTTTATATTTGTCAGGGTAACACAGTTTGTCTGGAGATACTTTGTTTAAAAAACAAAAAAGAAAAGAAAGGAAAAAGAAAACTGAGCTCCGTGGCTAATTCTTTCCTGGCTAATATAGCCTTACACAAACAGACCAAGGGAAAGCAGTTGTTATGCAAGATGTTTGTGGGTTTTTTGGTGGTTTTTTTTTTGTAATTCTTCCACTTTCCAGTTCCAAAGAACTGTTGTGTTTTGACATCCCAGTTCTCATCAGATCATTGTAACTTCACTGAAAACGTAATAATTTTGGAGGTGAGGCTCTTCCCCTGCTATTCTGCATAAAGAGCTGTCATACTGTACAACGTGAAACTGGATAAACAGAATATTTCATTTTTTAATTGAAAACTTGGGCAGGAAGGTGAATATATATGCAATGTTAGTTTGCAAGAGGTAGTTTACCATCACTTAAAAATTAAAGCATACTGAATATAACAGCGATTTTTATACGACAGTGAAATTAGTCCTATAAAACTTAACAGCTGAGTATGGTAGCGTGCTGTGTATTAGCAGGTAATTGGCATAGCCAGCAATAAGAGTACAAACTATAAACTCTAGGTTATAGCAAAGGCTTCCTACCTTATGTTCCAATTTTGTTCTGGTGATGTTGGTCTGATTATTTTTATTCAGAGGTGTTGGGAATTTGGAAATGTCAGTGAACTGTTGAAGCTGTTCAGCTCACTGGAGAGTTGGCTAGTGCAGCTTTGAAGCTGTGGAAAAGCAAAATCAAAGGCTATAACTCAATTTTAGTTTTTGTATTCCTTCATTTTGTAGACTCTTAACAATTTCTACATTATCTTATTTGCTTGGGAGAATATCGTTTGAAGTTTGAGAGTGTTGTCATTTGCTTTGTGTCTGTGAGATCTCATCTTCAAACTTAGCCTGAAAACAAGTCAGTCTGCATAGACTGTACATAACTGCTGCTGCTGAGTGTTTTTTTTGAGATGTACTGGCAGCAGAATGGTTTTGCTCACTAGAAAAGCAGATCCCAATGTCTTTGTACGCAACTCACTGATGTGACAGATTTTACAAAGACAGGTTCTAGCCGCCCACACACTTACTGAGAAAAGCAGGCACCATAACATGCATTTTCCAACAAAACAGCGAGTGCTTGGCTACCAGTTATGAAAGATAAAAGATTCAATTCTAAATATGTTAGATTCACTAATTTGATTTAAGCAACTGCTTGACCATGTAATGGTAGAAGGCATCTTGGATAAGAACAAGCAGAAAAACAGAGCAAAACGCTTTGAAGAAGGTTTTTTGTTAGTATCTGGGATATATTGGTTGGGATTTTACAGTATAAGCATTTGCATCTTCTAGTATGTATTCAACTTTATAGCTGGAAGTTGAATGCTTGTGAGACTTCTAATGTTTTACTTCTGAAATAAAAATATTAAAAGTGTAATGTTGAAACTCTATATTTTAAAAAAGCAAATTTTCTTCTTTCTAGGTAAGCTTCTGGGTTGTTAGAGAGATTCTACATGCACAAACCTTAAAAATAAGAGCTGAGGTTTTGAGCCACTATATTAAAACTGCAAAGGTAAGAATTTGGACTGGTGGGTGTGTGTGGGATTCACCGTGATGAAAGTTCTTAATTTAAGTCGGTCAGTTCAAAAATACACATGGGTAAATATTTGTCTGATACCTGATTTAGCTGTGGTTGTATTTGTTTACTTGAATAGCTGTTTAACTTCTGCATGTAACAAAGTTGTCAGAAATAGTGACAGACCAAAGTTCTGAAATGGAAGTCTTTGTTTACAAAAAAAAAAATAAAATAGCTTAACTAAGGTAATGCAAAGATGCCTTATTTCAAATATTGTTTATCAGATAATATAATTTACTGGATGTGTTTTCTAAAAACCAAAATGCTGTGCGTAGAATCAGTTCAAACAGCATCGGTGGGAACAGGAGTAGTTTGTTTTTAATATTGGAAGGAAAGGATCTGTTATCTCTTGTTTCGGTTGTGGCATGAATAATATCAACCTAATATTGTTACAAAAATATACCTGGACTCGGAAAACATTTTAGAGCTCTCATCCTGTGATATCTTCCTGAAAACCTTTAGGACTGACATTCATAAGAAAAGGGTCAGCAAATCTTGACTTACATATAGATGAACTGGAGTCCTGGCCCTTCAAACAGAATGAAACTTCTTCATTGTAGTCTGAAGAGAGGGGTGTGTTTCACATTTTTGCTGTCAGATTGTGGCTGCCTGTTAGGACAGCTAACTTCTGTGACCACCTCAGGTGACCTGCAAAAAAAAAGATGTAAAAATTTTTGTGAATTACCTTGGTATTCATTTTGCAAATGCATTCTTTGTCTTGGTATGCACATTTTTTTAAAGTAGTAATATTTTACTTCTATGGGATTTGACTAGCAATTAGTTGAACTTTACTTACCTATCAGTTGTAAAAATCACAGTTACAAAACCCAAGAAACTATATATCAGTTTTTATATCTTTTCATTTCATTACTGTATCTATTATCTTGGCTTTGCTTGCATATAGCCATGAAGTTACTGCAGTTAGTGCCATTTGAAGGATTTTATATTTACACCAAAGCTATTACCAAAGCAGCTTGGTTCCAGAGGTCACACTAATTAACTTTTCTTCAGGGAAGCTGTAAATCTACTCTACAGTGAATTCTTTGTGCTGTCAACTATCTATCAATTGTATAGCTAGCAGTTCTTTAATGGTATCTCATACTATGTTGCTTTATGCATCAACTAATTGGATTTATTGTTGCATTCCCCTGAAGTTCCCAGACTATCCCAATTGGTTATAAGACTTCTATTTCAATCCTGGCAGCAGCTACGGAAGTCCTTTTTTCATTTTTAATCAGCTACACTGTCCTTTGGTGTAGTGAACTTCATTACCTTCGGGGACAGGGGGGAGAAGGGTTATAGCGTAAGCGGAGGGACAAACACCAGCAGTACTATTTGGAAGAACAGCAGGACTATGGTATATGACAAATGTCCACCCCCCAAAATATTGATTGCCCTTTACACATGGTTACTAAAGAATCCTCCCAAAAGAGGATTAGGGTTGGGAAACACTTCTTCAGTAGAGGCAGACAGACTCTTGTTCATCAGTAGATATTGGAATCATAGCATTCTGGGCACCCAGACTGAAATTGCTACTAGGATGACCTGACCGTAAGCATTAAATGTGGCATTTTGAGTAATACCAATGAGGACTTCATTCTGTAAAAGGCTGTTAAGTTTTCTGCCAGTGTGTTAAGTGGAGAGAGAATCATTTGCCCTGCTCCAAAACAATTAGCCAGAAAACTATGCTTGCAGTATTGCTTCCTCTGATATTCAGCATTTATTCTGAATCAAGTTAGTCTAGCTTTTTTGTCCTGTTATCTTATGAAAGGTCTCCCAATAAAGAAAACTTGGGTAACCTGAGTTTCAAGGAGGAAAAAAGGCTTTCACCATTTCTTGAATAGCAAGGGTTCCTCATATTATTGTATTGTTTCTAGCTGGAATCTTCCAAATGGGTTAAACAGGATTTGCAATGCAGTGATTTGAGTATCCATTTCTCTTTATCAAAGTCTTCTTGTTAGGCATAAAACCTCAGTTTGTGTGTGCTCCACCAAAAGTCCCTGAATGTAGTTCAGATCTCTCAGTGCTCATAGCTATCGGGATAATCAATATTGCAGAAGAGCTGATGGAACAGCATTTTCTTCTGGACCATTTTTAAGCTTTTGTTACGGTAGTACCAGTAGTGAATTGGCCAAGGCAGATTGATGGTTTTGGAGACAGAGGGAAAGAAAAAAAAAAAAAAAAAAAAGGAGAGGAGGGAGATTCGAAATATGTAAGAAAATGTGCTTAAGCACAGTGTTTTGTAGAGAGGTTTAAAGAAATTTTTTTTCCACTGATCTTTTCTGTGTTCAATTTTGATTTCGGTGTTCCTTTCCACTAGTTAGTTTTAGTTGTCATATCCCCAAAATGGTCTTTCAGTGAGAGAAGTACTCCAGGTATGTGGTTTTTGAAATTTACCTGCTTGATTTCATCCTGCAACAATATTTTTGGGGTGCTTTGATGCAGCCTTGGTGGCTACATAAACCTGCGGTGCCAAATGCATTTACAGTATTAAGTACTGCTGTGATTACATCATTCACAACTGGGTTGTCCTTTTTGGCATGTGAAGTTTTAAAATTCTGTTGAATGCTATGAAAGCAATTTTTCGGGTTTGAATGTCAGAAGACTTACGGCACTTCTGATATATGTCCCAAGATATAAGCCTATATAGATTTTTTTTAAGAGTTCTCTATGGACTATGAAACAGCCAGTATAACCTAATTCAATAATGAATAGATGTAGTAATGAAAATTAGGACGTGCCATAAAAGTGGCATCAGGTGTACAGCAGTTCACTGTAACTAACTCTTCATTCTAGAACATGCAAGATTTCTTTAATTTTTAGATTATTTATTCTGTATTCATTATTGACAGTGCTTGGAATGTTGTTTATAGTATGTATTTTTTTCCTCAGAAACTGTATGAGCTGAATAATCTGCATGCTCTTATGGCAGTTGTGTCAGGCCTACAGAGCGCTCCAATCTTCAGGCTGACTAAAACGTGGGCGGTAAGTGAGCAGCAGTAGAACGGGGGGTTTAATTTATTCTTAGGAAATTACAACATTCTGTAGCTTGTTTTCAAGGATGCAGTAATTATTACAGATACTTTTAATCTTCTTGTACTGTGTATTTAATGCTTCCAGTGGCTCTTAAGTCTATGGTTTCTTGTTGAATTTTTTTTTTTCCATTCTGGCATAGAAATATTTTCCTTTGAAAACTAGTTCCCTGCAGATTCTTCTAAACGCGGAGGCTTCTAATTTGGCTGGGAGCTACTTTGTATTTAGTTGCTGGAAAATTATGAATGCCAAAGGGGGGTTGTACTTCAATCATTCAGGGCTTTATACTGTTGGAATTTTTTTTTTTGCGCCATGGAGAGCAGACGTCCAGAAACTCTTGATTCAGTTTCTGTAAAGAGATTTGTAGTTTCTCTGATAACTAAATCTAGCAATTTTCCTCAGAGTCTTCAGAATTATTTTCATAGTTATAACTGCATTACACAGTATATTCGTAGGTCTGCTTTTGTACAGTTGTGAAGGAATGGTGTTCTTTGGAAACATTTTTTTGACATTTATTTTTTGACTGGAATTGACATTGTTTTTTGTGTAGTTGTATCCTTGGTCAAAAGAACATTAGGAATGACTTGCTCATTGATACCTCGGAGCTAAGAAAACACTGTGCTTGATTCAGCCATCCGTTGTGTAGTTATCCAGCTGTATAAACAGATGAACTGTGACACTTTCAAGTGCAATAGAAATAATCAGGTGACTGAAATACTCCTGTGCGAGGAACCCATATAAATTGTTAAAGAGCTAAAAGCTCTCACTGAAGATGTGTCAACACATCCTCGCGTGTTACAAAAAGTGTTTCTGTGTCTAATAGCTGAATGATAATGTTGTTCAGTTGATAAATGTTACCAAAATTGAATACAATTCACTCCTGTCAAGGTACTCATCTAGAATTCTGGGGACACTTTGCAAATGCACAATTAGATAAGATATTGTTTCAAAATACCAAAAATCTCTCTAAGGAAATCTTAAGGAATTTAACACTTCAAAATGATCTTGAGGAGAATTCAGGTTTTCTGGTTTTGTCGTGTCAATGAATTGATGCCTCCACAGTTTCACATAGTTGCGATGCCAAATTGTTTTTTTCTTTTTTTTTTGTTGTGCATGACTCAAAACAAATGTCAACTATAACCATATATTAATATAACCATATTAGTTACTAGCATAATTATGCCATTCAGAACTGGGAGTCCCCAGTTTGTTTTCCTGCTTGGTCAACCAGAGGTCCTGGTTTGTACTTATGAAGATTATTTGTGTGCTGTTGGCGTATGTATCAGTTTTTAAAGTTTGCCCCTCTTCTAGCCTCTGAAATGCCAGGTAAATTCTCACACATTTCTGCAGGTGTTTAATTCCTCATAGAATCCCAAGTGAGTCTATGCTATCATCTTGTAGAAGCCTTTGCAAATTCACGCTGCCAGATGGCTCCTAGCAGTGTGCACTGCAAGCTGATTTAGATGTCTTTCTTCTTGGAAGTTCAGTTTATCAATTCTCAAAGGAATTCTAAGCCTTTGGCTTTCTGTGTATTAAAACCAACAAAAGACACGTGAAAAGGCCCACCAAGCCATTATTTGAGTCACCAAGTCATTTGAGTATGTTAAACAGTAACCTGCCAAAACCTTCATTAAGGAAGGATTTCTTCATTTCTGAGATTATTTGATTGTGGGTTGCTATGAACTAAGTCAGGAAAATAGCCACAAGTATATTCACTCCCTAAAATAAAAAAGTCACCTTATATGGATGGAATCTAGAGTTGAAAGGGGCCATTGAATATTTGCTTGGTAATCTAATGTTCCTAAAAAAAGATGAAATTCATGTCTTCTGACGGTATGTCTGAATATGTCTGAAATTTCTCTCACCCATTGCTTGCACACCCTGTGAACTCTGGAGAATAATAAATGCTTCTGATGTGCAATTTGCCTTGTTCAAAACTTTAAAAGAAATATGAACCTTTTTAAGAAACTACTTAGAATAGAGTAGAATGCTCTACTTGTCTCCATTTAATGTAAAGGAATTCTGGATGACCAGCTAGGACTTGGGCAATGTAAGCAAATACTCATTAGACATCTGAAGTTGGGTGAGTGAATCCTGCCCCACTCTGCCAGCGCCCTGACACCTCAGCTCTCCTTTCTTGTATTTCAAAAAGGTTGTCTTCAGGGGCGGCACACTGTAATTAGAAAGCAAAGAGCAGTCTGGAAGGCTCCGAATCCTTCTCTGCTACTGTAAACTATCATCCTTAGCTTTTGTTGTCTCCGCATATATACATCTCTTTACTGTTCTTTGCATCCTTTGAGCCTAAGAGGCAGAGGGGGGAAAAAAGTGATCTAGAAAAATCAGCAGCTCCAAAACTGAAGAAATAACAGCTGGGTCCTTACTTGCCCTTACAGAAACACTTAATATTGTCAGCTTCTCTGTACTTTTCTACATGAATGCAGGAAGTGGAGACATGATGAGACAAAGGAAAGTCATACAGGACCAACTTCATTCGAGATTATTTGAAAAGCCTGAAATGATATATCAGTCTTGAAGAAGAGAGTGCAAATCAGCATGTTTTGAGGGAAACGCAATTAATTTCAAGTAAATTCATTAGGCTGTTACTATGCCTGCTAGTCTTGTCTTAACTTCCAGTCTGCAAAAGTATAAAAAGCCTTCCAGACACCAAACGGAGGCAAAATATTTTAGAATATTATTAAAGGCAAGCTAATCTAGGCTGATGAAACTGGAACCATCTTTAAGAAGATAAACTTCAAAATGTTTGTCACCTTCTGGTGGCTGGAAGGAAGTAATGCCTGTCTAATGTTTCTTTGTCCTGGAATTGGCAGATATCTGCAGTTTGAATGAACATGAAATAGATGCTTTTCATCTGAATATTGGAACCAAAGCTAAAGATGAAAATTAATTGCTGGAATGTCAGAGATCAGTATGTCTTGGGAAGCAGTTAACTTTTAAAAAGTGACTTTCTTCTGAAAGCCAGTGTTTAGTTTGGTGATGCGTTAGCTATCCAAATGAAGACTAGGATATAGGAAATGTAAGTAAAAAGAGCAGCTATTTCAATACTGAATTTACAGCTTTACAGAAGGGACACTTCTATCATGTTCACATAGGTTTATCTTCACTGAAAGAGAAAAGGGAATATGCATAAAAATTTAGCAATCTGACCCTTGTAATTTTTGCACTACTAAGTATCTTATAGGGGAAAAATTGTAATTGGAACTAGAACACTGAGTCTTCTGACAAAATGTTAAGTGGGAACATCTTTTACTGTTCTTTAAGTTCTGGCTTTGAATTGAAATGAAGCCTTTAATGTGGCTTTGCAGCAGTAGTTCAGCTAGATGTTTTCAAAATAACTTAGTTTTCCAATCTTACAAAGAGATCCCAGGTGCTATTAATTCTGTCCAAGGGAGGGACTTTTTTGGGGGGGGTGTGGGGGGGAGTAAATGCTGTAATTTTGAAGCACTTGTATTTAAAGAAACAAACCAGTAACAACAGTTGGGGGGTGGGAGTGGAAATCTGTGATTATAAGGGTAAAAGAGAAATCATAACGATCAAACTTAAGCTCATCTGGTTTTGCCTTTTTTTGGTTTTCCTCCTAGTTATTGAGTCGAAAGGATAAAGCCACCTTTGAAAAGCTGGAGTATGTTATGAGTAAAGAAGACAATTACAAAAGACTTCGAGATTATATCAGCAGCTTGAAGATGACTCCTTGTATTCCCTATTTAGGTAAGTTGAAGTATTTCTAGTGGGAAACGCTAATGACAAACGTGCTTCTCCAGTGATTACACAAATTAACATCATCTTTTAAGCATTATGAAACTATTTCAATACTTCAGTAAAGAATCTATAACCATTAGTTGATTCTGGATACTCTGTAACTGGCAAAAAGTAACATCACTAGCTTCAGAAATAAAATATCTATTAAACATCACAAACACTTCAGGTTTTACACAGAGTTTCAGTTTTCTGGGAAATTATTTTCCCATATGTTGTGTGGATATCCTGGAGAAATACTTTAACTGTTATGCCTGCTAGCACTCTTAGAGCTAAATATTTGACTGTTACAGTAATGATGGCTTTTAATTTATGAGAAGCTATAAATCACAGTCTCTGAGATAATTAAGTGTAGATCTTAGGGTTTGGAGAATGGTAAAATCTGGAGATACTGATGCATTTATTTATACTAACGTGACACGAGAAACTGGGTTCTTAAAACTGACTTAGCTTTATGGAATAATTATAAGTAAATTATATTCCTGTGTATCTGAAAACTAGACAAATGTGTTTAATATGTATTGGCTTTGGTGCCAGGCTAATCTAGTATTACTTAATGTGTCTCAGTTTAGTTTGTTTAAAGTGCTCAGTGTGCTTTTTTTATGTAGCTTTTCTTTGATATCATAAGATGTCAGTAGTCACGCAAATAAAGGAAATGTTTACCCAGATTTTCCATTTCTGGGAATAATAGTCAATATATTTGCTGATACAAGTTGCTCTTACACCTAAAGTCAAGATGTCCTCCTATGGTCACTAGGGCTTATTAAAATGAAATATCTTTGTTCCTGAAATTTTATGTTTCCTTTACTCAGCTGGGCTGTTAACTTTTTCAAAATTAATAACTTGACAGTTGTCTTTATATGATCTTTCTTGATATGAACAGCAATATCATCAGTGATCACTTCAGAATCTAGAATCATGCCTCTAAAATGCATATATTCAAGTTTTGTGAAATTGGGTGAATTTTACTTGCTTTATGTTTAAATAGAAAAAAAATGCTTTGCTGTGGAGAGCTAATAATCGTTATAATGACAAGTAGTCCTATAGAGTTCTTTGTTCTGTCTTCATTTTTTACTTCCCTATTACATTTGTCCCAGAAATGTCCATTGCTTCAATGTGATTTTAACAGCTGTTAATTTCCTGTGTCTTCAAGTATTCAGATGTTTGTGCCTAGAATGGAAGAATCAGCATGAGCCTATTTTTATCTGAAGAGCAGGTGTGAAAATTCCTGGTGTGGCATACTCTCACATGCTCCCCTACCTACCAGCAAACGAGCTATTAAAAGTAGGCCTGAATTAAAAGGGCGAAGAAGCAGACAAGCGTAATGTAAATGTGATTAAACATGTCACTTTGTAGCTTTCCCATCATGTGTACACATATAGTATATATGCACCATATGTGGCTCTGAAATGCAATTTCTAGCTCTCCAGGTGCTTTTTACTTATATGCCATGATTTTTGAAACATGAAGCCAGGCTTAGATTTTCTTGCTGATCGTAGAAGTTCCAAGCCAGCCTACCACCGGATTTCTTTTTAAAAATCCCATGATGCTCTGACCCTTGCCATTATGGTCTTCTAATACTGCTGTACAGAGGAATCCTTATGCAGTGGTGTATTTGTATGACACTTTAAAAATACTGCCTTACTATGTGTATATTCATATACTAAGTGTATATTTAAAAAAAAGTGAAATGTTGGAAAACAATGTCTTAGTTACAAATGTTTTCCTCAATACAATAGCAACTTTTTGTCTAACTTCTGTATTAGAATAAGCTTTGGACTTAACTTGATAGTTTGTTGAAGTGAAGTGTATATTTCTTTTCTACTTAAAAAGAAAGAAATGCTCTTTGCTGTGACCTGCTGTAGTTAAAGAATGTGTTGTGACCTGGTTTCATACGATACCAATTCTTACTAACGACATGAAGAATGTCCTTAAGCCTTTTTTAATTCTCCAAAGGAATAGCAAATGCCCACTGGTGCACTCCCTGTAAAATTAATTTTGTAAGTTTTAAATAAGTGGCAAAAAGAACAAAATTGCCTTGAAACTACAGTTGTGATAAATCTGGATCTGTCCTGGAAGATTGGCTGTTGAGTCCAATTGTTACCATTTGAGCAAAGCTTGAGCAGATTTGCAGGAGTATTATTTCTAAAATTCCCCTCCCAAGGCATTTTTACAAATGTAAGAATCACATGGAACAGGAGTAACTTAAGTTGCTTGTTTTGCTTACTGTTTTAAGCTTACCGGCTATGGGTTATAACTCCTGAAAGGCTCTTTTTCTGCTGTTACTTCTGGTGTAAAATCATGTGCAGGAGTAGTGCTGCTCCTGGTTTAAAATGGGTAGAAAAGTCTACCTGAAAGTCTGCAGTTTGAAATTGTGATCATGGCATGTGCCGGGGAAGGGGATTAATCATAAGATCTGTTTCCTCTCACAGTAAAAGAAGGGGTGAGGTAGGGCTTTCTTCACTGTTGGTGGGGAGACCCTGCAGTTGCCATGCTCCCCTAAAATGCTCTTTAGAAGCGTGCAGACGATCAAGCCTGCCACACAGTTACATTTGCCATTGCAGATCCCTGCCGGAGAAATACTGGCACTGGTCGTGAAGGACCCTGTTTGGAAGGTCGTAGGGACGGTGAGCATATAAAGGAATTTCAGCTGCAGTTTCAAGGATGAATGAATGTTTTACTCCTCAGAGGTTACTAGCTTTACCCTTACATGATCAAATATCAAATGTGGGGGTGGAGGTTTTTTCATGACCATCTTAGCATTGTGTGATAAAGCTGAAAAGCCTTTTTTGTGTAATCTTTGCTGTGGGAATAGAGCCACAGAAGTAAAGATTTTCTTCTTATTACCACAGCTCACTCACCGTGGACAATTTGGAGAAGTCCTTCCACATTTACCTGGGCGGGGTGTGTGTGTGTGTAAAAAAAAAAAAAAAAAAAAAAAAAAAAAAAAAAAATATTTTTCCTTTCCTTGCAGCAATAAGTGTATGTGAATGTAGAGTTCTAGAAATGCAAGTGAGAGCAGCACATCGTCAGTGTGGGCTCAGTAATTTAAATGTGAGCGCTAAGAGCCATGCAACACCAATAAAAGTGTTCAGCATTAGCTCTTCGTTACATGATGTGGGATCTGTCATCACTGTTGCATCACCTGGCCAGCTGAAGTAGCCTAAACAAATGGGAGCTGTATATGTAATGTTATATTTCACCTTAGAATAAAAACCCATTCTCAAAGAGAGTTTTACCATAGAGTTATGATTAATTTGAGATTACACAATGAAACAATTGAGCCATATCTTGAAAAGTTAAATTTTTATTTAACTAAGCAGTACTACCTTGTGAAATACTTTCTTATAGCTGTCTTTCAGGAATTATATCCAGAAACAAAAAAGATGAAAAGAGGTTATTGAAGTATTCACCTGATGAATATTCAGCTGCTTCACTGATAATGCTTGCCATAGACTTTGGAAATATATGTGAAAACCGTGTTTTCGGTTTTCGTACAGGTTAAACTTTTTCAAGGTCTGCTTGGCTAAATTTGGACTGATAGTACAGGAATGGTGAAAGCTATATCCTTCACAGACAAACTGCTTCTGAATGTCCAGTGCAATAAGCTTGAGGGATGCTACAGCCTCTTTTGAAAAACTTTTCTTAAAGTGTGAGAGAAAACATTGAACTTTTTAAGTTGTCTACCCTACTTAGAAAATTCAACCCAAAAGCTAAGAACTGATAGAGTTACAAGCATTTGAAAGTAGTAAATTATTGTACAGAGTGTGAACCAACATGAAAAAGACACTATATGCTTTCCCTCCTCATGATCTTAAATCAACAGCCTAAAACTTAAGTCTTTCCTTTCAGCAGACAGCATTTGTACAATCCGACTTTCTTGATATATTTTGTAATAGTGTTTAGTTAATGCCATCCTGCAGCTTTAAGTTGGGGAAGACTCACTTCTTAGATGTCTAATATGTAAGGTTTAACATAAAAGCTGAGTGCAAGTAATTTTACTTAGGTGTTTCCACAAAGTAAAGCTTTTGCTGACTGCACTGAGTAAACAAACACTGTTTTTTGTAGCAGGCAAGAGATTCTTGTGGTAAAATAAGATCTGTTCCAAGGAGACAAAATCTGTCGGTTGAATGAACTAAAGCTGTCAGAAGTGTTCATTAAAGGATAGTTTTGGAGGGCATTTTCAGCTTTTAAATTTACCCGAACTGCTCTTCTATCCAGCTACCATACAAAAAAAGATAGATCATAGATAGTCTGAATTTTAAACATTTGCAATCAGAAGTATTTTATAGAACACTCAATGAGATGTGTACGATATTTGTAACAAACAAATACTCCAAGTGTATAAAGAAGAATTTCAGAATTGCAATCTTAAACATTTCTGTCAGTTCAAATTCTTCGAATCTGGGAACGGAATATCCTGGGACTGATTCCCCACTTCCCCGCTCACCCCCACCAACCCCAATTAAATATTGTTGAAACTTGTTGGCTTTGATCTCTGACCAAAGACTTAACTACAGCCCTTGCAGTCATACATTATCAATGAAGCTTTATCTCCTCCAGAGGATGTGGTTTGAAAGCAAAGTGCTATTTTCTGTCCTCTGAATTACAAATGAGGTTTTCCATAGCAATTGATATAGACTAATTTAACATAACAATAATATTAGATTATTCTTTTAGCTATTAGTGTTTCTTATTAAATAGGGGAAAAGTTCCTTAAAATCCTGAAGGCACATATGAGGTGCCAAACACATTTGTTACAGTTCAGAACAGTGGATTTTTGTTTTTGTGTAATATTAAATTAGGTAAGCTCTGTGGCTAAGTGAAATTATTAACTAATTTTATGTACTAGTAAGAAAGCTTTAGTTTCAGAGACTCTGGTACCTAAAGTGAACATTTTGTTTTGTTCTGATTTTGGAAGTATCTTGTTTTGATGCAGTATGTTGTATGGCTTTTGTTAAAGGTTGGGAAAGTACTTTCTACTTAATTTCTTAAATTACATAATAATTCCAGTGGAAACCTGATGTCCAGAAAGTAAAAACTTAATATAAATGGCATAAAAGTTGTATATGTGTAGGGGAAGTGAAATGTGTATGTCATAAGAGCAGTCCAAGTTTGGGATGGCAGGAAGAATACACTCAGAGCTGATTTCTAATCTCTGTTTTACTATGTCAGCGGAAAGCTGAGTTGGAGGAAAACTTCTAATATTCAGAGACTCGGTCCTTCTCCAAATTTGTATGTGTGAAGACTCGTTTAGGCCTCATAACTCCAAATTGGAGCAGCGGAGGGGTCTCCAAGTATCAAGTCATGATTTTAATATTGGAGCTTTTCATTCTTCCATTTAAGTTCGAAGTATCAAGAAATATTTTTGCGTAGTTAGGATGTTTGAATACAGGGGCTGAAAGTATAAAAAAAAATACTGAGAAATTTGAGTTGTCTTATGTTTATCAATAATTTCATACAATTATTTTTCTTATGTTAGGAACATTTTGCCTAAGTGTTCTACAGAAGGTATGATATGCGGATTTTAAGGAATTCTCTACACCACTAAGAAATTCTATATTTTATGTTTAATTCATCACTTCTTATTATTTTGAAATAATTATTTGTTGCAAAATAATCTCTCTTTTCAGGCAAAGCTAGAATGTCTTCAGTTTTTTGTGTAGCTTCTTGAAGTAAATCTTAAACAGTAATGTGAATTCAGATTTTCATTGAAAGTAATACCAACATCTTTAAATAAATTGTTAAATAACTAATCCATTTTCACATTAAAGCAAGACAATGTCACTTCACATATTTACATTTAAGGGTTGAGCTAACCTGAAAAAGCATAAGCTTTTTAAGTGAAAAAGCTTATATCTTGTCATATATCTGGAATTTTTTACCAGCTTTAATGACTGTTTACATAAAGTATGTTGAACTTGAACAAAGATAAATATGCTTTGCAAGCACAAACATCTGCTTTTGTGAATGTGTGTTTAAAAAAAACACTGTCACAGTAGAAAAGGTTTCTAAAAAAAAAAAAAAAAAAAGAGAGAAGGGAACACAACGGGGGGGGGGGGGAAAGAAAAAAGACAGGAAAACTGTAGACCTGCTTTTAGATTGTGCAAAATAATGATTAAAAAGTAATATTTTATTTTTCTGGAACTCAAGCACTGAGTTTATACGTGATCACTTGAGCACTGTGGGATTTTCCTCCTCAGTCTATAGGTCTGATCATCATTTGAACTGCTTTCAAGGAGTAGGAACCTCCCCGGTACTCAGCCCAAAATATTCCGTCCTGATACTTGCTCCTGTAGTGGCCTCCTCTGTACCACACCCCGTTGAGGTTGGAGTGGGCACATGCGTTGTACCACCAGCCACCTTTGTGAAAATGAGCACAGTTTCCTGTGGAACAGAAAGAAATGGGTGAACTTCAACATTGAAGAGGAGAAATGGAGCTTATCAAAAGCTTTCATATTCCGGCTTATTCTTAGAGGGAACTTTGAAATACTTCATAGCTGGTTGTGGTCATATCAACTGCTGCTTCTACCTAAATTATAAATTCTGTTGTAACAGCAACCATTGCCTCGAGGGGGGAATAGTGATGCGGTACTTCATGTGATAGCTGAAAACTAAGGAGATCAGTTCTTCTCAGACTACCAGTCTGTGAGCTAACATTCAAGGAACTCGGATTATGTGCTGTTTAGAAATACTTGAGTGGAAGCAATGTGAGTTGATACAGTCCCGAGCAGCAGGCAAGGCCACAGTTCCACAAAGAGTTGCTTGTAACTTGTGTACTTACTGTTACTGGCTTGTTTAAGAGTTTGCAAGATTTGTCCAGCTTTATGGTTATTGACAGGTGAGGAAAAGCAGTTGGAATATTACACTCCCCAACCTTTCTTTTACTGCTAAGGCTTTAAGGGGAAAGCTGGAGGAAGAGCATGGAAATGAACAAAAAAGCATCCTTTAAGGAGAACGAAAAAGAATGACTGCCCATTTCTCAAGTAATGGTATGTCACTAAGCCTGTACACAATTGTGGTTCCTTTTGTGCTGTTCAGAAGCTTTAGTTCACGGTGGTTATTGCCATGTGGCCACAGCACTACTGAGAGATTACCTGGACAGGTATTCTGACTGCAGAGCGTCACGTGCAAGTGGTAAAGATGTCATTGGAGCTAAATATAAAGCTTGCTCAAGTGTGCCTGCAATTAGGGTAATAGAATTTGAATTTCTGAATGGTGCAGGGGCTTGAAGGGGGCCCTGTCAACATGATTTTTATTGTTACCTATTTGAAGCAGCTTTCAATGGAGTTGTTTTGTCAGAATTTACATACTTTTTTTGTAGCATATTCATTTTTTAAAGGTGGTGTCACTAACGGAATCTACTGTATTCACTTTTCACATACATACTAGTTTCCTTACCTGAATACATATCCCTGTCTCTGTCCAGTGTTGTGAATTGCTTTCCGTTATGCCATATCATGGAATCGCCTGCGTTTCCTTGGTATGTTCCTAAGCGTAGCCTGTAGAATTCGCTTTCGGGCTCCAGACGGAAACTGCTGTATTCTGCATAGACTTTCTTATTGCTCCAGTCCTCTAACTCAATCAATAGTCTGTAATTATCCTGATTAGTAAGCAAGTAAATATTTTCTAGTCCCAGCCAGTACTCTCCATCAATGTTACCAAATCCTTTCTGTGCAAAAGAAGATCAGAAGATAATGTTAGCTTTGTTTTTCTTGTTTATCAAAATGCTCATCAGCAAGAGTGTTACAAACCAGTGGAACTTGATATTGAAAGCCTTTGAGCTTCTGAACGACTAATCATTTAAATGCTTTATTTTGCCGCCCTTGGTCACTTACTCAGTTGGTCTTCTAGACTCAAGAGGTACTACAAGAAACAGTAAAGGTGGCAAAACTATCTGTTTTCTGTGATGTCCTCTTCTTTTTAAGATAAAGGGAGAGAGAATAGGGAAACTGATGTATTTCTTGATGAAGCTAAGGGAATCTGTAAGAATGTATGAGTAATGAAAATTAAGGGGGTATGTTTCCAGGCTGGAAAAGGTATTTATGGATCAGCAGTCTGTGTTCAAGGTTATAAATAACTTTTTGTTGCCTTTTTAATGCAACTAGTGGTGTGTTTTTACTGTTAATTTAACCACATAATTCATCTGTGCTCTTAGTAGATTTATTAGAAATGAAATATAAAGACGTTTTCCCTTTCAAATCACAGACTACCAGTAGCTGTGAAGTGATATTTCATATCTGTTGTCTCCTGTCCCTTAGTAAGCCAGTGTTAATGTTTGGTGTTGCTGCTAAGGATGGTATGTCACCCTCTGTGGCTATCTGTTATGCTTCTTAGTTTCTGGGGTCTTCCTGCTCTCCTTCTCAGGCTACTGATGATCAACCTGTGGTTGATTTCCTGCTTTGAATCACTTTCTGGGGAAGTCTCTCTCCAGTAGAGAAGCGGTCTGGGCTCCTAACTCAAGCTGCAATTTCACGAGTGGCTTAAGTTGACCTAGTATCATGCTGCTGCCAAAAATGGTAGCGGTGCTCTTCTCCTGGCTCATGGCCACGTTTGCAGTACTTCCCTTGCGTCAACATTGTAGCTGTGCAGCCACACAGAGATCGGGAAAGAAGAAGAAGAAATGTGGACGTGGGAGACATCTCTGTTGTCAGCGGTGCGGGCTTTGGTTCAAAGCCAGTCACAGAGGTGTACCTTCGAGTACTTGAAGTTAGGTAATAGGACTACCATCTACCAATTTAATGACAAATCTCCTGGGGGCAAATTTCAGTGAGCTTGACCCGTTATTAGACACCAGTTATACACTGTTCTACATTTTCTTTGCATTATGTTCAAAAATGTTTATGGTTATTGTATAAGGCACTCTATAACTGCCTTACAGGATTAAAAAAACCAACAGACACATACATTATATCCAGCATATAATACATATATATATCCAGCATATTATTATTATTATTTTAAAAATAAAATGATTTTCAGATTTCCTTTCCAGCATGTAATTACTCGAAAGCAGCGTGCATTTGTCGTCATAGGCGTTATGCCTACCAGTAGGTAATATCGCGATAACATAGAAAAATGCATTTCCCTTCACAAGCCCTACATCTTCAGATTTCTAACCTAATTTTAAATGTAGAAGTTGTTTCCTTTAATTCATTATTAGGAATGTTTTTAAGTTGAGGCACTGATTCTGCAAATGTATTAATCTGCCTAAATGAAAAATTCCACTGGCTGAGATTGCTTATTCATAAGGGAGACAATTAAGCTTTTCAAGTACTTACTGTAGTTCTTAGTGTGTTAATAAAAATCATGTGTTTAGTTAGGTCTTTGTAATAAATGACTTCCCAGTCACTGTCTAGAAAAGCATGTGTCTCCCCAGTTGCTGTGTTGTGCATTACAAATGCAGGCTATTTCGACAATAAGTTAGTTCATACAAAGTTAAGTAACGTATTGAGTGAAATAGGACATTCCCACTGAAATACGTTTGCCTCTGAGGTGTGACCACTCTTTTCAATTATCTTTGTTCGTAAAATTAACTTCAGTGTCTAACTTAAGCAGCTATTTCTGACTCCTCGGTGTTTATCATTCAGTACAACCATTTGCAATGAAGAGTCGCATTGGAAATGTTTGTGCCATCTTGATTGCGATAGATAATGTCACTGCCACGCTGAAATGAAGCAGCTGGTTTTCTGCATTCCAGAATTTACCTTGTAACTGTCCCAGTTCCTGAAAAAGTTGACAGATCCATCTGTCCTCTTCTGAATAACTGCCCATCCTCCGGGGTCCAGGCTGTTCTCACACCAGAGTTGCATTGGCTCATTGCTGTTTTCAGGTTTGATCATATAAATGCCGCTGTTGGAATGCCCAGCTTCCTTGGCTTGTTGGCAGTCTTTGAATGGACCTTTTTTGAAAAGAAATACTGTAAGCATTCAAACTTGGCTATGCGGTGCACATTGTTCAAGTATATTTTATATAATGGTAATGGAAAGTCACTAATTCAATTAAGGTAAAACTACCATGGAAAACAGTGTAAAAAGTTACTGTCTTAAATGAACTGTGGTATACATAAACATGTCAGTATACTATTTCTATTTTTTTTACACAAAATCTTCATTTTGCTAAACAGCTAATAGACTTTGCTTACCAACACCCAGTTTTTAACTTTGTCTACTGTGTTAAAGGTTTATACTCTGACTTTTGATATTCAAGAAGTGCGTTATGATTTTCATTAACTGTTTTCTCCTCTACCACTTTTACAAAAGGTAGATGTCAATTTACTTCATTGTGTCCTAGTGCACCCATTTGAAACTGCTGGAAGTTTAAAACAAAACAAACCCAAGACACCCAAACAACCCACCCACCCCCCCCAAAACCTGAATACATAACTAGTTTGAGAGTTGCTGTAAGAAATATTTACTGCCAAAGTCTGCAGATATGGAATTTAGTGGTAGATTTTTTTTTTCTTACACTGTGTAACATTTTTGCCTTAATGTACTTACCCAGTTCTAGGATCAGCCTGTTAACTGTGGATAGGAATCTTTTTAAGATCCATGTGTCATCCTGGTCTGATACATGATACTGATGAAGAAAACAAGCAAGCAACGGAGAAGTACTTCTGAGCAGTTAAAAAGGCTCATGTACTTGTTTTTAGGCTGTGATTCTGCAAAAATGCTGTTGACAGTGCTGCTGGAACGCTCTATTATAGACCATGTGGATAGTAGTTTTACAAGTAATGTTTACAGAAGAGTATCTGGTTATTCTGTAAGATGCATGCAGCTTACATATCTCTGAAAACTTTACCTAGTTTGCACTTCGATTTTTGGTAATAGCTTTATGTTCTACTTTTTAGAAAAGGATTTATGTTCATGTGTCTGCTTCCTTTGACTTGGAGAGACTGGTTATTCACGAATGAAAAGCAGGATATATTCTGATGGCTATTTAGTGGTGGAATGCTGTAAACGTGTTTGAAAAATAATACTCAGTAAATCTGAAAATCAGTTACCTCCAGCTTTTGTCTCATTTTAGAAGGCTCATTTTCTCAAATATACTTGGAAGTTTGGAGAAAACTTATGAGTCACGGAACAAGCTAATGTGCAAAGAAGCATAGAAAACAACCATTGAGGTTATTCTTTAATCCCAAGTAGAGGTCAAGTGAAAGCGACCTTCGTTGCAGATTAAGGTTGCATGACACAAGCAAATCAAAAGTCGTGCTTTTTTAAGATTGTAAGGTAGTAGTTTCCAGTTGGATAAGTGTGTAATTTGCAAGAAATCCATAAAGCATTTCATATGAATTAGAGTGCAAAAAGCTTGTATATCTACTGAAGGTGATTACTTGGAGCTTTGGGCTGTGACAGTGCTACCACGAGTGCTGCAGACATTGAGCCATCATTGTCAAATACCAACAGTACAGTATGCAGCAGTACTTACAATGGTTTTTGTCGTTCTTGCAGTGCATGCAGTAGTAGCTTAGGAAAGAAATAATGTAGCTTTGGTATATGAGTGCTTTTTCTCCTGCTCACAATTAAAATTTCCACATAGTTTTTTGCACACACACACTGCAAAGTTTTTGTTCAGATAATTTCCTGGACTATGTTGGGTCTCATTTCCTTTCCTTGAACTGTCTAAAGTAAATTTGGGCACTATATAACTGAACAGGGAGGTTGTTCTAAAAGTAGTATTGTAAAGCAATCATTGCATTAGAAAAAGTGTAAACAGACAAGTAGTATTTTTTATAACATTAATTGAATTTTAAGTATAGCTCAATTAGATCTGCTGTGTATTATTTCATGTGACTTCTACTGGAGGAGGAATTGAGGACTCATTTTTTCGTGAGAGACCGAAGCAGATGTTTGGAGTGATCTTAAGTAGCTTTTAAGGCAGGCAGAATTGTCCTAGTCTGTTTATATAGCACACTTTGATCACTTTGGAAAATGTACTGGCATTAATGTCACAGGATGCAACTTGTCTGCTTTTGGATGCTCAGATTTGTCTATGTGCTTATCCTAAGTTAATGTTGTAGTAGAGGTAACAGACTGCTGATCATACTGTAAGGAAATGCAATAAATGCCATAACTCTTGGTATATAGCCTTGGATCTCTTTTGAGAAGTAAATTCTTTGTTATATGTACTGTGTTATATGTACATATGTTATATGTATGTTATAGTTCACAGTATAGGAACTGATCCATTTCTTGTTCAGTGGAAATGCTGAGATTTGTGAAATCATGTAAGATTCTCCACAGTGCTGGTGTGAGTGGCGGCTCTGGCTAATGAAAAAAGCACAATTACTCTGTTTAAACTGGATATCCATGTAAGGAATAAATATCTCATGCATATCTAGTCTTTTGTAACAGTCTGCGTACACTAGGTTGGTGAGACAGTTAGTTACAAGTTAGAAATACTCTGAGAAGATGATCTGTTTAATATTTCACTTCTAAAATTGCGGGTTAGGTGTATGATTTAGTACGGATCATATTCTATTGGAAATTAGATGTAGTAGAGAAGGAAAATGATGAAATATTTGAAGTTGGAAGCTTAATAAAGTAATGGCTGAATCCTATTTTAAGATGCCAGATGTTATCTTGAGTGGATGATATAGAAGCTGTGCTTGTGTAAGCTTCACATAGGTGTTTTTTGGGCAGTAGTAGAGGAAAATTCCAAAATAAAATTGGGCATATATTACAAAAAAAGAAGTTACATTAACTGAGAGCTATTAGCAGCAGAGTTGGGGGGTGTGTGCGTAATTTTCAAGTACTCTGTTGAAGCTACTTTTTGCAATATAGTGGCAGTAAAATATGGAGACGCTGATTATTATTCCAAGGATTAACATAATTGTTAAAAAAATTATATATTGTGAATTTTACTCTCCACTCACAATATTAAGATGCACGTTGACCCTTTTGTAAACTTCTGCTGCATGCAAGTATTTGTTAGGTACAACTCCTCTGGGTACGGTAGGAGAAAGCTCCGACTTGTCTGTCTGGTTGTTTATTCTGTCGTAACCAACCAAGTCTTTCACAGCCCTGTTTTCAAGTGGGACTGTTTGGTTTTCATTGGTCTTTTTTGAAATCTTTATACATTATAAATTGTCATCATCTTTTAACTGGAAAGATCATTTTCTATGACATAGTTTTGTTTCTGTGAACCATTAAATATGCTTACCTTAATTTAAAAAAAACAGAGATAAGAACTGGGCATTGTGTTGCAATTTAGAAGTTTTAGTTTTGAGGATTGGCGCTCTACCAGTTGTAGCAATTATCAACCCTCATTTTCCCAAGGTACTGCAAGAAACAAACTTCAAACTCATTAATCTAGTATTAAATAAAGGAAGCTGACTAATGTTACAATAAATTTCCTAGAATTTCTTTGTGTTCTCTTGCAAAAATGGATTAAAACTCTGAACTATTAGGGGCAAAGGGATTAGTGAAAACCATGGTAGGTAATTTAGAGGAAAATGTTTAGTGCTGTTGCTTCATTTTCTATGTACCGCAGGCGTATATTGAGAGAGAAAAAGATGCATTTACAACAAAACCTTGAAGCATGGGTTTTCTGGGAAACAGGAAGTCACCATTTTTTAGAATTATACTTTTGCTGTCTGACCAGACATTAATGTAATGCTTTTATATTAGCTGTTTCCTTTGTGTCATGATGTGCGATTTAAATTCTCAAGACAGCTTGGCATTCTACTTGGGCTTGTGCCTGAATTTTCTGCAGACCCTGAATAAAAATAGCTGTTCTTTAAAACAGTAGCTAGTTTTTTGTAATGCTGTAGAACAGTCGCAAACAAATATTTGTCTTCATCTTAAGAACCAAGTTGAACTTCCAACTGTGACTAAAGGCAATTTGAAAGCAAAAAAAAAAAAAAAACACCAAACTCAAAAAACGACTCAACAACAACCCAAACAAAAAAACCTAACCCAACCTGACCCTTTTGCTGTGAAAGCTAACAGAAGCCAAGAGAAAGCGGTTGAATGGATGTCTGAGAAGAACTTGGGTTTCTGAATCCTTAAATATTTATTTTTTTTCCTCACAATTCTGTCAAAATTTTAATAAAGTGAGAATCATGACAGAATTCAGGGCAGCTCAGAGGTAGTTAATTTTCTTATCATTAGTTTTGTTTCTAGTGATGAATGAATTTATCTAATGACCTGAAGAATGTAACACATGAAGATGTGATACAGTCTTCTGAATGTATTTTCATAATATTTATGGTATTAATTTAACTTGCTGTCCCCTACTGACATCACATTCCTTGGAATGTAGTTACTTATTTTAAATTTTCAAAGCTGAGTGCATCTAATTGGATCCAGCCTTGATTCAATTATCACTTCAAACTTATCTTACTGTCTTGAATATTTCAACCAACCACTTCGAGATCTATTGCACGACTGTGTTGGTGGATTTAGATGTTCATTGTAAAGCAGCTCAGAATAGAAGGATTAACTTCTGGCAAATGTATATGTGAAAGTAAAAAGGACAATTACTTACAATTACTTCATTTATTTAAGATTAATTAGCCTCTCTTATTCACCATTGCAGGTTACTGTAACATGTGGCTAATAGGCATCTTCAAAGAAACAGGGCTAAACACTAAAAAGTTTATGCTAATGCTAAATTTTCATTCCCATAACTCAAACCCAGCTGGAGACAGAAACCCCAATATTTTGTGACTCAAAGGCATAAACTCTTCAGATTGAACTTCTGAGCATCTACTATTTCAACAAATTTCAACAATCTTACACAGCTATAAGTTAGGAATTGGAGTATTTGGCAAACTAAAGCATTCCGGGGGGTGGGGGCGAGTGGGCAGGGGGCAGGGGAGAAAATCAGAATTGGGAGCAAAGGCTTAGCTGCACCGGACGCTTTAAATTCTTCATTCTGTTTCTATAGGCACAACAGTTTCCCTCTGAAATAGAGAAAGCTCAGGTTAAATACTGATAGGTAACTCACCCTCGTTAATTAAAGCCAGTGGTGGTACTCTGAAAGGACTCTTTGTAGGAGAAGTAGCTGGATCAGGTGGTGGCCTTACATCTCTGTCTCTAGGGTAACCTGGATCTCGCTGGATCTCGTTACCTCCCAGAAGAACAGGGGTGTATGGCTGGCTGTTAGGAATGTGCTGTGGCACGACTTGAACAAGAGGTGGAGACCCATGGGTGTCCTGTCGTGAGAAGATTCTCAAGCACTGCTCTTCCAGCAGTGAGATAGTCACAGACTGATTATTTACAAGATCAGTTAGTGCTGCATATTTTACTTCAAGCTCCTTGTATTTTGTTGCCATCTTCAACATTTCTGTTGTAACATTAAGGACTTTGTTTTCCAGTTGGGAAAGCTCAAGGGAGTTATCACGCTTTCGAATTATCTCATGCAAGAGTTGCATATAGAGTTGGGTGACCCGAGAGTTCATGTTACGACTTTCTTTCCTCAGTAATTTTACTTCATTCACAATGTTTCCATCCACATCCACTACTAATTGCAAAATGTCAATTTCCCGCTTTTGCTTGGACAGAACATCCTTCAAGTTCTCTATGTCCATTCTTGTGACTTCGTCTTTTCTGTTACCAGTGCCCGGCCCATTAGTATTCACACAAATTGGCCCTGTGATTTTTTGTTCTGGGACCAAGAATGTGTAACCACATTTCTTCCCTTCCTCTCCACCGTCTGCTGAACGAGGGTGCCTCCGTTGGGATGTTTTATCAGGCGTAGATTGTTCTGTGCAGCGCCCGATAGACAACAGGAGGAACAACAGTACACCCAAAGTCCATTTAAATATCTTCATTTTGGAGCAAGTTATGATGACTGTCAGAAGAGACTATTGAACAGATAAAAGATAAAATAATTAAATTAGAGCCATAACTAAGACTGCCATACTGCTTTAACTACCTAAAATGATGGGTTTACCATGATTCTGTGTATGTGGACAAGTCTTTGGAATCTGTTACTTGAAGTTCGGTTCTGCTAAATTAGCTTCAAAGAATAACTTTCTATTTTGAGCTGCAAAACTTAAAATTTAGGTATTGGATTTAGTAGAAAAGTTGTTGCACTGGATAAACTTTCAGAAACAATGTTCTTAAGTATTTATCATGCTTTTGTTATAAATTTGACTGCTTAGACCTGTACTTGCTACAATTAAACGCACAAGGTTATAGAACATACAGCATGCAGAATATCTTAAAGGAAGAGAAGTAGGGAGATGGAGGGACTTGATAGTATCTTCAAAAATATTTACATAAATTTGGCAGTTTTGATTACATAAGCCTTTCTCGTCCTTTTTTATATTTATGTATGTATATATAGATGAATAATTTATTAAATAGTATATATGTACCTATTCATATATGCACACATCTTTCAAATTTATATATACACAGATATAGTAGACTTGGAAAATACAGACAAATTGCATACTATTTTTGGACATTAGTGTTAGGCAGAAGATTAATGTAACACATTCATCTTAACCATTAAAAATTACATATCCAAGTAACCTTAAATTTGTAAGGAAAGCCTGTAACGCTGTTTGCTCTGTATATGTGTCCCTACTTAGTTGCCTTTTGAGATGAATGTTTAAAATTGTCACACTGGTTTTGTACCTTTGAGAACATTTTTATCCAAAAAACACACCCAATACTTTAGTGTCATCAATATAAGTACCATACCGAAGTATTTCGTTCACCTATTAAAGAAAATGTATTTCTTTTAACTTTGTGTAGAGAATTAAAATGCAGTGGTAAGATGCAAGAATGTTTTTGGAGAAAAACAATCTGGTTTTTTAACTTTATTTTTTTAAAATATTTGAGATGATAAACAAAGGCAGTACTTAAAACAGGGGAAAAAAACCTCATTTTCCATGTCTTACTTGCTTTGTTAAGCAGATCACTCTCCCTTATCGCAGCTGTTGATCTGGCTTTCCTTTCCAGACTACTATTAGCGGTTGTACAAGGCCTTCTACAGTGGCCTTTGTATAGTTATGAAGAGAAATAAAGTAAAACTGCAGAAAGTTAATAATTTTCATGCTGTTCCTGCCAAGTTTAAGTTTAAGTGCACTTGGCAATCCTGAAACAGTCACCCTGAAGGAGAAGCAAACCAGTGCTGCTCCCTTTATGTTCACATTTACAAGTGATAAGGTGACTTTTGTGTCAGGTCACTTCTCCCTGTTCTGTTACTGGCTTTAATATTATTGCTACAAATGTCTGCTCAACCTCAGAGTAAACGTATGAGGTCTTTATTTTTTGGCTTCACCAAGGCTAGTGGTTACAAACTTCAAACCACACCGTACATGTAGTCAGGAATTATGTCTAGGAATCTTGATCAAATGTTCCGCTGTTGCTTAAAAAATAACTTTTTGTTTGGATGACAGTTGTATTGCGAGCCCTGCTTCTGGGAGGGGAAGAAAACACTTGCTTTTAACATACTGCAAATCATTTCTTACTCTACATAAATGGAGGGAATACATAAAAGTTTGAGAAAGTTTATATTTAGAAACTTATTTCTGTAGATTTTACTATTACTATGTAGTAGTAAGTATTTTGTTGTCTACTAGTAAGTATTTTTCTCAGAAACAGAACTTGGTTGAAAGTTTTGTTAATACTTCTCTGCTGAAAGTGTAACTTCTGTGTTTGTTTGGGTTTCTTTTTTTTTTTAAAGTAGGAAAAAGTATCACTCTTATCCAGAGCTAATTGTGTATATTTATTTGGTGATTTCAGACATTTAAAATATTAATCACTTGAACAATGCTCAGAGTTGGAAGTTCATTAGGTTAAATTTTCACGTGAATTATGGTAAACACATGTGAAACAGGTCTGTGTGTGGTTTTGAACTTGACAAGGATAAGCTGAACTAATTGTCTGAAGTTTGAAACCTCTTCACATCACCTAAATTATTTTTCCATACTTTTATGTTCGGTGTTTGCAGATGCAGGGAAAGTGAGTTCATGGCATACGGTTAAAGATGAAGGCATAGTACAAGTCCAGTATTTTACTGTTTTCACAGTATATAATAGCTACTTCATAGTCTAAAAAGGTGAATAACACTTTAGTTCTTGGTAGTTTTTAACGACCCTATACAGTTACTTAAATAATGAATGGCTGGGGGTTTTCCCCACAGCAGCACACTTTTCCTCTGAAATACATTAAAACTTAAATTAATCTTTCAAAACGAACATTTTGCAATGCAGCCCACTTTTCTGCATTTCTTTTAATGTGTGTTCATTTTGAACTTTTACACTTTCATGTTACAGTTAGAAGTTGTGTCTCTGTATGTAGTGTCAGACCATAAAATGAATTAAATGGTCTAATACAGCATAACCAAATGCAACAGCTGCATAAGATTACGCCCTAGAACTTTGAAATAATTCAAATGTCTTCTATTAAACTGAGACGCTCAGATAAGCAGGGATGAGTTCCCTCTGAGAATCTACCTGGTAAGGAATATATATGTTTCCATGGAAATTCTGATTTTGAAAAAGTGAAACATCTTACGATGTTGCTTGGCAAGTTTGAGCAGCTTAATGCCTAACTTGTTATACAAGAATAGGTTCTGCGTAGGATATTTACCTGGAGTTTTAATCAGCTTAGAAGGAAATGAAAATACTGCTTCAGAAATTTCCTGATGTTCTGGGCAAGCAGCTTAAAAAAATATCAACTGTTTATCCAAAATATCACAGAATGATAACCTAATATGTAAGACTTAAAAATGACAAATATTAGAGTTGGGAAGTAGTTTGGAGTTTTTTTAATCAGACGCGTTATGTCACAGATTCCCAGGTTTAGATGTTTAGGTACTGTCATAACTGTTAGGAGACAAAGTGATTGAGGATCAGGGATCAGTTTAGACAGAACCACAGTCTCGGACCCTTCCTGGAAGTCTAGGGTTGCTTGTAGTGAGTGGGGCTGCTGAAATACCTGCCTGCAGATCTTGGAAAATAAGTGAGAGAGATTGTGAATACAGATACTATTGCTTTAAAATATGTTATTTAACTCTTTATGAACGGTCATGTTTTTTAAATTAGAATAGACTGTCACTTCTGTCATTTTCCTGTGTCACCCAGTTTTGGGTCTCAGATTTCTGTCGAAGTTCCATTACGTATGTTCTGGTATGCTAATGTTTTATTGCTTCTGCAGGAGAAAATGTGCAATTTGCTACTATTCATAGCAACACAAACTTCATCATCTTGTCAGAAACACTCAGAGCTGTGGATAGGGCTTCAATACCATCATCCCCATGCAAAAAAAAAAAAAAAAACCTTGTTTCCAAAAATAGTCTTTGATTTATTATTTTAAAAGTGTTTAAAGGAAAAAATTTCCAATTTAAAGGAGCAAAATAAACCAGTAACTATTATTTTCAACTTTCACTGGGAAACTACTATAACATGGGCTGTGTTACCCCCAAAAATATTGTATTGCTTACAAATATTAGAGTTGCAGGAATGAGGAAGTGTGGAAGCTAGTATATATCTGGCATTTTTTAACTTTCTACACAACAAACTACTTGTTCTGTGTTGTGCCGCTGTGACTCTCATGTTCAGCAGGATGTAGAATTTGGAGACCCACAACACAAATTAGAATCTGTTCTCTCTGAGCTGACGAAGACTCCTTCATCCTGGGCAGTGTAGGTTGTTACCAATGAATGTAAGGGAAGCATTGCAGGTAAACGTGAATATAGGATTCCCTTTGTGTAGGAAGCATGATATCAGTATGTATCTTTTTTTCAGAGTATTTATTAAAAGAATATGGTCAAACAAAAAATACCAAGTGTTCTCTCTTATAAACCTCCATTTATAAACATGTTAAACAGGAAGAGGAACACAGGGGTTTTTTTAGAAAGTAAATGATAATACTGAGAATAAAGATCCTCTGAACATGATACCAGTTAATCTGAAAGCTCTGTTATTGATATTACATGTACTTCATTTTCTGGTAAGCTTTGTCTAAGCAGCTAAAATTAATAAATTTTAGCTTAAATAAATTTTTAGCTTAAAACTGGGTCCATAATATTAGAAGTAATGCTGATGTGGGGCAAGCACTCTTATTATTGGAGAAATGTTCACATGGATTTTTGATATATCTGTGTACTTCAGTAAGTTACTTTTCCCTGTATAAACAAATGCTTTTCCGGCAAGTCACTCTGCCTCTGCTGAAATAACAGGATTACTTTCAATTGTATTGACCAGGATCCAGCAATAATACATTCTTGTGTTTTGTTAGTCAGATACACGATGTATTGAGTCAGAGAAGTTTGCTTCTCTGAGGTTAAAAGGAATCTGATTCCTTTTAGGAAAGGCAATCTAAAAATCGTCAGGGGTTTTCAAAGTAGTCATTGAAAATGTTTCACTTCTAAGAATTTATCTGCAGAAGAGATTTGTAAAGCTTGTCATACTGGATATTCTGAAAACACAGCAAAATACTGTAACACTTTCAGATTTTTTGGTGAAGTATTTTTTATGGGGGGGTTCCTTTACATTTGTTTGCAGCCATTGTGTGGGTTTGCACCATTTTAACAGGAAGGTACAGTGGAGTGGTATATCTTGCATTTGGAAATGTGTTATTTAGGGGCTCCAGAATTCTCTGTAAAATAGATACTGAAGACATTAAGCATCTAGTGATGTTTTCTATAGGAAACTTTGCTTCATTCATTGGTGTATAAATTTTAAGGACTAGACTAATAGGGCATGTTACAAAAAACAAACTAAGCCCAGTAAAACAATAATTAAGACCTGATGAAGCCATCTAGTCAAAAGTTTAAAGGTTCAGAATTTCCATTCTTCGAAGTAAACTCCTGTGAAACTTTAAGTGGCATATTTTTCCGTTATACTTCAGATCATTCTTGGGGCAACAGCATAATATTAGTATTCCGTTATTTGTTTTAAAATAAGCATTTCAGAATTTGAACTCTAAAGTTGGAAGCCAGCAAAGGAGAGAGAGTTAAAACCTTGCATGTAGCCAGTTTATTGCTTTAAAACTATTGACTCAGCTGTTTTCATTTGTGAAAGATTTAGGAATTGTTCTAAGCAGCATAAATCAAAACCTTGGCTAATCATGAATGAACGGAGACTGGTGTCCAAAGCACACAATGTAGGCTTCAAATGGGTTTTTTTGTTGTTGTTGTTTAGATTGTTCTCTTTAATATGTAAAGAAGCACAAAAGGATAGTAAGAAAAAGGGCTGGAGAGCTTGGAAAGGATCCATCTTTCTTGTTTGTCAAGACTGCTTCAGACTTTTTCCCTCCCATAGCTACTACATCTTAATTAAGTTTGCTTTCTGTAACGCTTTGTCTCTTCCTTAAGCATCACCCCCTTCATTCTTTCTTAGCGTGTCAGACATTTCTGAGAGTTTGTTAATACAAATACATAACTTATATTCTTTTCTATTGTTCTGGATTATTTACCAAGTCAGCATGAAGAAAGGCAAAAAGTAGCAAATTATGTATTCCAGACTCTTTTGCTTTTTATCCACACTTTTGTCTTCTGTTTGTAAACAACTTTGTTTTAATCATTGACTTGCAACTGTATCCTTCCCCCTCCCTCCTCCCAAAGAATAGCTGTAACAAAACCCTCTATTTTCAACTTAATATAGTGTTGCCTTGTGTCTTGCATTTCATGTTGATGAAATGAATCTTTATTTAGAAACAAACTGCTGTTCAATTGAGGTACAATTGACTTCTCTATCGTTCCACAAATTGTTAAAGGAAGGGATTAGTATCTGTTGCAGCAACGTCTTTGGATTTTCAGCTTCACAATTGTTTGTGCTACAAACTTGATTATATTCTGAATCAATATGTGACCTGGGTTTCTTTGTTGGTTGTACGATTCAGACTACTTCTACTGCTCAGAAGTACCATAAATAAAAATATAGTTGAAACGATATACAATGATTGCTACTTACAGCTGTGTGTTGATTTACTCAGGACTTTTTACAGTGGTTTTATTGAGGTATCCATTTTCTAGTTCTAGTAATGCTAGGTCTATGCTCTGGTGTTGGGTGAAATCCAGCTTCCCTGAAATCGATAGCGTTTTTGGCTTTTGCTTTCTGGTAGGGTCAGAATTTCAGATTAATATGTTCACAATACCCAAATTACATGCTTAGCAAAGAATCGGGTAGTACTAACTTTCTGTAACTGTAAATAACAAAATCTACAGCAGATTTACAGCTAAACTGAAACGTATTCATCCTTAAAACTGGAATGAGTTAGTCTCTGCTGTTATGCAGAGTCCTTTTTAATTCTTTCCAAGTTTCCAAAGTATACCAAATGCCACAAAAGTGAGTTTTATATTTTAGTTGTCAGACTTTTCTCAGTCTGAGAGAGATTTGTTTCCTCACAAATGTATGTTGAGGGAGATGTATGTAGAGTTCACAAATAGCTCAAAATTAAACTTGCAAGTAAGAATAACTTTAAAACTTACCAAGAAAAAAAATCTTCCAGCTGTTTTGCTTCTGTGGTAGATGGAAAATCCAGAGGCCAAGTTGCTTTTTCTTCCTATATTACCCGGTGCTGTGGATTGTTAATCTGCAGTTGGAGCTGAAAACTGCTTTTGTCTTTCTCTGTTAGATCCAAACTGTATTGAAGAACTGGGTTTCTCCATATGATAACCAAGCTAACTAATCATTTAAAAAAAAAAATAATTAAAAACATAAAGTTCCAGTATGTGTTATTCCAGAAAAGAGAAAGAAATGCTTTTTTGAAACTGCAGTGTTTTACTCTCATATGCAGAAGTGCACTAACCAGCTACAGCTGACCCAGATTCCATATACATCACTTTTGGACAGTTTTTTTTTAAACAAACACACACTCGCCTTAGACGTTCAGCCCACCTATGATGTCACCGCAAACACACTGAGAGCAGAAGAAACTCCTCCTTCGGATTTCCTATCCGTACCCTCCAGAAAAGGAGGGGGTAGGGAGGCTGAGAAGTTAGGAACAAGGAAAGATTGTTTGCCAGTAGAAGGGAGGGTACCATATGGCAACAGACTGTGCAAGAGTTCAGCAGGCAATTACAAATCAAACATTTTTACTACGCTGCCTAAAGATGCCTTTCAAGTTATTACAGTACTGGGCTTCATTTCGAAGAAAGATTCTTTCAGGCTGATAAAACTCGATTTGTGTTGCTGGGAATAAAAGGGGCAGCCTGGCTGGATACAACAGGAAAAATGAACCATTTATAGTCTAGAAGAATGTTCAACAGAGTGTCGCATTCAATTCTTGACATTCAGTTAATAAGAAACAGTTCCAGTTGTTAAACACATGAAGTCTCCGATACATGTGGAAAATGTTAAAACTGCGTGTGTGATGGTTTTGGGTAGGTACTAGAATATTTGATAACATCTGACTGGTGCAAGAAGTAGCACAAGCCACAGAGATTATGCCCTGTGAGGAATGCAGAATACTGGGTTTAGTTCTGTCAGTAGCCAGCACTTAAGTGCATTCAGTTTGCTTTCATTGATTTGTTCAGTTTCTTCACAAAGGACATGCCAATTACACTTGAAAGAGAATTACCCTAGTGTGCTTTCAAAATTATTTTAGGCTTCATAGAAAAGCATCGAATAAGTTTAGAGAACAGCTCTCTACAGAAGAGCTCTTGATTTAGCTCAAAGAAAGAAATCGGCGCTTAATTGAGCGAATCATTCAGAAAGATAATCCTACAAGTACATTGGTTTATAAAGTCCTGCATAATATTGCAGGTGCCTTTTCATAGTGAGTTCCCTTAATTCTAATTAGTAAGCCTGATATACCTCTTTCTGTGGAAGACTGAGCAGGTTTGGGATTTTTAAGGCCTATTTGGACGCTGCTTAGCAATGTTAGGTTCAGGACAGCTTATGCAGTCTAGATAGCATAGCAATTAAATGTGACTATGTGATGTTTCTGATTATCCTTTCTATTTTTTAGTAAACTGATTCTAGCAGAATAGAAAACTGAGAAATGTAGTAGTAGATCAGGTCATGTGTAATACCTTTTAATTCACTTTTTTATATGTCACCTTTGGACCACAAGTATTTTAATTTGTTTCTGTGTGTGTGCGCACACACGTGTGTGTGTGTTGATTTTGGAGTGATGCCCAGAGTTTCCCAACTCACATTTGAGGACTGTACTGCTTAGGTGCTATACAAACACAACTGCTGTTCTTGTGAGGTTGTATTAATAGTCTTCCACCTGTAAAGCCAAACTTCTTGTTATGACTTTGGTTATACAAGGCTGAGAGGTGAAGCAAAATATAATTTTAGAAATTCCCTGTTACTGAAATAAGTTTCTTAAAAATATTCTTTAAGTTTTGTTTTTGTTTTATTTGGATATCTCATGGAAGATGCAGGGGATGAAGAGCAATTCCTTTTAATGGCAGAGTTGGTCAGGATACGTTTCATTTAGTTGAGACAAAAATAATTAGTCTTTGGGTGAAGTTCAAGAAATGGAATTGCATTTAGAATTAAAATAAGTGGTTTATCTACAGCATTAGTGTCTAAAGAGGAGACTTATACTCTATCTGATTAAGGGATTGAAAGAATAGTAAGGTTACAGTGGTGGTGGGGAAGAAAGCAGGTAGAAGACTTGAAGGCTGTTGGAGTTGCAGTTAATGTTAACTGCAGGATTCATACTGCATTTCAGTCCGAGTGCACTTTTTGCCTAGTTAACTTTTCCCATGTTGCTGCACGTTGAGTTTAAATTTCTATTCAGCTTGAAGAGTTATAGATAATATGATTTTTCCTTCTGTTATTTTTTTAATGCTGAATTGGAGGAATGAAGTAGTAGACTTCCTAAAATCATTACTCATCTTGAGCATGTTGTTTTAGCATTGTGTGTTTAGTACGCTTCATATTTGTCAAGGGAATAATTAATTGGTGATATGGCAGAAGATTAGGTTCACGAGTAGTTGGGCATGTCCTTGTAAAAACTTTAGAAATCAGACTTAGAAATAATGACACTGTTAAACACAAAGTCAGCCTGTACATGCCTGGTGTGATGCAGGAGGAAAGGATCCTTTCTGCCTCCCACTGTGATTTATTGTACAAAGAACGGAAACCTGCACACAGAAACCTAGCTGTACTCGTACCCTCAGCATCTACAAATATAGCTGAGATAAGGTTGACAAAACTAAGGATTAAGCGGTGGAGGAGAATGCAAATTCAATCCCAGACAAGGGCGGCATGGTGATGTACCTTCCCGTAAGTCCAAGCCTTATTTACTGTTTTACTCTGAGGTCTGAAGGCTCTCGGAGGTCTTGTCAAAATGGTTTCTCAGGTAAATACAAAATACTATTCTAAGGCAATGCTGCTGTCAACCTGCATGTACGTTAGTCAGTGAAAGCAAAAATTCTTCAAAATATTGTTTGTGAGTTGTTTTTTTTCTTTTTCTGCTAAATGTGAGAACACTAAATAAAGTTTTCATTCTAATCTTATTCAGGTATTTATCTATCAGACTTGACATATATCGACTCTGCCTACCCATCAACAGGGAGCATTCTGGAAAGCGAGCAAAGAACAAATTTAATGAACAACATTCTTCGAATTATCTCAGATTTACAGCAGTCATGTGAATATGGTAAGCTAGTGTGTAAATACGGTGGCATTAAGAAGAACAATTTAAAAAGTTTTAATATTTGTCTTTTGTAATGCGATGTAACCCATTTGAATGCCATTAATGCTCTCCTTCACCCTCTCCGCTCAAAAGTCTGTTTATTCTGGTATTATTGGTTATGAGAGAGCATCAGCGTGAGGAGACATAATAAAATTACCCTTTTCTTACATCGCACACATTTACATCACATACATTTTTGCAGTACGTATTTTCTGATTAAAAATGTGGAATACACTGTACTTAACGGTAGTTTTACTACTAAGTTGTAAACTTGTATCCCTGTGTTTCATAGTTTTGTGACTATGAATTCTAAAAATTGCAGGATTGCTTTTGGAGTTGTACTTCTACTGGAGATAAAAAAATATATTCAGCTTGTCTTTTGGACATTTATAGTTCTATTCATAGGTCAGATAATGTATTTTTTTCTTCAAAGGTTGTCTCCCTCACAATCCACTTCAAGTTCTAGTAAAGTTGTAAGGCTGTGTTTGTGATGGTGGAACGTGAACTAGCACACTTCACTGAGGGCTCAATGTAATGAGAATGTGGGTTGTGAGGAGTCCTCAGATACAACCTTCCAGGTGTGGGACTTCAGTTTGACCAGGGGCGCGCTCTCGCTTTTCCCTTACGTGTGCTCTGATAGGCAGAGCAGCTCTAGGGGATACAAACCTGGCTTTATGGATGTGGGGAATGTCAGCTCAACATGTGAGAATTGCTGTGAAGGACAAAAATTTCAGCATCAGTAGGGACTGTAGTTTGTACCTTCATCTCACATAGAGAGGAAGGAGATCTGATTCTGTTTAAATAGTTTCTGGAAAATAATTTTGCTTACCAATGAATGGTACAGTGGTAATGAATGTCATCTGTTCTCCAGATATTCCTCTGTTGCCTCATGTCCAAAAATACCTAAACTCGGTTCAGTACATAGAAGAACTACAAAAGTTTGTAGAAGATGACAATTACAAGTAAGTATGAAACGCTATAACTGACTGTAACTCATTACGTAGTAGCTTTTATAACACAGAGCCTGTCATTTAAGATTGCAGTTGTATCAGGGGATTATGCGTCTCAGATGCACCAGTTGCAAGTAATGAGGTTACAGCAGGGTCTTGTGCTCAAGACAATTTTCAGCATGCTGGATGGCATATTCCTTCCTTTTCTGTGTCTGATTGCATCGAGCCCTAGCTTTCAGGTCTGTTTGGTCTTTTGATTTGATCTGCAGACCTCTTTGAGTGTTCACTAATGAAGACTCCATACTTCTGGCTGACATATAACACTGTTCAGTCAATAAGATGGATCCCATGACTGGAGACAGCTTATGTTATTTTTCATCAGAACAAAGTCATCTCTGCGTTCAGTCCCCAGTTCTTGCTGACTGTGACTTAAGGCTTTAACTTCCATATATATTTTTCACTTTCATTTCATATTTTTTTCTTTGATTAGGTTATAGTGTGAGTAAAATGTAAACACTTGATTTTTGAGAGGCAAAATATTGTCCGTGTCCCCACCCATTCCTCCCAGCATACCACCCGAAACAGAGGTTTCCATTTCCTTAATTAAAAGATTATTGCTGTATTAAGTGATTTGGCATCAAGCAAAACTGGGGGATGGAAATCTCTGGCATGAGACAGGAACAAGCCCTCAGGATAGGAATAAACCAAAAGCAAGTCTGTTGCATATGAAGAAGGTTTTTGTTCATTGGCTGACCTGCTTGAGGGGGTTCTCCACCCATTCCCATCCTGCCTGCCTGGGAAGTTTGGCACCTCAGTTGTGTTGAATTGATTGCTTGTGTAGCTGTATTCGAATGGTGGGAGGGGTATGCACACTAGAGGAACAGATACGCCTTACCATTTAATAGCCATAATTTGGATTTACCAAAAGGTAGCAAATGGGGACCCCTTAGTTTATGTCAAAGAACACTTAACTGTTCAGACACCTGGCTTCCCTTCTAAGATTTGTAACTTGTTCTCTGCATTTTCGTATGCAAGCATCAGGCTTTGCCTTTGTGCTGAAATGTTCTGTAGCCTGATTTTGAATACTGCTTGCTTATCACTGAGACTAAAGCTCTGTGATCAAACATTTAGAGGAAAAAAAAACCAACCCAAACCCAAATTTAACTGTGGTGTCTGCTTCTTAGAGGCATATTGTTTTACTGAGTTCCATGCTCCGCCTTACTCCACCTTCCCCAGGCACGACTCGTTACTAGTGGGAATTTTATTGCTGAAGGAGCTACAGTCTCTTTGTCCTGTACAACCCATGTTTTGATAGCAGGGAAATGAATGGAGACAATTACACGTAATGCAGAAACATGGCCGCTATTCAGGAAGTCTGGTTTTACGCCTATAGGTTTTGTATGTCTCCAAACCGAATCTTTTACTGGGGAGAAGTGTATTTTGAAGAACTATGCTTACTATTGGTGACTATTTTACTTTTCCCTGAGGTGTCTGCAAAAAGGCTGAAGTTAAAAGAACGGCCGTTGTGACTTGAATACATCGATTTTCTTCCTAAAGGATTTTATTTTATTTTAAAAAATTAAATATTAAAATTTTAATGAGTCATTGCCAGACTGCCTGGGGATGGGAAGGAGAGGAGCTGTCACACTTCAAACTTTCTTCCCAAAATTTAGTGGATGCTTTTCAAAACCTGCGAATCTCAAAGTTTCTAGTTCTGCAAACTGTGTGGATGATAAATGCTTGGTCTTCCTGGAGTTCTCTGCTCCTGGAGTCTGACCTCTTTGTGGTACTGTTGGAAATGGCGTTAAAAAGTGCCTGTTATAGGAAAAAAAAAAAAATTGAATTACAGATGCAGTCAAATTGATAATGTATTTTCCAAACTGCAAAATACAGATTTTGGCTTTTAGACCAGTAAAGACAAAAGGCTTGTCCTGGCACACTAGTGCACTTCGTAGAAAACTTTAAAATATGAAGAGTAGCAAGTATAAATATTTTAGCCAGGTTAGGGTAGCAGTTGTATACTTTCTATTCTTCCCTGTTTTTATGCTAGAGTAGTGGTGTCTGTGCTGAGTTTCATGTTTCTGCTAGCAGTCCCAGGACCATGCAGGTCCTGCCTTACGCGTGGCTGTTTTTTCCCTGGAGGGTGGTGCCAACGCTGAGCAACGGCCTCTTCCCATGTTCCTTCCACAGTGTGACTTTGCCACACCTTGTTAACAGCTCTCCTTGAGCTTTTGCTCGCAGAGGGTGAAGATGGCGACTGGTGGCTGTTTGGCTGCTTGCGTCTGGCTGTGCCAGCTGCCTCGGGCTCTCTGATGCAGAAGAGGTTGCAGGACTGTGCCATAGCCAAGGTTTGCTGCTGAGTCCGGTCCTCCTTCAGCATGGTGTTGCAAACCTGTCCTGGTCTATATGAACCAAAGCAATAGACTCATTGACTACATTATGCCCTAGCATGTAATTTTGTGAATCCTGGGCCCTATTCAGTAGTAGGGTTTTTTCCTCCACCACCCTCCCCCAACCCCCCCCCAAAAAAAAAAAAAAAAAAAAAAAAAAAAAAAAAAAAAAAAAAAAAAAATGTTTGGAAATAGTGTGTGCTAAAGATACCTACGCACACTTTGTATTAACTTTATAGTGTTTCTTGCAGTTATAACAGGTGGCTTTCTATTGTGAATTTTAAAAAATAAAACTTCAAAAACTTATACGCTTCTATTTCCTGATAAAGTAATTTTTAATGCTTCTTTAATGCAGACTTTCATTAAAGA